>NC_088362.1:39215725-39290725 GCF_034508935.2 Berghia stephanieae
AGATATTTCAAATATCGATCGATCTTCTATTTTCATTATCGATTTTTTATTTCAATGTAACTCATTTGTACCAAAATTTAAAAAGTGCTTTTTAGATATATTGCAGAATTGTAAATTCTATGTTAGTATTAGAATAACATTTGATGAGTCCTGTAGGTCAATTTACGTTGTTTCGTCAGCTTTAGAAATAAATATTATTTTCCAGCATTACAAGGAAAGGACTCGTTTGTTCATAGCATCTGCGATCCTGCATAGTCAATTGAACCCAGCTTTTCTCCCTGGGGAGTTCCAGCAGTTGATCGGATCAAAGAAGAGCCAGAAGACCAAGCGCTATACATTTTTATCTTTACAAATGGCTTCTTGGATAACTGCTTACAAAGATTAACTCCGTTCTGTTGTACTCGGAAAAAGAAGCGTTTAATGGATTTTGGTCAGAAAACTCGCCCTCCCTTCAACAACAAAAAAAAAAAAAAAAAAAAGACTACAGACCAACAAAATTGTTGTGCCTTTGTTGTGCAATATCCACTAGTCGTGTTTAACGCGTTTTACAAAGGGTCCCTGTTCAACAACAACACTTAACATGTAGGACGAGACATGGTTATTACCGATATTACATTGTTTCGACAGATGCAACGCGATTAACGGCCAGACATTCATTTTACAGTAAAATCCTTTTCCAAGAATTCAACTATGCACCGCTCAGAGCGGGACTCGAACCATGGAGATACCGATCCGAAGGTGAGTGTCATACCACTAGACTCACACAGCCTAGGATTTCGCTCAAACCTGGCACTTCACGAAGTGTTTATTTAAAAGTTAAAAGTTTCGAGACACTGGGCATTTGTTTTGCTTTTCTGGTTTTTGGTGCTTTCAATGAATGTTTATATAACAATCAAATGAAATTGGCTTAAAAAATATATTGATGTCAATCTGATATAAATAATTATCAGCGAGTTGAACAGTAAATCAGTCTCCTCTTTGTCTAGATAAGACCCAGATTCATTTCCTTGTCAATGATTAGCAAGACGAGATAAGGAATCAAACTGACATGTGAATTAAACAGTCTACTAGTTGAGCTTACACTCCCCCCAAAATGGGGCTTCAAGCCAATAGTAGCAACAAACACGCAGGGCGTAATCATGACTTATATTCGACAAAGAGAATGTTTTACAGGCCCGGTGCTGTTTTACACGTTCAGTTTGAGAGAAAATAATATGAATAAAGAGTCCTTTCACGGGACTCAATTTTACGTAGCCCACGCAGGTCGCAAGTAACACGAGATCACAATGCTGTACAAGCTACAATATCAGAATGAAGGGAAAATTTAGATTTTCTGTGGCCTATTCAAATCCAGTTAATAGTCGTTGTTCAATCTGATGAGTCATAGCATCCCAAAAACGGATGATGTACCATCAGCATCATGTGAGTTTAGACCACCTTATTGCTACTGCCTCACTGGCTTTCTATCTATTTATCTATCCGTTCATCCATCTCCCTCTCTCTCTCTCTCCCTCTCTCTCTCTCTCTCTCTCTCTCTCTCTCTCTCTCTCTCTCTCTGCGTGTGTTTGTGTGTGTGTGTGTGTGTGTGTATTTTTTTCCACCCAATCTATTTTTTTCTTCCCTTACACACATAATCATACTGACACATATGAAAATATCAATAACACATTAAAATAACAGTTCGCATGGCAAGAAATAGGCACAGAGAGAGAGAGAGACAGAGAGAGAGAGAGAGAGAGAGAGAGAGAGAGAGAGAGAGAGAGAGAGAGAGATCGTCAATGACAGGTAATAATATACAATAATAGTAACCGTGTGAGAATCCGTTCCAAATCTGCGGTCACGGGCGGTCAATGGTACCCACACGGTCCCGTCAATTCGTTACACCATAAGATTACGGTTAGGGACCTACAAGCCCATGGTGACCAGTAACGGTTCATTTAACAATCTTGATCCTCCAAACCAGACACTTTGGCCAGGTACATTCTTCTGGCACACCGCTAAACATTGTCAGTACTAACCCTGACAAAATGCTTTTTATATTTTGGCCAAAAAACTTTTTGTAAGTGTTAAAATGACCCTAATTTGTCAAAAAATCTGAAATATGTCACCCAGATTGAAGATTTACTAACGAGCTAGGGTCCTTTTAATCGACGAGAATTGAAGTGGACAACAGAATTGTAGAGCAACATGGCAGTGAACTAGAATAAAAAAAATATTTCTAACTTTACAAATATTTTTAAAAAACAACTGAAACTGAATTTGGCAAAATGAGCCAATTAAGGTAGAGAGAATAACAAAGTGGGTAATATGACTGATATAAATAAGACTACACAAGACAAACAATGCATGCATGGGCCTTTGGCATTCGTCCTGAGACATGCAATCAAGATACAGAAATCTTAGATCAAAACAACAACAAAAACATTTAAATGTAGCATTAGAGAGGATATATGGGTGAGGAGATAAATATGGAGGCAAGAAGAGTATACAATTGCGAGATAGTAAGCGAGTAGCTATCTAAACATGAGAGAGAGAGAGATAGATAGATAGATAGAGAGAGAGAGAGAGAGAGAGAGAGAGAGAGAGAGAGAGAGAGAGAGATTTCCCGATCGATGTCTGATATGATATAGACGTCTATATTAAAGAACTATTAAAGGAAAGAGAGGGGAGGGAAAGCGAGGGATAGACAAAATATTTTTGCTATAGAAATGTATATATACATATAATCATATATAATAATAATAATAATAATAATAATAATAATAAGAAGAAGAAGAAGAAGAAGAAGAAGAAGAAGAAGAAGAAGAAGAAGAAGAAGAAGAAGAAGAAGAAGAAGAAGAAGAAGAAGAAGAAGAAGAATAGTAGTAGTAGTAGTAATTTTTTTTTTTTTTGAAAAATAGGTCTATATTAAAGAACTATTTAAGGAAAGCGAGGGATAGACAAAATATTTTTGCTATAGAAATGTATATATACATATAAACATATAATAATAATAACAATAAAATAATAATAATAATAATAATAATAATAATAATAATAATAATAATAATAATAATAATAATAATAATAATAATAATAATAATAATAATAATAATAAAATAATAATAATAATAATAGTAATTTTTTTAAAAATAGGGCTGGGGATCAACATTGTTCTTCAATTCACACTTTGTTTAGATCAAGCTGGGACAAATAAATGGCAGTAGAAAAGGTCAATTTGGCACCAGTGATTCTAGAGGCGAAGAGAAGATCAGGTTTGATTTTGTTGCGGTGACCGATTTGCGGGTAAGCCTACATTATTGTGTGGACTCGTAGCCGCCGTGTCAGAAGGTCACGACCTGGTCAAGCACCGATACCGTGAACTGTTCAAATCACTCTCACCCTTTTTAAATAAAGAAATCCGACACCACTGTCTCAGCACTCGACAGTCTGCATTGCTTACTATACCAGACAATCCCACAATGGCTAATTCCTAGACAGATCGTTCAACTTTCATCATAACCTTTAGTCTGGCATTAACCGAATAATAATAATTATCATTATTATTGCAAATTGGAAGAAGAAGCGAGAACATTGAGGGCTGCCTGTAGTGATATTAACAGTAGGTTATTATACCACCAATGCTTAAAATAGAATGCTATCTTTAATTATGATCGTATAAGAGATATTCCATAAGGAAGGTGATAGTGATATTAGTCATAATACATTGTGTGTGTGTGTGGAGGGGTGGGCTCTGCAGTTCTGGGTTTCCCAATTAAAAATATTTATATCAGATTTAATCATATGAGCGTTCTAATTCATAAAATAAAAACGAAAGTAAGACAAAGAGTCTTGAGATTTCCGATAAGTCGTAATAAATATCTCAGAAAATAAACAAAATAGATTTTAAATAGCTTTCAAAATAGCTCTCAACTCCAAATATGTAAAAAAAAAAAAACACATACAAAAAAAAACCCCGCCTGTTTCACGGTATTACATTTTTTTTCGACAAAGAAACTGCTGTTATCCACCAGCTACCAATTTTACACCTGAGTAAATCAGTTTTCCCTTTGACTCAACATTCAGAACCCAACAGTTGGACTTGAATCTAATATAAACATAAAGCTGCAAAATATATTTTGTTAGATATAATCTCCATCTTAATGTCTTTCCATTTTCTAGGTGTCTGTTTCACAAACCATCACATTATATTAATACCAATATGCTAAGTAAAGAACAGCCAAAATCGGATGAAGTGGCATTCTAAAAATATCCTTTAGTCAAATTTTCAACTTTTTGAGACTTTCCTTCCATGAGCCAAATAGAAAATGATCTTTGACCGATTATCAAAGCTGTAAACGCCAAAAAGCCTGGGACCTGATCAGCTTCAGCTTTATCATCTTAAAGAAATAATATCATCCCTCCTCATGATAATCTTTACATGTCTGTTTGGAGTTGCCTAGTAATTGGAAATTAGCTCATGTAATGGCCATTTATAAAAGAGTAAATCGATTTGATGCTTCACACTATAGACCAACAAGTCTTACATGTATTTTTGCAAGATTTTAGAGTCAATAATAAAAGATCATTTCACGCCGTTTCTTTTGAAAAACAAGTCTTTTCTTAGTAGCTGTCTGCATGATTCCGCTATCAAGGATCCTGTATTACTCAGTTATTGAAAGAGCTAGAAGATATTACTAGTTTATTTGATATTCAACATGATAGAGACATTGCATATCTTGATTTTAAAAAGACTTTTGACTCGGGCCCACAGCAAAGGCAAGAGTTATGAAATAACTGATAAAGTGCATCATTGAATTGTGTCATTTTTGTCGAACCGAATGCAAATGGTGGTTGTAAAAATTGAAATGTCAGATTTTGTTTATGTTATAAGTGGGTCCCACAGGGAAGTGTTCTAGGTCCCTTGCTATATTAATAGGATTAATACTTATCTTATGAACCTGATCTATCCCTATATAACGTGCCACATCTGCACTATTAATATTACCTATTTATTTAAACTTAAACTTTTTTACTATCTGTCGATTTGTCAGGAACTTTACCCAACTATAACAGGGTGAAAGAGGCACCAGACGATTTCAGTCTTTGGGGAAACTATTTTACTTCTAAGTTTTTCTCACTTATTTGCCACTTCTCCCCGCGACACTTTGCTAATGTTTGATTCACTTTTGCATACCTGTTGTTTAGGTATTATCTTTATTTATGACTGAAATTTGCAGCAATATATTTTTATACCATTACAGGATATTCAAAGGTCAATAGATCTATTCAACCCTTATTAATGATATGATACATTAGCTTTATTTCAAGTATTTATTGACACACAAAAATCCTCAAATTGATATCAAACTGAGTTTTAACCATGATAAATAACTTGGATCAAATAGGGACTCTACTGGAAATAATCCTGAATACCTCAAATGGGAAATAATGATATAACAAGTATTATTCCACCCCTCTCATTGGAAAACCCTATCATTTCTTAGTAAATACGTAATCATTGAATAATGCTTTGAACGCGTTGAATAAAAAATAAAAATTCAACTATTGCAGAATATTTCATTTTCTTGGTGTGAAATTAGATGAAAAAAGCAACTGATTGGTAATTATAATGTTTATGTGCGCATGAATACATTTCCAACTTTTTTTTATTTTTGGGTCAAATGGTCATTCAAGCAGAAGGAGAGACAATCAAAGTATGGTAAATAATTCCAAAATATCTAAAATCTTACTTGTAGGGGTGGAATTAACGTATTATTTCATTTCTTTGTATTTATTTAACTCGTTATCATTTTACCGTGCTCCAACACATACTCGCAAATTGGTTGTGTTATTGGGCATGATAAAAATAACCCGTTTAATAAATACAAATGCAAAACAACTCTTCCATTTCATAGGCCAGAATGAGATATAACACATGATAAGACAAAAATTCTAAAAGACGTTTCTAGTAATGCTGTCCCTGTTATTAGCTTGCAACATTTTCTTTTTATGAGAAAATGCGTAAACCATATTTTATTTTCCTTTTTACTCTTGACTAAACTACGCGTGAATACATGTTTGTTCAAATCTTTATCTTACACCGGTGCTTACTCCCTAGTTTCTTAATTTGATATTTTCAAAAGATTTTAAAACATAGGTCAACTCAAATATCTTCGTCCTCGTCCTCTCGTGTTAAACATATGTGTTGTTTGATGCAATCGAGGGTTCGTAGCATAAAACGCGTATCCTTGTGAAATATATAGGTATCAAAATTGGCCCAACTATCGGGAGCCTCTCTTGTGTCGTGGTAGCACGTCTGACCGTTAATCAGAAGGTCTGAGGTTCGATCCCCAGTCGTGGCAGACTGCTTTTGAGATGTTATGTTTTTCTTGTATTTCTCTTTCTTGCTTTGTCTGGCATCTTTCATACATGCATTTCATATCGTTATCTTATACCGTTGCCTCCTCTTTGCTGTGACTGGTGGCGGCGCCAATGTTTCTTCTGTTATATGGGACAGGAGTCGGTCCGTTCCAGTGTCACGTCTATGTAGGAGGATGGCAAGTAGTAGTAGAGAGATAGGAGTCAGATAGATTCCCCATAGACCATGGCGCTTTTATTTTTCCCTTTTATAGTCGGGTAAAGCTCCTGACACTTGACAGATAGTAATAAAATGTTGTAGGTTTAAAGAAATAGGTAGTAGAGTAGTGGTACATTATTGGCACGTTATATAGGTATATGTAGGTTCAGAAGGTAAGCCGTAATCCCCGTTAAAGAAGAAGCATTTTAATATAAATCAACAGAATTACCTTATACAATAACAAGTTAACACATAATTAACCAAATAATAATAGAGCTGGTTTTAATTCATTAAATTTAGACTATGGGTATTTAATCTTCATCCCGTATCACGAACTATTCATTTTGTTACTGAGTGGGCTTAAATTTCGAGGTGTCTGAGCGGCGCTAAGGTTTTTCCGTTATATCGGACAGGAGCCGTTCTGGTTCAGTAGTTTCAGTCGACAGCTTGTCAGATTTCACTCTGTATCATTTGTAGCCAAGTTCTAGATAGTTAGTAGGTGACCTGATGCGTGTTTGCCGTTCTGTTTGGTCCGTCACAGGATGATAGTTCAGTCCGTACCCCCCGAGCTGTGAAAATATCGCAGCAAATCTTTGACTTGGTTGCAACATTTTAATATTCTTATGAATAGTGGGGTCGTGAGGGATTTCAATTAATACCCTTGACATCATCACTATTTACATCGAGTTAGTGGGATGGGGAAATATATGTATCGTGAGAGCATAATAATCAGTCCAAATAAATACTAAATAGAACTATCGTGTATTCGCGATAGCACATGGGTAAATGTAGGTCGCGAAAAGCAATTCATTCATTTGGAAGCCATACATATTACTCGTATATATACAATAATATATACATTTATAAATATATAGATAAAGATAGTGAATGAATATTGTTTATAATAAAACGAGTTATCAATTACTATTAATAACATGAGTTATTGATTTCTGTTATTTTTGGTTGTGTCTACTTACGGCCAGGCAATATTAATTATATATTAATTAGCACTCCTACACATACTAGTTTAGTTAGCATTAATTAATAGTAACACAATGTAAGTCTATTACTGAGTTGGAGAATCACAAGGAGCCAACAATATTCCAGGATTAAGGCTTGCCTGGTTTACAATTGGTTGTTTTCTTTAGACCAATCGTGTTCTGGGTGTCATCGCTGTAGCGTCTGTAATCTGGTAAATTCTAATAAGTCGGTTATGTGCCCATACCATTGACGATCTAACACATGCTCGCACCTAGGTGAGATTGCGGTGTCAACTCCGTATCTATAACACATGGCCTCTTTTAATTGTGCCTATGGCGATAACGATTAACACAATGCGACCCTGTGATAATATGTATTGAGATTTTGTATTGATTTATTTACAATCCTGGGAAAGTTGAGGCGATTGAAATATATCACTACATCCAGTAGTCTCAGTGTATCGCTTGTAAGATTCCACTTTGTATCACTTGTAGCCAAACAACAGGTTGCTTGTTCTCCATATGCAGGTTTGATCGGCATCCTGATGCATGTTTGGTCGGTACTCGATGCAGGTTTGGTCAGTAACCGATGTGTAAAAATACCGGAGAAAATCTTTGACTAGGTTGCAACATTTTAATATTCCTATGAATAGTGGGGTCGTCAGGAATTTCGATTAACAACCCTTGACATCACCACTGATTTAAAGTTGTGTTAATCGGTAATTTAATTAAAGGAACACATGGAAAATAGCGGGATGGGGAAAGATATGTATCAATGAGAACATAATAATCAATGCATATAAATACTAAATAGAACTATCGTGTATTAGCGATAGCACATCAGCAAATGTAATTCGTGTAATGTAATTATTTCAGTTGGAAGGCATACATACATATACAAAAATATATACATATATAAATATATAGATAAAGATTGTGAATGAATATCTTATAATAACACGAGTTATCAATTACTGTTAAAAAATTTTTATTCTCTATTGTCTTCTGGCACTTTTCTACTCACTTCATATCTTGTTGTTACCAACATAAGTGCCTGCTCCACTCACTTTTCTCAATTACTGTTAATAACATGAGTTATTGTTTTCTATTATTTTTGGTTGTCTCTAATTACGGCCAGGCGAAACACAGTATTAATTATCACTCGTATACACACTAGTTTAATTGGCATTAATTATTTTTAACGCAATGTATGTCCATCACCTACCCTCGTTCACACATGTTTCTCGCTTTGAAGAATTTTTCAGTTCCCTATAGGAGCAGTGAGCTCTAAGCAGATTGAATGGGAGAGAGCGAGATAGATCACTGTTATCGTTTATATGCATTTGGTGAATCACAAGGAACCAATAATATTCCAGGATTTGACATTGCCTGGCCCATTACTGGTTGTTTCTCTAGACCAATCATGTTCTGTGTGTCATCACTGTGTTGGAGTCTTGTAATCTTGTTGATTCCTAAATAGGTCGGTTACCTGTGCGCGCTACAATGACGGTCAAACCACATGGCCCACCTCGCCTATCACCTAGCTGTGAATTTAAGCAGGTTCAATGCAGTGTCAACTCTGTAAATATAACACATGGCTTTTTTTTATTGTGCCTAGGGCGATAACGATTAACACATGGCGACGCTGTGAGAGTAGGTATTGAGAATATGTATTGATTTATTTACAATCCTGGGAAAGTTGAGAGGGATTTGAATATATAACTACAGATGCAAGCAAGGGTTACCAGCGTAAAGCGCATACCCTTGTGAAGAATCTAGGTATAAAAATTGTCCCAACTATCGGGTGCCTCTCTGGTGTAATGGTAGCACGTCCGACCGGTTTTGTTTTTCTTGTATTTTTCTTTCCTGCTTTGTCTGGCATCTTTCATACACACTTGTTTATATCCTTATCTTATACCGTTGCCTACTCCCTAGTTTCTTAATTAGATATTTTCAACATTAAAAAATCGAGCAACTCAAATATCTTCGTCCTCGTCCTCTCGTGTTCAATGTTTGTGTTGTTTGATGCAAGCAACGGTTACCAGCGTAAAGCGCATACCATTGTGAAGAATATAGGTATTAAAATTGTCCCAACTATCGGGAGTCTTTGTGGTGTAATGGTAGCACGTCTGACCGGTAATCAGAGGGTCTGAGGTTCGTTCCCCAATGGAGGTAGACTGAGATTTTGGGATGGTTTTTCCTTGTATTTTTCTTTCTTGCTTCGTCTGGCACTTTTCATTCAGAATTTTTCAGGTCTTTATTGTAATGAAACTTTAGATGAATAGAGATTGCACCATTTGAACCAGTTATTTTCACAATTACTCGCGGTGTGTGGCCAATAGAATCATTGAGCTGAGGGAGCCATTTTGGGGGTTCGAATCGGAACACCCCACCCTATTGCATTTTTGACATCCACAGAAGTGTCATTTGCACGTGTTATATGGCCTAGTTTGGCGGGGTTTTGTGTTTTATGTGAGTTCGTATCTTTGGAATACTTGAGCGGTCTAGATTCGAACCTAGTGTGCGCGCTTCGCCACCCAACCTACACCACAAATGGCTCAGTTTAATCTAGGGGCGATTAAGAATAACTTATAGTCCCTTATAACTAATTGTATTAATAAAAGGTGTGTCAAGACAATAGTAACACCCAATGCAAAAATAACAATTCTTACACTTACTCTCTCTCTCTCTCTCTCTCTCTCTCTCTCTCTCTCTCTCTCTCTCTCTCTCTCTCTATCTATCTATCTATCTTTTCCTGCAACGTCTAATTGAACTTTTGTATAGAATTGTTATTTTTGCATTGGGTGTTATTATTGTCTTGACACACCTGTTATTAATACAATTAGTTATAAGGGACCAATTGACAGGACATATGCAGACAACTGAAAAGGTGGATAAAGCCCTGAGTGGAAAGCGAGGGGTAAAAAATAACGTTCCGTTAACAACATGTAAGTTTTCGATATCTTGACCATTTCATTCCTTTACACCCTTTAGTGGAATTGGAAACAGTTTT
Source organism: Berghia stephanieae (assembly GCF_034508935.2). Classification (NCBI taxonomy): domain Eukaryota; kingdom Metazoa; phylum Mollusca; class Gastropoda; order Nudibranchia; family Aeolidiidae; genus Berghia; species Berghia stephanieae. Next base: position 39,226,278 of record NC_088362.1, read on the forward strand.
ATATTGACATTGTGCATAATTGAAGAAGAACACTGTCCAGGTTTAAGTGTTTTAATTCATTGTGTTAATTTACTTTTTCCCATGTTGTCAACTAATCAATTGAAGATTATATTGATAACAGACGGTCGAGCAAATAAAAATAGCTCGTCACACTCTTCCTCTTGAAAATCTCCATGTGAGATTAAAATCAAGTCTGGTTTAAAATCAACTGAAATCTTGTGGACAATCAAGTAGTGCTGGCGGGTGACGTATGCTGTTGTGGCGTCTGCGGATGCAGGATTAATGATTGTCGGATCACAGAGTTCAGGTTGAAGCAAGGTAGCGCCTAATACTATTTTGGTTAAGCAGCCCTCAGAATGAAAGCGCTGCACGGGTTGGGACGTCGAGTCCTTTTGATAGCTAAGAAAGAGTCCTAATATTGTGAAGCGTTCCTTATTTATTTGTCCAACATTTTAGATTCAGTTGTTACCGTTCCTCTCTGATTCCGTTGCTTGGCAAAATAGTAATTCCTAATCATGGCATCTTTTTTATTACTTGTCATGGTATCACGTTATTCCATCATTTTGATACATTTGGATTCTACTTTTTTGGCCTCCTTTCGATCCAGATTGTATGACTGCGTTTCCTGGTATTATTTTGACTTCAATACCGTGAAACCTCGTGGGTCCATTTCCATGTATCGATTTTGATTCCATCTCCTGAGATGATTTTTATTCCGTGTCCTTGTACGTGAATAATGTCTCATGCTGTTTGCGCCGTGTATTGGACGGGAGTGTCGACAGTCCTATCGAAAAAAAAAGGTTACTGAAGCTGTGTACGTTTGATCTGGTTTCCGTTGGTATTATTGACATGACTATATGGTTCTTGATGTCATCCTTTTCACTAGGCCAGAAATACTGGGCTCAGATGCCCTCCGTTGTGGCAGCGATGAACACATATCCTTTGAAAGGTATGTTGTGTCCCATGTCTAGAATCTGTCGGCGTTGTGTAGCGGGGACGACGATCTGAAGGCGTTTTTTAACCCCAGGAAATCTATATAACAACTCTTGTTGAGTTATGAAATCTCTCTTTTTATTCTCGTCACTAGCTTCCGTCACTTATGCGAAGCAGCGTGTCAGTGTTGTGTCCTCAATCTGGCCTTTCTCATTTCCTTGGGTCCAGGATTTTGTGATAACAGCGGCAAATGTCGTTGATTATGTGCTCTTGTCTTCATGTGGCAGGCGTGAAATGGGCGTTTAGGCGTTCCAAGATATACGCACTTCTCTCTCTCTCTCTCTCTCTCTCTCTCTCTCTCTCTCTCTCTCTCTCTCTCTCTATCTATCTATCTATCTATCTATCTATCTATCTATCTATCTATCTCTCCGATTGCTGAAGAATTGTTCATGTCAACGTCTGCTTAACGAATTCTCCCCGTAAAACTCGAAAAGAGAGATATGTTCTCATAATTGGTTCCCCATTTGCTGACTCCAGCTGAACAATAAGGCTCGCATCAATTTCTCGAAACATTTCATTCGTCGAATTCAAAGAGGAAACAACATGTTTATAGATGGAATCGTCAATGGAGATAAAACGTTTATTCTCATGACCCAGAGACAAAAGAATCTCCGGGGACAAAGATTTGATTCAGCAGAAGATATTATTTTTGCAATAAAAGAAGCTGTCAAACAGCTGGACAAATCGTCTTACGTCACTGCGTTTAATGGCCGGATCAGAGAATGTAGAAGTGCATCCGAAATGAAAGTTGGTTTGGTGAATAGGCCATATATTAAAGATTTTTAGTGCCATGTTTCACGAACCGGGATGGGGGAAGGGGGGGGGGGGGTATTTATGGAATGAACTTCGTAAACCCGAAAAATTCGTCCTTTGAGCAATATTATTATTTCTTAAAATGAGATTGATACCATGTTGATTCATATAGTTCGAACCATTTGCAAGCAAAAATTATTCTGAAAAAAAATAAGGCACTCACACTCTTTTTCGTCCGTATTAGTTCGCTGGGTGACCGTACAAGAAAATCTTCCAAGCTCCAATCAATGACAGGACTCAGTCGGCCACTTAGAGCAATCGATGTGTAGTATTGATGAATCCCAACTCCCTGGGTATTATGACCTTAGAGGACTACTAAAAATTTGTTAATCAATTTGGCCAGAATGCATATTCATTTCTTTGTTTGATGGATTCCGACGACCCTCAGTTTGCCGATATTATAGTCTTAAACCTGAAGAATGTTGTGATGCCTCTGTTTTAGAGTATTTTAGCAAGTATGGGTTTATCTTATACTATCCATACGTGAAATGTGTATGTGAAGTAAAATGTATTTTCCCAATGCAGTGTTAATATTGTGTTACTTATAAATATCCTCAACTTATCGTGTCTTGTCATGTTGGGAAATTGACTACACTCTTGTAAACAAATGTTGTGATACTGATGACCGAATCGTTCGGGCGTCTCTTGAATTTAAAAAATGATAAAAGATAAGATTCTCGTGATCATTTCATATGCAAAATTTTCCATAAGGTCATCGGTCTAAAATTACAAATTATCGGCAATGTGAGGATTTGCAATAATCGAAATGGTTATCCGAAATAACTTGCAGGATGGGAGCAGATAATTTATTAGTTATTAATAATTATTACCGTTTCAATTTCATATGTAAATATTCCAACTGTCTACAATTCAAATATAAATTTTGGACAATCGGACATCTATCCTATCGATATTTCATGTGCCAAAGTATCAGTTTAAAAATGATAAAATAGACAAATAGACGAATACCAATCGACTGAAATGACCCACATCTTATCAAAAGCTCTCAAGCCAATTTTTTACAAAAAGTTGGGGTTTTTTTAAATTTCAGGGCACAGCATTATTGACCTTCTTCTTTAATGTCAGGAAACTACGACTTAGTTTATCAGGTAAATTGGTTCTACGTGGGAGTCCCTAATTGAGGATATAGGTCGGGGTCAAGCGATAAGTAATAAAGATGTCAGGCTCTGACCCACTTAAATCATCTACGCAGTCAAAATGTGGTTTGGCTAAACTGCTGACATAAATGCCATAGTTTTGAACTCGACCATGATAACTATTAATTACGATTTTTATTCTGAACACTATTTTGTACAATTTATGAGCACAATAGAAAACAGGATGCGAGATAATATGTATGGCTATTATTAATGACTATCCTCTTAAATATTTGTACAAACTCCTTACAGATACCATGGTGAAAAATATTTCTAAAAAAGCGCTTTCCAAGGGATCCCAAACAAACATCAGTAGTTGACGTGTATCACCTTTTTACTAAACTCAACGAAACCCGACGAAACCCGACAGAGGGAAGTAGGCAGCAGTGGGGCTCAGGGAGTGTACACCGGTGTAGGATGAACCTGGGACTATTGGCAGAGGAGGGTGTATATTTTTTACGAAACCTACCGAAACCCTACAAAACCTGACGAAATCCCACACAGTTATGGGAAGTAGGCAGCAGTGGGGAGTGAACCTGGGACTATGGATTTCGGCGGGTTTCTTAAAAATCAAATACCAGGGTGGTATTACTTCTTTACGAAACCCGACAAAACTCTATGTAATGAAACCCGACAAAACCCGACGAACCCGACGAAATCCGACACAGTAATGGGAAGTAAGCAGCGGTGGGGAGTGAACCTAGGACTGTGGGTTTCGCGGGTTTCGTAAAAAAGTAATATCCTCCTCCATTAGTCCCAGCTTCACTCTCCACTGTTGTCTACTTCCCATTCCTATGTCGGGTGTTGTCGGGTTAAGGCGGGTTTCGGCTGGTTTCGTAAAAAGAGAAACACCGGTATCTAACATGAACTTCGATTCATGACGCTTAAAGACGCTATAGAGTATGCGACAAAGACTAAGGGAATTATCCTTTGACTTTTTACACGGTTCAGTCCCTTGATTAACGTGTACACTTCTTCAAAATGACGACCAATGCATTCAACACAATGGGCAATGTATCGGAAAAAAGCTGCAAAGAAAAGTTGAATGTATAAAAGAGATTGATCCATATGACATAAAATTGGAAAACTGGACAAATATTCATAAAGACTTATCCTCCAATCACGTACTATCATATTCTTATTTATCTATCTATCTATCTATCTACTATCCATCTATCCATACAGCCATCTATCCATCTATCTATCTATCTATCTATCTATCTATCTATCTATCTATCTATCTATCTATCTATCTATCTATCTATCTATCTATCTATCTATCTGTCTGTCTTTCTGTCTGTCTATCTATCTATTATTATCATGGTAATAATAATAATAATAATAATAATAATAATAATAATAATAATAATAATAATAATAATATTAATAATAATAATAATGTGATCCGCCGCCTCGAAGCGGTATTAAGTCGGGATTTTCAATTTTGAGGGTTTTTTTCGTACCCGATCAAAGTTTATTTCATGCGCTTAAATTAATAAAACCACCCAAAAAATGCCGCCGATATAATGCAGACATCATTGACGAGTTTTTGACATGTAATTAAAGAATCAATGAAGTAAAAATTGATTATGTGACATTTTTGTTTTATTTAATAAAGGAAATGCGATTTCAAAATGCCAAAAGTTAAAGAACAGTTTTGAGAAACGGGATGAACAGAGAGAGAGAAATATCAAGAAAGAGAATGCGAGGGGAAAAGAAAGAATATGAGAGTAAAACACACACACACACACACACACACACATACATACACACACACCAACAGGAGAAAGGGAACGAAAAAGTGAGATGAGAGAGAGAGAGAGAGAGAGAGAGAGAGAGAGAGAGAGAGAGGGGGGGAGAGAGAGAGAGAGAGACTGCTTGTATGTGCATTGTAGAGGGCGGAGGGGATAATATTTGAAAGAAACACGAGGGAGACAAAGAGAGAGCGAGAATGGTAGATATAAAGAAAGGGGAACAAGGAGTGGGGAGGAGGGGGGGGGAGCATGGTATTGGCAGGGATAGTATAAGACAGCCCTTTGTTTCAAAAGAAGTCATAGTCAATCAATCAGAAACATATTATTGACAAATGAGATTGAAATTTAAAAAATGGGACTGGTCAAATCATTTGTTGCATTGTTTCCATGTTGAGCCAGACGACAGCTTGAGGAGGAGGGGGCGTGGCTTAATTTGTAATGAATTACATGGAATCATGTCATTGAATCTTCTTCCATGAGCTGTAACCTCAAGTTATTTAGGATATGTCACTAGTTATCAAAACCCCTTGTGGTCAATTGTAAGCTATTAAACTCTCCGCCTCCTTTGTCTTTGCGTCCACTCACATGTTTATTGTCTTAAATGACCCCCACCCTCCTTCCATATTCTTAATAAAATAACTCGTGAATCACGCTTTATTTTATAGTAATTTGAGAATAGAGTTTGCTTTTAGGATATTGGTGACAAGCATGTAAAGATTTAAATGGGATTTAGATTTAAATCTAAATGGGATTGATCCATATCACATAAAATCGAAAAACTGGATAAAAGATATTGAGACTTATCATTCAATGACGTACAATCATAGTTTTAGCTATCTATCATCTATCTATCTATCTATCTATCTATCTATCTATCTATCTATCTATCTATCTATCTATCTATCTATCTATCTATCTATCTATCTATCTATCTATCTATCTATCTACATTATCATTATCATTATCATTATTATTATTATTATTATTATTATTATTATTATTATTATTATTATTATTATTATTATTATTATCATCATTATTATTATTATTAATATTATTATTATTATTATTATTATTATATATTATTATTATTATTATTATTATTATTATTATTATTATTATTATTATTAATAATAAAAAAATATCTATCTATCTATCTATCTATCTATCTATATATCATTATTACTATTATTATTATTATTATTATTATTATTATTATTATTATTATTATTATTATTATTATTATTATTATTATTATTATTATTATTATTATTATTATTATTATATTATTATTATTATTATCATTATTATTTATTATTAATATTGTTATTATTATTATTATTATTATTATTATTATTATTATTATTATTATTATTATTATAATAATAATAATAAAAAAATATATTATTATTATTATTATTATTATTATTATTATTATTATATTATTATTATTATTATTATTATTATTATATTTATTTATTATTTATTTATTTTTTATTTTTTTTAAATTTAAGTGTCTTCCCTTTCAGTCTATGTATGCACTGCCTTTGGTGCATAACAGTGGCGACGAGGATTCCAGCTGTAGGTCACGTGAAATCACTGTCTCGCTAAGCTTTACTTAGAACCCGCTAGTCCGTTTAAGGCCCGCCAACCCACAAAGGGGACTGCCAACCCATGAAGGGACTGCCTGCACTGCCTCCGGACGAAGAAGGACGATCCCTGCCCTGCCTGGTCTGCCTCCGGACGAAGGACGAGCCTTGCCCTGATCTGCCTCCGGACGAAGAAGGACGAGCCTTGCCCTGCTCTACCTCCGGACGAAGGACGAGCCTTGCCCTGATCTGCCTCCGGACGAAGACGGACGAGCCCTGCCCTGACGAAGGACGAACTTGAGGAGTCTACCCTGGTCTGCCTGACGAGCGAGGGGGACCTGCCTGCCTTGCCGTGCCAGACGAGCGAGGGAGAGGACGTGACTGCTCTGCCGTGTCAGACGTGCGAGGAGGACCTGCCGTGACCTACCTATCTTGCTGTGTCGGACAGCAAGGACAACTTACCAGCGGATTCGGACTTGTATGTACGGCGACGTTTCGACTTTCTGAGAGGGAAGACCGGCCATTGGCTGCTTTGGAAGAATCATCAGGACGTGACTGCCTGTCGTGACAGACGTGCGAGGAGTACCTGCCGAGTCAGATGGGTGACCTACTTCTTGCTGTATCGGACAGCACGGAACACCAACCCGCGGAGTCGGGCGTATCGGCCTGCTGACCGTCCATTGGCTGTTTTGGACGTTTACATCAGGACGAGCCTGTCTTGCCGTGTCGGACGTGCGAGGAGGAACTGCCGGGTCAAACGGTTGACCTACTTGTCTTGCTGTATCGAACAGCAAAGATTACCAGCGGAGTCGGATGTGTATTTGCAGCGACGTATCCGCCTGCTGATCGTTCATTGGCTGCTTTGGACGTCATGACTACACGAGCAGCATCGACCAACGAGGAGCTGATTGGGCTATTGCGTGATCAAATGGCCCAACAACAAAAGCAGATGGAGATGCAGCGTCAACAGATGGAAACGTTAATGGCCTTGACCCAAGTCGTCAGTGACCAACACCTGGTTCTGCGAGTTTGATTCAAACGCAGAGTTGTGGACGGACTATTGGTCACGTTTCCAGACGTTCGTAAAGGCCAAGTCCATTCCAACGGACAGGACTGAGGAGATTTTACTCACCAATCAATCGCGTGCCATCTTCAAGTTGCTGGCAAATCTGGCTTCACAGAGCGTGCCTCCCAAGGACGTTAACGATTTATCGATGGATGAGATCCAGCAGCACATGGTTGATCATTTCAACCCCAAAAGATTCGTTGTTCGGGAGCGTTACAAATTCTGGACACGAACAGAAAGGAAGCCAGGAGAGACTATCCATGAGTTAGCTGCCAGAATTCGGTAAGAGGCAGCTACATGTTATTTTGCCTCGATCAAGGACCCGTTGGACGAGGCAATGAGGACTCGATTCGTTTGCTCGATCAACAGCGAGGCTACCATCAAGCCTTGTTCAACGTAAGGACGACGAGCTGACGTTCCGTATATCAATTCATGAGTGATCTTGTTTATTGGTTGTAATTTTGGTCTTAGATCTGTCATGGCCGATTCGAGGTATATCGTGAATAGAATTGAGGGGATCCAATTGAGGTTGATATTGTTGTTAACTCTCTGCCGGGGTTCAACTTGTAATGTAGTATTTGATAATAGGTATCTTATGATTTCAAGAACAAGTTGGCAGGTAGTTACGGGTCTTTAAAATCGGTAAAGTCTCTTTTTGATTATTTTAAAAGGTTTGTCTTGCATTGAATGAAAGTTTATTCCCATAAGAGTCATAGGAAAACAAATGAATCATTATGAAGCACGCTGTACAGTAGTACTCTAATAAAATAGAGAAAATTAAACGCACACACAAACACACACACACACACACACACATACACATGCCATATACATACACACACACACACACACATATATATATATATATATATATATATATATATAAATATATATGATGTACTTAACTTAAGGTCTTTCGCGTCCTAATCATCCGATGGGGACGCATCGTCTGTATCTCTAATCATCCGTGTTAATTCCTTCCACAGTTCTCGGTCTTTTGCTCTGTGGATGCTATTTCATAAGGTCTTTCTTTAATTGTTTGTTATTATGAAGGCGTTTTAGGTCTCTATTAAGAACAGTGTGAATTGAATTGGGTGGTCTGCCTTTATATTTCTTGTTTCCAGATGGAGTGAAAAAAAGTAATCATGGCTTTATTAGCTGGTATACTTTAATCTCCTCTGAGTCCCAAAAGCCGCCATCTTGCCACAAGACTGGATAAGGGTCTTTCATTGCATTTTTCATTCTGTGTTTTATTGCTTATTTTTGTGGGGTAGCATATATTCAGGACTCACTTCAGCTGTTTTCTATGGAATTTGACAGATCTTTGCTCTTCGGTCCCAGTCAGTACCCATATAAAGTATTTGAATAACTATTGACTTGTTTCAAGCCTTTTATTTTAATTTTAGGCAATATAAAATGTATATATATATATATATATATATATATATATATATATATATATATATATATATATATATATGACACGAACTGATCTTTTTTTTTTTTAATTCTTTAAAAATTATTATCAATAATACAGTAAGTGTGCCAATAATCTGAAACAAAATGACAGAGAAGACAATGAGGAGAGGGAAGAGGTATATGAAAGAAAGAAGGAAAGAGAAAGAAGGGGAAATATATATATATATATATATATATATATATATATATAGAGAGAGAGAGAGAGAGAGAGAGAGAAAGGGAGAGAGAGAGAGAGAGAGAGAGAGAGAGAGAGAGAGAGAGAGAGGAATGGAGGGGCGAAAAAGAGGAGGAGGAGGGGGAGAAGGAGGAAGGAAAGTAAATGGTGAAAAAGAGGAGGAGAGGGAGAAGGAGGACAAATGTAGGACGGGCATATAGGGATAGAGGTAGGTCAGAAAATGATCAAGAATTGAGAGAGATTGTGATTGAAAATACGAAATAGTGGCCCGTACAGAAAGGAAAATAAATTGAAAGAAATATAGGAAGGTGGCGGTGGTTTGGAAAGGGGGGGGGGGGGGGGCGTCATATGGGCGGAACAGTGAAGAAAGAGGAAGAGTAAACAACGATGAGTGGTTATTGTACTCGGCCGTATTTGACCTTGCCCTTTAAATATGTTAAAGGTCATAAATGGCAAGATGACCGGTTCTTTCTTGTGAAGTTTTGACAAAATGGAATATTTCAACATAAACAGAACAGTCTGCTGTGTCGCGACCATTCGGAGGCTCATGGCCTGATACTAACCAAAAAAATCGCCACAAAAGAAGACGAAGTTCATTGGGAAATGATAATTGTGAGTTGTAATCAATAGCTCAACCACTAGATAGAATGAATAGGACTTCACTCAGGTTTTTGTTATTGTTTTTTTTTTTTTGTTTTTGTTTTTTTTTGCCGTCCATGTTTTTGAGTGATTCACACTGAACTGTATTATGCAGACTGTAAGTGTTGAAGGTTACACAGAGTTTTGTGTGTTAGTCTGTTATACTTCCTGATGGCAATGTTGTGAGTTTCTTAGCCAAGCGCATACTTATCTATAGATAGCATGAAGTTGACGTCATTCGAGACTTTGTTATTGTTTTTCCCATCCACGTTTATGAGTAATTCTCACTTTACTGTATTATCCAGACTATAAAAGTTCATGGTTACACAGAGTATTGTGTGTTGGTCCGTTATACTTCCGGATGGCAATGTTTTGAGTTTCTTAGCCAAGCGCATACTATCTATATTAGACATAAGGAACGAAGGCGACGGTTGGAACGAAATTGATGTTTTTGGATAGCCATTTTTATGATTAATTCTATTCTCACTAAATTTTATCAATCAGGTTAAGGTTACATGTAGTATTGTGTGTTAGTGCGTTAAATCCGGATGGCGGATGTTGTGAGTATTTTACCCAAACCCATAACACCAGTAAGCAACAAATTATATGATTTTATCCATCGATATTCGAAGAACTATAGTCAGATTTTTTATTTATGGCGCGTGTTTTTCCTCTATCAAAAGTTGAAAAAAATTGTGTCAATTTGGCTTAACTGAATATAGATTTTGGAACGTGTTGATGCCATATCAAAAAAGTTTTCTCCTTTAAGACCTATAAAAACTATAGATACTTTAAGACCGCTGTCATAAAGTTCGAGATTTTATTCACACTGTAAAAAATGTAAACAAGTTACGCACCACAAAGTACGATATGAATTCATCGTTTTTCCACAAAACCTCGTGCTAACACGTAGTTCCGGGTAGTAATTATGTGATCACGCCATACTTGTTTCCGAATAAAAACTATTCTTTACCTGCTATAAACTTATAACTTATGTTAGTTTACCTTAAGTTTTGAATTTATGATTTCTTGCCTACTGTCTTCATCCTGTCTTAAATCATTTGAAATACTGATTATAATATACTAATATTGTCATATTAACAATGCATGCTGTTTATATAACTTTGAAAAATTGTATCTATGCACGAACGGTTCATTTAAAGGCATATACGCTTTTAAACTATACGATACGATACGACACTCTCATAAAGCTGTTAAAAGAAATCTACTTGTACTTATCGATAAACCATTAAAGAGGACGGCTATGGAATTGGAATTTCACAATCAACCCCGAGAAGATTATTATCGAAATTCGATGGAGAGATCACCAGTGTGGAACGACGTGATAGGAAAAGGATCCAAGACAACATTGATATATATATATATATATATGTCATCCAAAGATGTATGGAACTGGGTGAACGTAACATACATCCGACTATGGAATGGACGTCTGATAATTCGGGTAGGAATAGTTCATGAATTCTGGACAGAGGATCATTGATATTCTTGCAGGTGGTGAAGATAATGGGTATTTAGATGAATATCACGCCATATATTTTCTTTTCTTCATCACCAGGAAGGTAGAGACTATCATTCTGGGGTCATTGCAGTTTGAAGACTGGCTAAAGAACCGTTTGCTGCCTTTCCTCGAAGCAACCAGCCGTTTTGTATCGGACAACGCTACAATTCGGTGGCCCATGATCACCTCAATGCTTCAACTTCGGCAACTATAAAGACTGATATCATTTCATGGCTCCAATCAGACAGCACTGCATATTCTGACTATTTATCAAAGGCCCGACTATACTCCCAGTGAAAAGAAACAAAACAAAAAAAGTTGTCAAAGCAGGCTCAGACAGTATAATCAATGAATTTTGACGCGAGGTTGCACGACCATATCACTGTTAGGTGCAATCCAATCGAGCTCATTTGGACCCAAGTAAAGGAAAAGATGAGAGGCGGAACACCAAATTCATTCTCACCGACGAGGCAATAAATGATATAACAAGGAAATACTGGGAAAAGGCATGCTCTAACCTTCGCAAACTGGAGGAAAATTACATTTCATTGGATAGAGTGATGCCACGAAATCTTTTCATAGCCGTTTCATTTATCCTTTTCTCATCCTCGTCATTAGAATGTGATGATTGATGTGTCTCGTATGTTTTATTGGTGGTGGTGGTGTTGTTGTAGTTGTTGTTATTGCTGAACACATGTACATATTTGTGGAAACAATATATCATAAATATATGTATTTCTACTTTTGACCAGTTTCCATTAAATTTATGTTATCCTCTTTGGCATAAACACAAGCTATTTCTATAAATGTAGCAATCAAAATAATGTTGAAAGTGCGTAATATTCACTTTCAGTTTATATTCATCAGTAATGTGTATTGATAATTATAAAATGTAGATGTCTGATAGTTAAAGATTGCTATTCGTTTCTTCATAATCAGACACTGAATGTATATCGTTTAAGTTTCAATTAACCGAACTTCACATTGTAACGAATTCCTTCAAAATGGATAAGCGGAAAAGTCATAATTTTGATAGTGTAAGTCATCATAGAGTTACGATCCTTACCAGTTATCGATTTTGATATAGCTGTTATAAGTGAAATCCTTTCCTATTGATTACAATTAATGAAAAAATATTTTTTGATTTAGACACACACACACACACACACACACACACAATAATATATATATATATATATATATATATATATATATATATATATATAAATATATATATATTTATAACTTGCGATTGAGGGATTTTAGTGAGAACTAATCACAATAACAAATAGCCAGATGACGTCATCTTCACTTATTCTATAGTCCGACACGTCATAAAAATATCAAGAGTCCCTGAAGCATGACGATCACCAAAAAGTGAATATAACTTGCTAATGCGATCACATTGGTTGAACTATTGGCGTTTACATTTTTTATTGGTCTTGTGCTTGTACTCTGATGTCATTTTTTAAATTGTCATTTTCGGTCTATGAGATTATTTTCGCCTTTTTACCACTGGTGTTGTCAGGCAGCAATGAAGGGTCCCCACTTATGTATGTCACAGGCAGCCTTCGTTAAGCCTGACAATAGGACTTGTATTGAGTGGTCATTACTTAGGTTTGTTTACCGCCTAGTGAGATGTCGTTAGTAGTGCCAAAGGACACAAATTATGATCCCATTAGTTGAACAGACAGGCTATAAGTTAAACACGGACGAATCTGATTCCTTGTACATATTTAAACTCATCAGATTCGATCCTATCCTAGGCAGGAATGATAATAGGCATGTTGGAGTAGTTGGTCTTCCAAAACAGGTAAATTAAAATGAAGAAAGAGCAGCTAACAAAATTTGGTGACCTAATAGAAAAAATGAACTTGGCCCTCCGTTGGAGGTGTACAAAAACCCACCGTTTTTATGCACTTGGAGGTGTACAAAAACGCAACGTTTTTATGCACCTCCGTTGGCGGTGCTGGTTGAGTAATGAAATTGTTGCTGCTTGAAGTTCGAAGGAAAAAATAACGATGAGTGTTGAACTGTAAGCCTCAATTTAATAGACCAAGACATACTGTGGACGTTTCTGATTCCACTTTATCAACAAAACACAACACGAATGAGAGATGTGTAGTGTGAATGGCGTAGATAAGGTAAATTGACATTAACAATGATGGGACAGGAAGTTTTTTGACAAACAACAATAACAAACAAAAAAAAAAAAAAAAGAAGAAGAAGAAAATTTGTTTTAAAAAACCCAATAAAATGACAAAGACGCGGTAAAAGAATACACTGATGATAATAATAATTTTTTTAAAAATTCCCTTTATTCATCCCCAAGGGGAAATTTGTCTTTAGGGTCTATTCCAAGGGAAGACTGGAATAACCCAGGCGTTAGCCGCAGAGTAGCGCCGCAAAGTGAGCTAGGGCGAGGTGACTTGCTCAAGACCACACAACGCAGCGGTCGGTGATTGAACTCGGTACCTTTCGGGTAGGAAGCAAAGACCGTACAACTGAGCCACGCTGCCCCTTTAATAACGATAAAATATTATAAAATGATAACAATCGACGTCTACATATAAATACACGTCGATAACACATTGAATGGTACCAATGTTTTTTTTAAATATAATAATAATAATAATAATAAATAATAATAAATAATAATAATAATAATAATAATAATAATAATATAATAATAATAATAATAATAATAATAATAATAATAATAATAATAATAATAATAATAAATTAATTTACGATTTTGAATATATGTCCAGTAACTATAACAACAAAAATGATGTCTTCCTCGATAAAGTAACCTTTTTTTAAAATGTCCACAATGGGATTGAACCCAGTACTTTCAAGGATAGAGTCTGACAGCTTATCCATTGCGTTACGGAGCCACCGGACTGTTCATTACATTTAATAAGGTCTTTGTAAAACTTTATTTTACCTTCAATGCAACTTCTATTTTCTGGTTTTAAATTTCGATTTTTTAGATTATCATTTAAAAAAAAAAATATTACCAAAGAAGTAAAACCTGGGTATTATCCACCCGAAACCATCACATTGAACGCATCAAAGGGGCAATAATAATTCTTGATGTCATAAATAGATGAAAACTGTTGAAAACTTAGTGTAGATCTGAAATACTTAAAGTAATTAAGTGAATACATTATTTCGAATGCAACGATTTGCGTAAAAACGCCAAACTGACAACTTTTTACAGTGTCGAAATTGATTGGTTTTGAGAGTGTTAGTGTCGTCGGTACATATTTTATTATATCTGTTTGACTCAACGAACTTTCAAACTGACTTTAAATTGTAAAAGGAAATCAAGTTATCTGTTTATCTATCTGTAAAAGGTACATTTCTAATTTTCAAATCTTTCAGTAGAGTTGTAAGCCGTATAATTTTTTAATTGACTCAAATGGCACAATGTTCTCCATAAGGCAATTTTTTTTTTAAAGAAAGGATATCAAGGAGGTCACCGATTCTAGCAGACCTCTATTTTATTAACTTAAATTATTAAGGGGATTCTACACGTGTGGAAGCTGACTGACATGTAACACCCCTGATTGGTCGAAAACATTAATTATTAAAGTAAATAATTTTTAACATTTAATCTCAACCTACGACGACCGTTACAAGAACCAACGAGTAAATCTTGTGGAGTTGTGAATCCACAAGAAGAAGTATGGTGAATGAGTAGTGATCCTTTTGAAATATACTCATAAATATAATATAATTAAGAATATGAACTTGAATAATAAATCTCCCTCTCCGACAGAAAAGAAATAGGTTCACTAATTCTATGATTCATGAAAGCAAACTGCTGATTCCTGACAATACTTCAACGGTGAAAGGAATCATTACCAACACTGGAAAATACGCAGATGTGGATAAGGGAGAAAATTTTTTTTATTCTCTATTGTCTTCTGGCACTTTTCTACTCACTTCATATCTTGTTGTTACCAACATAAGGGAGATACTCGTGTGTTTACACATCATGACCTAAATAATACGAGTTGTGCCCCTTCTCTAATTGACAGCTAGTGCCTTACGTTGCTTTTAAACATTTAATTTATCCCTTTGATAAAGCAGTTCTCTCAACTTTCATTAAAATTCCTGCAAGATAAAATGTTCTTTTATAAATAAATCAAAATTAAGTTTGTATACAGCGTAATATCCACGAAACTGCTCAAAGCGCTTTACCAACAGTAACACTTACAATCCAGGAAGAGACATGACGCCTATTAGGTGATATTACTAGGCTTGGCTAAAACGTCTTAACGCCTGTTGAACATCTCCGATTGTATTGATCTCACTAGTTTAATTATACATCAAAATGTGCAAATTCATTCTTCTAATAGGTCACCAAATTGTGTTTAGCTGCTACTTATTTATTTTAATTTATCTTTATTGCAAGAACCCCTACTCCAACATTTCGGTCGAAGAAATCACACAAAAAAAGTATACAATAAACAGCGTGCTGCGACTGACTTATATATTGCAGAGAGATGTGCACCTGTAAACATTCATAAACCGCCGAAACGTAATGTAATGTAATGTAATGTAATGGGAAATTTATATAGCGCCATTATCCATTTACAACGCTCAATAGCGCTTAACAAGGGCATTTAAAAATGTATATATACACGTACTAAACACATTAATATAATATTTAAGTATACATACAAACATATACATATATACACACATAGAAAGACATACAAAGACAAATGTGCATACACAAACATACACATAGACAAATACATGCGAACATATAATATATCAACGATTCATTTGATAGGTAGATCGAAATAACTCAGTTTTGAGGGGTTTTGAAAGGTATCAACTGCCTGACACTTCCTTGTATAAGTAGTTAATCAGTTTCCCACAGCTGAGCAGAAAAGGCAAAAGATCGTTCAGAGAATTTAGTTTTAGGGAATTTCCTTTCAAAAAATACTGAGAAGACCTGAAGGAGCGACTTGGAATATGGACTGTAAGAAGCGATTTGAAGTAATCTGGAAAAGTGTTGTTAAGATATTTTACGGCAAGGCATGCAAGTTTATAATCAACTCTCCTCTCCACGGGCAGCCAATGAAGGTATTTTAAAACGGGAGTTATTATGCTCATTCTTTTTTTGTCTGGGTTACAATTCGTGTTGCATTGTTTTGTAACAACTGCAGTCTTGCGACCAAGCTCTTTGGAAACCCGTCGAGAAGGGAATTAGAATAGTCTGGCCTGTTAGCAAAAAGTGAATTAATGAGCATCTTACAAATTTCTTAATTTAAAAGATTAAGGATATGACTAATAGGCCTTAAAACAAAATGTAGATTTTGACAGTTTTTAAAAATATCATATTGCATATTCAGAAATTCATCAAAATTAAACCAATTTTTTTACAATTGAAGATCTGGAAATGACAAAGTCAAAAATCAAAAGTTCTTCCGTTAGAATGGTCTTTCCTTGTTTTCTAAAAACGATAAATTTAGTTTTACTATTATTGAACTTTAGCTTGCTTTAGGTCATCCAGAGTTTGATGTGAGTGACGCTGTTAAAGATGTTTGTCTTGTTTGAAATTAAGTTGGAAGGTGAAATTGGGAAATATAGCTGTGTATCATCGGCGTAAAGATGGTGACTGTAAGTGGTATGGTGTAGACAGTGAACAGAAAAGGACCCAAAACTGATCCCTGCGGCACGCCAAATTTAAGAGTGGTGGTTGTCGAAGATGTTCCATTTATTATGCACAATCGTTGAGTCAGATTCTTCAAATAATTAGACAACCATTTGAATGCTGTGCCGGTCGGTGACTCCAAAAGAATCCTCCATTCGGTCTAAGAGTATCTTGTGGTTGACCCATAGCAATCATCCACACTCGACGCCCTCTCCTTATATTTACATTGTTTCGACATTTGACGAAATTTGATATTTTGTAAATTTATATACTTATGTTTGTGTTTTTTTGTCTCCTGACGAAGGCCAAGGGCCGAAACGTTGTTTGTTTTGTGTTGTTCCCTTATATATGAGTCACATCTATTCACTTTATTTTTCTCTCCATACTACTACTACTACTACTACTACTACTACTACTACTACTACTACTACTACTACTACAACTACTACTACTACTACTACTACTACCACTACTACTAGTCCTTCTACTACTACTAGAAATATAATGAAGAATTCACCATACTTGGAATAGATATGAGTTCAGCTTTCGACACGATATTATGTACAACCAAGTTGTTATCAATCCTTGACACATATCACGTGAAGCTCATAAGAATCCGGCAGAGAATTAACAATGTCCTAAGAAATATTGCAGTGCCCTCCGTACTAAAGTCACAACAAGATCTTGACAGCATCATAGCCATATCTGTCTCCGTGATGTATTGGATCATCATGCGCCTCTACGAACTAGGATTGTGTCAGATCGGCCTTCTGCGCCATGGATCACCTCTGACATACAGCATTCTAAACACGTCGGCGTGCAGCAGAAAGGAGATGGCTTCAAACGAACAACCAAGATGACCCCGTGTTATTTATAATCAGTGTGATAATGAAATTATTTCTGAAAAGGGATTGTATTACAATAGTAAAATTAACTCATGTTCCACCTCTAAATCCCTATTTAATGTTGTTAATGAAATGAGTGGTAAATCAAAAACGAATGTCACGCCAGGCAACATAGATAGAAATATTTTACCAGACGTGTTTGTAAACTACATTAAAGAAAAAAATTGCTAAGATTAGATGTAAGCTTGACTCGTGCCAGGATGAAGAAAATTTGATTGTTAGCATAAAGGCCCTCTTTTTATTGATTTTAAAACAGTTCATCTGAACTACGTGATGTCATCATATCGTCTCATCCTAAGTCCTGCTCATTAGATCCTATCCCAACAAATCTTCTTTTAAAATGTCTTGACTCAACCTTAGATATAATTACCTCTATTATTAATCAACCCATTAGCTCTGGAGTAGTACCTATCTGCTTTTAAAAAGCATCTGTCACCCCTTTCCTGAAAAAATCGAACCTTGACCCTGATGATCTAAAAAACTACCGCCCTGTATAAATTTGCCCTTCATTTCTAGGGTTCTCGAAAATATTGTTTTAAAGCAGTTAAAACAACACCTATTGTCTAACAATTTTAATCGATAAGATATCAGTCTGCTTATAGAGAATGTCACAGTACTGAACCTGCTTTACTGAAAATTATCAATGATTTATTACTGTCTTGTGATAGAGGAGAAGTCTCCATACTTATTTTACTTGATCTGTCGGCCGCTTTCGATACGATCACACGATTCTATATAACAGTCTTTTCGGCAATTTTGGAATCAGAGACACCGTCCTTCAATGGGTTAAGTCATATCTAATTAATAGAACACAATCAGTCTTGATTGATGGCAAGCAGTCAATTGATTTACCATTGAATGTAGGTGCCCCACAAGGCTCGGTCCTAGGTCCAATGCTCTCGACTCTGTACACTATGCCCCTTGGGCACGCCATTGAGCGCCATGGAGTGAATTATCACATGTATGCTGATGATACGCCGTTGTATAAGTCTGTTGTCCCGTCTAGCATGCATGTGCTTCGCTCATGTGGAATAGTGTTGTTGCTTGTCCATAGGGCGTTGGATGCAGAGTCATAGACTAAAAGCTAATGAAGAAAACACTGACATTTTATTATGTGGTACACCCTCTAATGTCAGGCAGACTGGTACACATAGTAAGTCTATTTTAAACAGCCACGTCTCCCTGAAAGATAGAGCAAAAAATCTTGGTTTTGTACTCGGGGACTTTTTAAGTCTGGAACACCAGATTAACCAGATGGTGAGGACCATGCATTTTGAACTAAACAGATTGCAAATAATTAAACGGTTTCTCCCATCGAACCAGCTTAAAGCAGCTGTCTGTGTTCTCATTCCTTCACGCCTCCACTATTGTAATTCGCTGTTGGTGCCTTCCTGACAAGAAAGTTGACAAACTCCAAAAGGTACAGAACAGGGCGGCCAGAATGGTTCTGGACATTAGTCGACACAAGAAAACAAGTATAAAATCTATGCTTGGAACACTACACTGGCTGCCCGTTCGAATACAAAATTGCCCTTTTTTCTTTCAACGTGCTAAATTCCCGATCTCTGAGCTATATTCAAGAACTTGTTGACCCCTGCTCGCTAGCTTAGGTTATCGGAGATCCAGCGACTTAAAGTGCCAAAAACACGGCTTACTAATTTCTGCGATAGATCTTTTTATAAAGCAGGACCTACCATATGGAACTCGCATTTTCTTCTTGATGAGTAAATCGTTTTATTTTTGATTCCATTTTGTTGACTGTCAATTTCATTTTGAAAAACTAGCATAGTTAGTATGTGCGACTGTTGGGTATGAGTGTGTTTATGGTTTGACAAGTATATTGTAAAGCGATTGGAGGCTTCGGCATTTAGCGCTATAAAAGAACACTTTATTATTACTACTTCTTACTAATTTCGGCGATAGATCTTTTTATACAGCAGGACCTACCATATGGAACTCGCGTCCTTTGTTGGTAAGGCTCACGGGCAGCGTAGAAATTTTTTTGAAAAATCTGAAAACTCTTTCATCAATCTTTTCCATAAATTTTTATCATACGCATTTTCTTCTTGCTGAGTAAATCGTTTTATTTTTTTATTCCATTTTGTTGAATGTCAATTTCATTTTGAAAAACTTGCATAGTTAGTTTGTGCGACTGTTGAGTATGAGTGTGTTTATGGTTTGACAAGCATATTGTAAAGCGATTTGAGGCTTCGGTATTTAGCGCTATAAAAGAACACATTATTACTACCACTACTACTACTACTACTTCTACTACTACTACTACTACTACTACTACTACTACTACTACTACTACTACTACTACTACTACTACTACTATTACTACTATTACTACAACTATTTTTACTACTACTACTTTGTCAGCAAAGAATATGGGTACACTTTCTGCAGTAACCAATAGAAACGAAATATATACTATAGTCAGATTTTGAATAAGTGGCGTATGTTTTTCTTCTTTTTCTCAGCTGTCCCTCAATTCACAGATGCAAAAGTTTGTATGAACCTCTGAATCAATTTGTCTTAATGAAAATATATTTTTTCATTAATTGTAAAACACTAAAGGATTTCACTTATAACAGCTATATTAAAATCGATTACTGGTAAGGATCGTAACTCATAGATGACTTACAGTATCAAAATTATGAATTTTCCGCTTATCCATTTTGAAGGAATTCGTTAAAATGGAATGTTCGGTTAATTGAAACTTAAACGATTTACGTACAATATCTGAATATGAAGGAACGAATGTCAATCCTCAACTATCAGACATCTACATTTTATAACTATCAATACACATTACTGATGAAAATACAAATGAAAGTGAACATTACTCGCTTCGAACATTATTTTGATTGCTAAATTTATAGAAATAGCTTATGTTTATACTAAGAGGATTACATAAATTTAATGTAGACTGGTCAAGAGTAGAATTCATCAATTTATGACTCAGTGTTTCTACCAATAGGTACATATGTTCAGCAATAGCAACAACTACAACATTACCAACAACAACAACATACTGGACCCATCAATCATCACATTCTGATGACTAGGATGAGGAAAAGGAGAAATGAAACGTCTATGGAAAGATTTCATGGCATCACTCTATCCAGTGAAATGTAATTTTTCTCCAATTTGCGAAGGTTGGAGAATACCTTTTCCAGTCTTCCCATGTTATATCATTGATTGCCTCGTCGGTGAGAATAAATTTGATGTTCCACCTCTCAATCTTTCCCTTTACTTGGGTCCAAATGAGCTCGAATGGATTGCACTCACAGTATACCTTGTGTCAAATTTCATTGAATAGGCAGTCTGCTTTGAAAACTGATTCTGGGTTGTTGCTTTTCGCTATAATATAGTTGGGCCTTTGATAAATGGTCATATGTAGTGCTGTCTCATTGGAAATCGTATCAGTCTTTATAGTTGCCGAAGTTGGAGCCTTGAAGTGATCATGAGCCACCGATTGGTAGTGTTGTCCAATGCAATAAGCTGGGTGCTTCGAGCAAAGGCAACAAACGGTTCTTTAGCCAGTCTTCAAATACCTATGCATTGACCCCAGAATGATAGTCACTACCTTCCAGATGATGCAGAAAAGAAAGAAAACGGTACGGCATTCTTCTAAATACACAGTATCTTCACCACCTGCAAGGATATCAATATCAATGTCCAGAACCCATGAAACTTGTTTACCCGAATTATCAGACGACCATTCCTTTGTCGGATGTATGTATGTTTACGGTCACCCAGCTCCATACATCTTTGGATGATATCCTTATAAAAGTTGTCTTGGATCCTTTTCCTAACACGTCGTTCCACAATGGTGATCTCGATAACCATCTTCTCTTTTCGTATCGTATCGTATAGTTCAAAAGCATATATTATCTTTTAAAAGCCTTTAAATGCTCTGTGAAACGTTCGTGCACACATGTAATTTTTAAAAGTTATATTAATAGCATTCAATGTTAATTTGACGATATTGAGTTTATCAGTATTTCAAATGATTTAAAGCTAGATATTTCATATCGGTAATTGCGATATGTTGTATAATATGCAATAACTATGCAATAATATGCATTACATTATGGAATAAATAATAAATTCAAAATTTAAGGCAAACTACATAAGTTGAAATTTTATAGCAGTTAAAGCGAATTGTTTTAATACTTTGTGGTGCGTAACTTGTTTTCACTTTTTATAGTGTAAAATCTCGAATTTTATGGCAGCGGTTTTAAAGTAGTTTTTTATAGGTCTTAAAGAAGAAAACTTTATTGAAATGGCATCAACACGTCCCAAAATCCATAATCAGTTAAGACAAATTGATTCAAAGTTTGACACAAATTTTTACAACTTTTGATGGAGGGACAGCTGAAAAATCCCAGAAAAACACGCGCCATTAATAAAAAATCTATAGTTACATTTTCCTTGTAAATGGAACCATCCATAACCAATGATAAACACCGCTAGAGTGGCTCTCACATAGACACCTCACAGAAAAAAAAAGAAAGATAGGCAGAACCGTTATGTGAGGCCACAAAACCTGAAGGCAGACATAGTTCAGAAAAGTGAGTGGAGCAGGCACAAATGTTGAAATTAACTTGAAACGAAGTGAGTAGGAAAATGCCAGAAGACAATAGAGAATAACTACTTTGCGGCGATGAGTATTCGAACTCACGAACCGACTGATACGGCAACTCCATTTCGCCACGAGAGGGACGCTCTGCAATAGATGCCACCGTCACTCTAAAAAAGTGGTTTCAACCTTATTAACCATCTTGACTGTGGAGATATTAGTCCAGGAGAAGGTACAGACGCCGGATTGGATCGTTCTTAGTCTGATATTTCACCATCACCTGTTCCAGCATGATTGTATCTAGGTTGGCATCACCTTCGGGATCATTAAGGTACTCAATCTCCTGAAACGATGACATCATGACCATCCTCCGCATGAGAACAGCAAACAAAATTGCAAAAAGAAACTGCCTACTTAGAAAATTAGCGGGGACCACCTGAAGAACAACTCAACAAGTCCTAAGAACGTCATCATTGTAGTCCGTTCCAAGTCCCGTGTGCACGGAATATTTTAAATTCCCCCACAGTTACGAAATGTGGAGCCGTGTTTTTTTGTTGTTTTTTTTTTTTTGTTTTTTTTTTTTGCATGCGGGCTTATATTTTAAGTGACACTACGAATTTTGAATACTGATAATGATTGACCAAACGGTTTTCCCACAATGACGAATTCATTTGATCTTTTCATCGTTTGTAATAAAATATGACTCAAACTTTAAAATGTTTATAGGTCTAATAATGGTGTGTTGATTGTTGTTGTTGCCGTGGGGAAATAATCTTAACAAAGTTGCATTCAGTGGCGTAGCTTAACAAATAATTTTGGGTTGTTTGAAATAGTTTCAAACTATTTATAGTTTTTGTATTTATAGATAGCATTTATCTAGTGCTTCACAGCATTGAAAACAGGCGGCATTTATACATCTCTTCCCTAGTGGGCAACGGACAAATAATACATTGGACGACACAAACAGCCCGTTAGGTGTTTATACATTTTTCGGACAAAGACATAAATGGTAAAAAGCAGGGGGTCTTCGAATTTTTAGGCCCGTCTTCGACAGGACGAGAGAGATATGCCTTTTACAGAGACATAACACACGACCAACTGTTGAGCAAGATATCTCATAATGGTTGGACAAGACATGTCACGAAATCCCACTGGTCACCATTCGATTACGCTGCGTATTCGCCATTCTTGAATTACGTTCGCTGGAAAGTGTGGGGGGGGGGGGCGGGTCCATTTTAATATATTAATGTGAAATATCACTGAATGTAAACTTCTTTAACACCAGATTCCATGTAAGTTTTGTGCAGTATAACCTTTCAAAGGAACCGCAGTTTTCAAATAAAAGGGATGCATATTTAAGATGACATAAACATTTATTAATTTGACCTCTCCCCTCTGAGTTCCTGGCTGTAAGCCATACTATGCCATGAAAAAGAATTCCGTGCTTCGCCCCTCTAGACAAATATTTGTAAATTGTCCTCTTTGACAAAGGCGCATATTTAAGCCATATTTTTATCAGTTTTTATGAATGTAGAATTCACAACGGAAAGCTACGCCTCTGGCTTTCAAATATTAAATTGTAACAATTGTTCATGTCAAGTGTTGTGTCATTTTGAACTTAAGTTTGCAATAATAGTGAGTTGTGCACATGAATTTCGTGAAAAAGAAACCCATGGTCAAGCCTGTGGGCGAGTTTAGCGATCGTTATCGCAACAAAATTCACTGTGTATAACATCGTATTGTAAACCATCAAAATATTTAATTATCCCAGACACTTCGTTTTTTATATACCGTAAAGAAAAAAATTCTAAAGTATGATACTGTTACGATAAATCGGATAATGTCAGAAAGAATTCGAGTGTTCGAGCCAATTATCATTAAAATCCATAAGAAGGTTGTGAAGATATCCACGTCAACGTGTGCACACGGCTTGTGGAACGGACTTTAGCACTCTGTTATAGCGTCGGAGAATACTGTGCCCACTGTCAGGAAATGACCACACTCTACCTCGTACCCAAATTCCGAATTGGGTTACAAATGAAGAATCACGCCGTGACTGTCAGTTCACGTTCGACTGTCAAGAAGGCTGGACGCGTCTTGTTTTGTCTATCTAATGCAAACCATTGTGTTAATTTTCCGTATTCTTATTGGAGTTTTAATCTGTTATTAGACCTGTGACATATCAATTCCCAGTGGAGTATATTATTAACAACTGTGAAAGTGGTGCTTAATGATTTAAACTTTTGAGGAAATTTTTTTAAGAATTACTTCGAATAAAAGGATAAAATTGAAAATTTGAACAGGGAACTTTCTACCCCCGCGAGGGAGAAAACTTAAACAGTTCCCATAACATCTCCCGAGGGAGTGTTAACTCAAATTATTAACACTGTGAAAGTGGTGCTTAAAAGATTTAAACTTTTGAGGAAAAAATTCTAATTACTTCAAATAAACAATGGAACCAGATAAAGTTGAAGATTTGAATAGGGAACTTTCTCTACCCCCGCGGGGGAGAAAACTAAAACAGTTCCCATAACATCTCCCGAGGGAGTGTTAACTCATACAAAAAACCCAATTTCTTCTCCCGCGGGAGAGAATAAGAGGGGTTAATATGGAGAATGCAAAAAAGACAGTAGAACATACCAAAAAAAAAAAAATAGAAGCCGAAAAAGTGGATTGTGTCATGATTGTTCCGGTTTGGAAATCACAGCCATGGTTTCCAAAACTCATAAACTTATTGACAGATGTTCCACCCCTATTACCAAAGAAAGCCAACCTTCTTCATCATCCAGTAACAAAACAGAAGGTTCACCCCATATTACACAACAGCAGAATGATAGCCTGCCGCTTGTCCGGGAAATTCTCCAAAGTGCAAACATTTCAGAAGAAATTAGTGAAATCATTATCAATTCATGGCGACGAAATACCAGAAAACATATACTACATACATCAGGAAATGGCTTGTATTTTGTAATAAAATCAGTCAAAATCCCTTTCCGCCGTTGGCATCAACACTACTAAAATTCTTACACGAACTTTACTCGACGGGATTGGGATACAATAGTTTATGTTTAGCTAGATCAGCAATTGCCAGTTTGGACATATTAGAATCTGAAAACAATTCAATTGGTAGTCACCCCATGATCAGGCGATATCTACAAGGAATATTTCACCAAGCTCCTAGTTTACCTAGGACAGTGTCTACATGGGACCCTAATATAGTTTTGGATTTCCTGAAAAAATTGTCCCCCTGTAAATCCTTAAGCCTCAAAGACCTAAGTTACAAGACTAACATGCTTATGCTCCTCACAACCGGACAGAGAGGACAAACAATTTTATCGTGTCGAATAGACGAAATGGAAATAAAACTTAACAAAATCAATTTTAAAATTCACACCTTATTAAAGACTTCAACCCCGCATCACCACTTATCCGATCTTACCCTTAAAGCGTATCCTCCAGATAGAAGAATTTGCACTGTTACTTATATAAAAGAATATATTCAGAGAACCAAATCTATAAGAAATTCTAAACAATTATTCATACACCTAAAACCGCCACATGAAGCAATCTCTAGAGATACCCTGAGGAGATGGACAAAAAAAGACAATGGAGTTAGCGGGCATTGATATCAGTATTTTTAAGCCCCATTCCACCCGGGCAGCATCTACTAGCAAAGCGGCCACAAAAGGAGTTCCACTTGATGTAATACTGAAAGCGGGAGGGTGGAGGTCAGAGACCACGTTTACAAAATTTTATCATAAGCCAGTGGAGAGAACGAAAAAGGATTTCAATAGGGCAGTACTGGATAAATAACAAGTGAGTAGTGCTACGTGGATTTAATTATTTACGTCATAACAGACAAACGCTTTAAAGCTTCATTTGTAACCCAATTCGGAATTGGGGTACGAGGTAGAGTTCGAAAATTAAACGAACTCACCTGTGATGTTTAATTGAAACTCTGACGAGTCCCAATTCCGAATGGGGAACAAATGCCCACCCATTGGTAAATATCATCTAAACTCATTAGACTATAAGATAATAGTGTTATAGATTATACTTGTATGCATGTGTCTCATCCCGTTTCATTTGTTCCGTATGTCTGTTCTGACGCGTTAAAGCCTGACAGTCACGGCGTGATTCTTCATTTGTTCCCCATTCGGAATTGGGACTCGTCAGAGTTTCAATTAAAAATCACAGGTGAGTTCGTTTAATTTTCGAATTATCTTACACTGCCCTGTACCGAGATGGCGGGGGGTTTCGAGGCTGTTCTCAACTGCGGTGACGTATTTAAAAGACTGGCTGGAGACGTCCAGTTTAGAGATGTAGCCAGCTAGCAGTTAAGCTTATGGTTTTTATTCATATAGACGATCGGTCCGCAGCCCAAACCCATATTTAGAAAACAGAACATAAGACAGCGGCTCGACTTTTATATGAGGAGATAAATTAAAGTGCTGTGACCTTGTGTTGTATGAACTGCTGGGAAAGGTATTGCGAATTGATTATCTTCATAATAGGAATTTTGTTATTCGCTCTTCTTTGTATTCCGTTCATCAATTCATTGCGTTTCTTCTTGTATTGTGAACAGATTGAGCTGACAGTCCAGATCGGTTCTTAATAGTGATTTGTAGAGAAGGAAGAACGTTTCTACGTTGAAATAGAATGATATAGGCCTACGCCTGATTATGTCAACATAAAGGGTTCTTTTCTTACATTTTTCAAATATTTGACCCACCGCTCCCAAAGTGTTGGTGAGGACCAGATGACAAAAGGCAGGAATTTTCAAGTTAAACTGATTAGAAATTTGAAATCTAGCTTTTGTCAGTGGATGATATTATATTAAATTCTCTAAATAAAACATGAAAACCTCAACCAAGTCTCCTATTCGTGACTGTAAAATCAATTTTAACGAATAAACCATCCTGACATGATACCGTTTTGAGATGGTGGTTCAGATATCTTTGAACGGATTGGTGAACTGTTCACCTCTGTCCTCATTTTCCCCAGGCCAATTAGACCCAAAAGACTTTTTATATTTACATTTCCGCATGTTTATAAAAAATAGTCATCTTAAAAATCTCAATTTTATACCCCGGTACCATGGATTTATATGCGGCTATGTGGTCTATGTGGTAAGACACTATCCTTCGGATCAAAAGATCCTAGGTTCGAGTCCTGCTATAAGCAATAAATAGTTGAGTCCCAGGAAGACTCTTTGATCACATTTTCTCATCGTAATCAGGTGCAAATGAGTATCTGGTCGTTGACAGTGTTGTCTCTGTCCGAAAAAAAGTGTACAAGAGTAGACTGAAAAGTCTTGACGCGGCTCTTGTATTTTCAAAATCATAAAAGATATGAAATTGACCAAGTTATCAAAACAAAGTTCAGTCTATGTCCTTTCCGTTTATTGTTTTAAATTTCAGAATAGTCCCAGTTCCCATCCACATAGAGCTGCCTACGAGACATCAGTTATTGCATTGCGTCGAAGAGGAATTAGCGTGGTAAACTTCGACACCATCCCGTCACCTCTGCCTGCACCTCGCCATCACTGCCACAATTTGCTCCATCGAAATGGGGTGCTACTTAATACCAGAAACGATCGGAAACAACCGGAAAGAAGATTATGAATTGATGTTACAGCCGGAGATAACGAACCAACACACAATACTGTGTATAACCTTGAACGTTTATAGCCTGACTGATAAAATTTGCTAAGTAATACCGGACACGACCGGAAACGTCTTGATCATTTCAGTTCGTTTCCGGTCACGGCAGTTCGTATCGGGTCATTTCCATTCGTTTCCGGTTATTTCCATTCGTTTCCGGCCATTTCCGTTCGTTTCCGGTCATTTCCATCCGTTTCAGGTCATTCCCGTTTGTTTTCGGTTATTTCTGTTCTTTTCCGGTCATTTCCGTTCGTTTCCGGTATTACGTAGCAAATTCTATCACTCAGACTATAAACGTTCAAGGTTACACACAGTTTTATGTGTTGGTGCAATATATATGGATGGCGGATGTTGTAAGCATTTTACCTCAGGGGATAGCATCAATACTCCGGTAATTTCCAGTCGTCTCCTGTCGTTTTCGGTCATCTCCCGTAACACGTAGCACCCTCGATATGTCTATTAAGTATTAAGAAAAGATAAAAAGTCACCTGAAGCTAAACCAGAACTGTAAGACAAAAAGAAAGGGGGTGGGGGATGAAGTTTTACTTCAAAACTTCCCCTTCAATTCAATGTGATCATACGTTTAAGTGGACATTCTTGATATCCAACGGCACGTTCTTTTCTGTAACCTAGGACATTCTTGATTAACCAACGCCCCCCTCGCTTCAGTCAAAGAGTTTTTTAGCAATTTCAAAAGTACATCATCGACATCTCAACAAAAACTAAATATTTTAATATTCGAGTAAATGACAGAACTGACAAGGATGCTGTGATATTCTTCAAATAATCGAATCCTTCAATGTAGTTCAACGTGTTGAATCACCAACACACGAAGTTGGCAATATACTTGATCTAGACCTTTCCCATTCATTTGACAACTTAATACACGATGTTGAAAATAATCACATCTCAGATCATCGAAACACTACAAAACCACGATTCCAACGCAAGACGATAACATACAGAAAATCGTCATCTATTGATTTGGAGAGTTTAATAAAGTCAAATTTAACCAATTTAGAACGTAGGATCTATTGAAACGAAGTTATTGATCTTCAATAAAATTACTTCTGTTACAATCTACACGCACCCTTAATCAAGAAAACCATGACGATAAGACCTGATACTAAATGGTTCAAAAAGGAGAGCTGCCGAGAAGACATGGGGTAGTACAAAGCTTACGTTGAACAAAGACGTCTACATTAGAGAGAAACATAGTACAAACGAACTTTTAAAGAAAGCAAAACGTTGTTTCGTGAGAGAAAACATCTCCAATCATAAGGGCAACAGGGAGGAACTATATTATAAGATTCTGAACAATCTTATAAACCACGAAACGTTAGCGCCTCTGCCAACGCACACATATGATACTGAATTGGCAAACAGTTTCAACCATGTTTTTGAAGATAAAATATTAAAAATTTCGTTCCGATCTAGTTCGTTCTATGGAAGAGGATGACAACTACCACCCAAGGTCACATGCCACTAACTCGTTTTTATCTAAATTTTCCACTGCAACAAATGAAGAGATAAGTAAAATAATTTAAAAGGCGCCAAAAAATCCTATGTACTCTAGATCCCATACCAACGTTGATCTTAAAGTTATGCCTTGAGGAGGTTGTGCCAGCAATAACATCAATCGTGAACTTCTCACTAGATCATGCTGACTTTCCAGATTGTATGAAGGAGGCCATGATCACACCTTTGCTTAAAATGAAAAACCTTGATTTTGATTTTTTTTAAACTATAAAGCAATCTCCAATTTAAATTTTATTTCAAAGGTTATTCAGAGGCTTGTTGTCAAACGACTACAACAGTATTGTATGACTAAGAATCTGCGCAGTACATTTCAGTTCGCATATAGACCGTGCCACAGCACCGAAACTGCACTTCTTCGCATCCACAATGATCTGATCACTCATTTTGAACACAGTAGCAATGTTGCACTACTCGTTTTTGATTTAAGTGCGGCATTCGATGCGGTCAACCCAATGCTGTCTCTAGATTACTATGGCCTCATCTGAATCCAGAAATTTCTGATTTGTAGATGATGGTTCAGAGTAGTCAGTCTTGATGTTGGTAGTCTCCCTACTTTTTTGTTGCTATAAATGATATATTATGTCATTGCAGTTCGGGCTGGGATGTTGTCTTCTCGACGTAAGATGTGACCAAATAGCCTCCATCGCTGTTCTTTTACTGTTGTACTCAGGCGTTGGACTCTAGTTGAATCATAGAGATCAGTATTTGTAATTGTCTCTGGCGAATAGATTCCGATTACACGACGTAATTGTTTCCGGTGGTGTGAATCGAGTTCTTTTTTTATGTCCAAGGTTCCATAATTATATGTCAATTTCGGAATAATCAGTGCCTCATAAATTATTCGTTTATTCTCACTGATAATGGTATTTCTATTCCAAAAATGTTTGAGTTGGTTGAATGCATTGGGGGGGCAGCTGCTTTCGTTTTCTGACGTCGTTATTTACGTTTAGTTTACGTACACTTTTCCATTCATTTAAATTTCTGTTGATTTTTGTATATTCTATTTTGGATTGATTCACTTTTAGATTCCATTCTTCTAGCGTAGTTGATATTATTGACGTGTATATTTTCGCTTTATGTTCTGATTCAAAGATAATAGTGCATGGGCCAGTGGGCGAAACCCCCCCCCCCCCCCCTGGGGGAGTTTTCGCCACATGGTTTTTCTGAAACAGCAATATATCTTGAGTATTAATCCGGGTGTTACCGTTTTTTCAAGTGTCATTTACGAGAGTTACGGCCCTTGAAAGGTCATTGGGTGCAATTTTTTGTGAAATCGTTTTTGTGCATAAAATGGTTGTTTATCACCTTAAAATTGTTTCACATACAATCAATAATGGAATTTTATTGTAATTTCTCATTTTTTGCCTCATATCATAAAATATTTTACAAAGCTATATAGCGTTTTTAAATCTTTGATAGCCATTTTCTCTATAATTAAAAAAAAAATCTATTACAGTGTACTTGTTTCCCTTCAGGATGAATAAACAAGAGGGATTTTGCACTAGCACAATTCAGGCATGCTTCAGGGACATATAACACAAATTAATCCGGGTGTTACAGTTTTTTCAAGTATCATTTACAGGAGTTATGGCCCTTGAAAGGTCATCGGGTGCAATTTTTCGTGAACTCATTTTTGTGCATAAAATGATTGTTTATCACCCTAAAATTGCTTCAAATGCAATAAATAGTGGAATTTTATTGTCATTTCTCATTTTTTGCCTCATATCATAAAATATTTTACAAAGCTATATAGGGTTTTTAAATCTTTGATAGCCATTTTCTCTATAATAATGAAGTCCCCAAAGGCTGTGCAATTGAAGCTGCATTTGAGAGTGCCTCATCAGAGGAAAGAAAACTGCAAGAAGCTGCTGTAACCTTGAGACATTTGATTCTGGATTCTTTCAAAGATCATTCACAAATGCCTTGGCCCCCCCCCCCCCCCCCCCCCCCCCACATCAGAGTATTTGCTATCTGCTCAAGACCAACTTCCTTCTGCTCTGATCAAATTTTTTACTACACTCCTATCCAAGCAAGGTGCAGGACATATGAGTAGTAGGTCTGAAAGACTTGTACGTTCCATGGCCCAAGGTGTTTGATATAATGTCACTTGTGGACAATGGAAAATGCCTAAACATTTACTTCTGGGGATGACTGTGAGGCATTTGACTGGAAGTTTTCAGATTATAAACATCCTTAACCGCTTTGGACATTGCGCATCCCACTCTACTCTTTTGGAACTGGAGACTGCAATGTGCGATAGTGTTGTTGAATGCTCCACAAATCTTCCTTCTGCAGCATTGGCACATCCAAAAATCACCCATTTTGCTGGGATAATTTCGATCTCACAGAGGAGACCACTGATGGGTCTGGCACCACACACTCTACTAATGGCATCATGATCCAAGAAATAAAAGAAGGAAACTTGGAAAGAAAAATAGAGCAACAAAATGTCACGACTGGAAAAACAAAGAAAAGGTCAGCAACTTTCAAACCCATCCAAATTCAGCCTTGCTTTGCAACTGGAAGAGCAGAACCTTCTCTGACTATTTCCACAACAACAGTAGAAAACAATCAAGAAAGACAGCTGTACCAAGATAATTTTCTGTGGGTGTTCTGTAGGATGAAGTTGAATTCAGACGGAGAACGTTTCCCTGGCTGGAAAGGTTGGCTTTCATCAACAACTCCAAACCCCCAAAATGAAAATGAAACCAACATGCCTTCAATTGTTGAATATATGCCTGTCATCAATGCTCCCATAACTGAAGCAGCTACAGTACAGAAGGTGCTACAACTATCTTTAGAGGCAACACAAGAGCTTGGTCAGCCATATACATTTGTAACATTTGACCTTGCTGTAGCAAAGAAAGCTTACGATATTGTCTGGCAAAACCCACAGCTTTACAAAACAGTCATTATTCACCTGGGTGTCTTTCACACCATAATGTCATATCTTGGTGCCCTGGGAAAGCTCCAAAATGGATCTGGTTTTGAAGAAATTGTGACTGAAGCAGAGCTATGTGCACATGGTTCTATGGATAGGGTTATGAGTGGAAAGAACTACAACAGGGCTATACGAGTGCATGTGTCTGTTTTGGAGGCTCTAGAGAGACTTCTGCTTGCAAAATTTGAGCAGGACACGGATTCAAAACTCAGTAAAGACCTCATGTCTTACATAAAGGAATTAACCGAAGGAATTTCAAGCCATACAGCTAATAAAATTCTCCAGTCAACTGTGTATGCTGAGTTATTTTCCCAGTATGAAGCCTTCAAAGAGAGTGTCCGCTCAGGAAAGTACGGAAAAACTGCACAATACTGGATCCAATACATGGACAGAGTTTGGCTTCTCCTCCAGTTTCTGCGAGCTACAAAGACAAACAACTTTCTTCTTCATATATCTTGTTTAAAAGAACTGTGCCCACTGCTTTTTACCATGAATCACCACAATTATGCCAAGTATATCAGTGTATATTTTGTGTCACTAGCCAACCTGATTCATTCCCACCCAGGGGGCAGAAGAAATGTTACAAGATAATGGATTTAGTGTCTCCAGATCAAGGACGCCTGCTAGAAGAATAGCAGTTGATATGACCATTGAACAAACAATAAACAAACATGCAAAGACAAAAGGAGGTATTGTTGGGTTCAGCAAGAGTCTTCCAAGATATTACCGTTGGAGTGTAACAAGACACAATCGAGCAGAATATGTATCAGCAACCCAAAGAATGATCAGCAACAACAACTGTATGGATATAGACACCCACAAAGAATTGAGCCTTGCAGAAAAAAAGACAAAGTGAAAAGCGAGTGCAAAAGATCCTCCAGGCATTTTCAGCATTTATCAATCCCTTTGAAGTTGAAGATGGTCTGGCCAGTCAAGCTTCAGGAATGAAAGTGCAAGAGGATGTTGCTGATGACCTGCTAGCCGTGGAAAAAACAGGAAAAAGATTGTTTGAAAGTTTTGTTGAAAACAGACTGAAGGAAAAGACTGTAGAATTTCACAAGCCATTAGAAAGGAACAAGACCAAGACATTTGCATCATTGAGGAAAGTGGTAACAGTGAAAAAAGACATGAACGTGGTCAAAATCAAGGCACAAAGAAATTTATTTGGCCAGCTTCTTGTTTTGTCCCAAGAGCACAGTGTTGATCTTCAAAAAGTTCTTCAATATCCTCTAACACCTACTCCATGGTCGCTGGCTTCATCAGATGGTTTACCTCTGAAGACCAACAAAGCAACTCTTTTGCACAAGCTCACGCCTGACAATTCATTAATGTTCGAGGATTATGCAAAAAAAAAACAAACAAACACCGTTTTCATTGTTGATGGCAATGCACTGTTACAAACTCTGTCAGCAATCCCAAATACATTTGGTGAAGTAGCCAAACTTACATTTTCCTCCTTACCACAAGCAGTTTGTGTACACTTTGTGACTGATACTTACATAGAAGATTCAATCAAAGGTTGTGAGAGATTGAGGAGATGAACTTCTGAAGATAATGCATACTTGTTAAGAGGATCTGAAACAACAGTGCCCAGACGTTGGAAATCATTTCTCAGCTGCGTTGATAACAAAAGATCCCTTATCAGGTTTCTCCTCAAGGAATGGGAAAGTAACGAATATGCAAAGAAATTGAGAAACAGGGAAATCTTCTTTGTCTGTGAAGAGAGATGCGCCTTACTTTACAGTGACACGGATGAATTTACCACAGCTGTACCTTGTCTAGATCTCTACTCATCACAGGAAGAGGCAGACACACGAATTATACTGCACTGTCAATATGCTTCCGCCAACCAAACTGTGAAACAATTGTTGTCAGATCACCAGACACGGATGTCTTCTTACTTCTCCTTTCATTCTCAGAGACAATTGGAAAGACCCTGATTTTTGATACTGGCTGTAGCAACAACAGGCGACAAATCAATGTCTCTCAGATTGCAAAGACTTTGTCTAAACAGATGTGTGATGCATTACTTGGTGTCCATGCATTCACAGGCTGTGACACAACAAGTTGCTTTGCTGGGCAAGGAAAGCTGAAAGCTCTAAAATTTCTTCAAAAGGAGGAAGATCTTAGAATTCTGTTCTCCAGATTTGGAACATCAGCAGCTGTTTCGAGTAATTACTGTCTCATGTTAGAGTCATTTGTGTGCAAGCTGTATGGCAAAACCTCATGCACAAGTGTCAACAAAGTGAGGTATGACATAATTCGCCAGCGTTTCAAAGGAAAGAAAGGTACCATCTCATGCAGTGGTGGAATTGATCTGTGTCAGATGCCTCCTTGTAGTCAAGTATTGTCACTGCACATATCAAGAGCCAACATTCAAACTCTCATTTGGAGGAATGCAGTGTGCCAGAATCCTAGCATTCCAAAACCAGAGGATAACGGTTGGCAGAGAAATTCTGCAACTGAATTGGAAGTACAGTGGTTCAAAGATGCTTTCATTCCAGATGAGTTGCAGGAAATTGTGTAACGAAGAAAGCTGCACCAGTACTGACGAAGATACATATGCCGAGGATGGTAGTGATAGCTTTGACAGTGATTTCCTTGACGACACTTCAGAGGACGAAGAGGATTTTGCTACTGATGATGAGGATATGTAATAAATTGGTGAGCAGTGCAAACTGTTAAGGAGTATAGCATGTTTGCAAAACACATAAGGATATTGTTTTTATGTACTTACTGCATCTTGAATCAAGAATCCCTTTTGAGTATCAATTATTCTTCATAATATAACAATGCGATTTCGTTCAAAAGTCTTCGGTAATGATGCTTCACTTGGGTTGTGAACAAATTAGTCTTTTTTCATGATATATCTATTGTTTTTACCACACCTTCAACTTACTTTTAAATGTGACAACTGGACATCAATACCATGTTTAAAAAGAATGAAAATTATGATGAATTTGGCATCCCACAAAGTGGAGAAAAATTTAAGGGTTGCGTACACTTTTAGTTTTTCCTGTAACGGAGAAATATGAAGGTTGTTGTTGAGGCTTGGGCCATAGCTTTCTTCAGTGCTACATTTTTAATGAACATGCTGTTTTTGGCCATATTTAAAATAATTTTTGTGTAAAACACTGAAATAGCCCATAAGTTTAGATATGACACTTCATGAGATTACTGACAAATTGTTTCAACTTTCTGTGAATCTATATAATATTTACAAATTGAAAGCTTGTGCACATAGTTTGATAGTATATTTAATTTCCTTCAGTTTGATACCCAATTTGCATATATTTGAATTAATATTGTAGTCTCCAGAGCCTTTGAAAGAAATGTTGTCTCTTTTTTGCAAGGGGACACAACTCACTTTTTTCAAAGGGCCATAACTCTCTTAAATGACACTTATTTTTACGGTAACAGTGGAATTTGTATGGCCAATAAGTTCTATTATTTGAAAAACATAGTGGCATAAACTCCCAAAGGGGGGGGAGGGGGGGTCCCAGTGGCCTAAGCACTATAAGGTCTGTATCATTTGCGTATATCAAGTCGATCTTGTTTGTTGGTAATTTGTTGGTGGTAATGTTGGTCTTAGTTCTTTCATGGCCGATTCCATGTATATCGTGAATAGAATTGGACTCAATCTGTCTCCTTGGGGGGATCCATTTTCAATTCACTGCCGGATTCGTATGAGCTTCACGTGATCTTTGTCCAAGAATGAGTCAAGGATTGATAAGAACTTGGTTCTACATAATATTGTGTCCAAGTATGGTGAATTCTTCATAATATTTCTCCGTTCTGACTTTCAGCAATCGATGGGCCCATACTCTGTCCGCAGTGCTTCTATATCTTCTATACCCGTTTTGTTATGGTGAAAGATATTCCTCTGCCTTTTCTCTAATTCTGTTGAGCGTGATTGTGCCTTTCTTAACGTAGATAATAAAACGATATGTCGCAAACTTTTGAAAGGGCCTTTCTTTTTATTTGGTTTGTTCAGCAGAATGATTTTTCCACTTCCAATATCGAGAACTTGTCTTGTCTGAAATATCTTATTATACTTATCAGCCAGTACAGTCCACTCCAGATAATCGCAACACCTTGGGCTCAGCGAAAATATTGCGATTAATCTAAGTTGAGTTTCCTGTCCGCGATTGCAACATTCTACACTCACACACATACACACACACACACACAGTGAAATATATATATAGATATATATATATATGTGTGTGTGTGTGTGTGTGTGTGTGTGTGCTAAATTGAAACAAGTTGTAAACAGAGTTCTAAGTCCACCTCAGACATAGCAATTTGATTGAAACAAAAACCATCTGGCATCCCTGTATGGATTTTGACAAGCAAAAGAAGCTTTGGTGCAAGTCGACATCTTGTTCAGATTGGATTAACTTTCACTCTTTTTGTTCTCAACATTTGTAAGAATCAAAGAGATTAGCCGTGATGAGAGACAATAAGCTCTTACCAAACTCGTTTGTCACAATGCACAGTTGTCATTCCCAAAACAAAGGATATCTCTTTACAACTGTCTTTGTCAACATGTTGTGAAGGCTATACCCAGCCCCCTTCCCGTCCTATTTAATGCCTACAGATGACATCACAAACCCATAGTGCAAAGCCCCGCCCTCTTTTGTCTCAAATAGAGTGCTGACACACTAATGACTAATGTAGCATTAAATCTCGCTCACTCTCGATATTTCAGCCTGTCATAATGTCTTCCATGATGAAATTTAAACATCATGTTTTGTTTGATTGATTTCTTGAATTTACAACTTTTTAGGGTGAAAACTTGTTTCGATTAACTGAAGTTTGTTGCAATTAACCGGTGACTTTCATATAGAATTAATTCCGTTTCTTGTAAAATGTTGCGATTAACCGAGATTGCAATTAACCGAGTTGCGATTATTCGAAGTGGACTGTATTTACATGCCTTCGTCCTCAAGACAATTTAGTTCTTCTGCTCGAACACCATCTAAACCTGGCGATCTGTTGTTATTGAGCGTTTATATGGCTTCACTTATTTCTTGGGGCGTTATAGGTTTTTCAAGCTCTGGATTCATAGACCCGAATGATTCCACTTCTAGAATACCCTTGTATTTCTCAGTGTAGTACACGATTATTGTGTTTATAATTTATTTATCATTACATCAGGTCTTATTACATTTATCTCTGATTATAAGTCTATTATGTGTTTTCTGTCGTTTGATTGTATTCACCGCTTTGAACATTTTCATACTGTCACTCGTACTTTTTATTCCTGTCACAATCTCATCTATTTCTTTATGTGATTATCAATTGATTGAGATTTAATTTTATGCATGATTTCAAGTCTCTCCATTTTGTTCTTCACATCCGTATTTGAGCAGCTTTTGATGTCAAGTCAAGTTGTTTTTGCTGCTGTGACCAGTCATGCAGTATTGGACAGTAGTCTTGTTTGTCTGTAATACTTCTTTTCAGACAGTGTTGTTTCCCTGCTCATCAGCACGCGTTGGCCAAGAAATTGTTGAAATTCAGTTGGGTTAGAGGCATTCTTTAAATTCTTCGGCCAAAGATTCGACGCGACTGTGTTTAGACGGCTGAAGTCTCTGATCGATTTTCTATTTTGTTTGTAATGCTTATGCCTTGGCTTATTTTCATTTTCTCTTTGCCTGAACTTTGAAATTAAGAGTCTGTAGATGTTTGCATTCCTGCATATGTTCGTGAATCATTGAGAATGCGTTTGTAATGGTCCGAAATTTTGATAAAGTCTATCTGATTGTAAGTATTGATAATCTTATCATCATAATTTTTCCACGTTCCTTGCCATGTAGTAATATGGCGGGAAGGGTGTTTAAAGGCAGTATTACATGACAGTAATTTATGTTCGCAGCAAAAATCATTAAGATACTGGCCATTTTAATTACGCAGGAATAAGCATCAAGGTATGTTTCGTTGTTGTCTTTCCTTGTTCCTATTTTAGCATTGAAATTGCCCGGGATTATGATGTTGTCATTTACATGTCTCGGATTATCATTTCTATTTCATTGTATAATCTATCTCTTACTGTTGACTATTTTTGGATGTCCCCGAAGTAGGAAGGTGGGTGTTGATTATAAGTGTAGACTTGTTGTTTAGAAAGCATGGAACTGTTTTAAAGCTCAAAACAGATCTTCTTTCATTTATAGACCAATGTTAGTGTAAATAAGGTGTTAGTCGATTTGATATTTAAAAAGCGAGCCCTCCCTGGATATTTCATGTTCAAATGCAATGAGACGGCAATCTCGTATTATTTCATCAATGGCCTTGTCTTTGGTCTCTTGTATGCATTACTACGTCTAATTTGTAAGTAAATAGGTCCTCAATCGGGTTGTTTTTCTTAAATTTTGAGGAGATAACGCGAAAATTGAATGATGCGATGTTCATTCTAATAATTGCGTCATCAATCGTCTAATTATTATGTCAGAAAGAAGTGGTCGCCCTTTCTCCATTTCAACGAAAACAGAGAGACACCGAAAATCTTTCCTGCCGTCCAGTATTAGGCTTTATAACAACAAGCAATAATCATTTTATATAATTATTTCGCATTTTTACTTTCAAAAAATGTAAATATTAATTTATTAATTTATTTGTTTTGCAATCTTTTCAATTTTCAATTTATAGTGACAGATCTAACTATTTTACAGTGTTGAAATTGTTCATATTATAAAGCGCAGCTCCGGTTATGGAGCTGCTCCTTTTTTATATATACAGCATATTTCCATTGTATTTTTATCTTATTGTGTAAATTATAACACGTCTGTACAAAAAAATTCCTTTTTGGGATGCAATAAAGTAGTATTAGACGTCTATATTATATTTTATTATTAAAGTATATTATATAAAACGTGTCTACTCCGTAGACAAGAGACTTAAATAGGTTACTTCCTTTTACTTTTAGTTATCGATAATAGGTTGTTGAACGGGCCCCGATATAATGGTTATAAATTTACAAATTTCACACAGTACCATGTCAATCCGTTATATATTTGCATAGAAAACACATTAATAAACAAATAAATTAGTAAACAGGCAGAATCCGTGGCAGAATCACACAATTATCGTGTAGATAGTTTTATCGACATGGAGTCGACCGAAATTATACGGCGCAGAACTCAACTGAAAGATTTGAAAATTAGAAATGTAGGACTTTTTACAGATCGATAAACAGATTACTTGATTTCGTTTTATAATTCAAAGTCAGTTTGAAAGCTCGTTGAGTCAAAACAGATATCATAAAAAATGTACCGACGACACCAACAGTAACACTCTCAAATACAACCTATCTCGACACTGTAAAAAGTTGACGGTTTAGCGTTTTTACGCAAATCGTTGCATTCGAAATAATGTATTCACTTAATTACTGTAAGGATTTCAGATCTACACTAAGTTTTCAACAGTTTTCATCGATTTATGACATCACGTATTATTATTGCCCCTTTTATGCTTTCAATGTGATGGTTTCGGGTGGATAATACCCATGTTTAACTTATGGCCACATCCTCAACTCTATCTGGTCAGTATAAACATCAAGTACAGAAATTCCTGAGCGAAGAAGGGGGGGGGGGGTTGCTAGGAACTGTCCGATTAGCTTTTTTCAGCAAATGGTGGCATTCATAATGATATTATTCGGATTTACAGCAATTTTAAACAAGCTTCACCGATTAACAGCATCAACTAAAGTTACTGCTAATATTACTGTCGTTTTTATGCCATCGATGTTATAATTATTGCACTGGGAAATATTTAGTTAAACGTTGTCAGCAAACTGTCTATTGTATCTGTCTTGCTTCTAGCCCGAACAAACCAAAAGAAGACATATTATGATGGAGTACTTGATACTGTTCGCGTCTGCTTCAGATTTTCATTTGACCTCAGGATTAAAGTAGTCAAAACACCCATTTTCTTTCATGTAAGTATACATCAGTGTATATTACTTAGTTTTGAATTATAGGCAAACTCTCAATTTTACCAATCCACAATCAAAACATGATCACCAGAGTACTGTACTGTAAGGTAAGTTCTCGATCCCAGGATCGTCTTTCAACTCTGCTCACGTCTGCAACTTCGGGTTTATTTTCGTAGTTGATGTAGGTACAAGAACATGATGACAATAACTGTTTTGAAAATTGGCTTCTCCGCATCGGAAATGGTACAGAGCCGACTTTCAGCGAAATGGGAGTCTTCTGTTAAATTACCTACAGCGCTATGCCTTCCTGAAAATGACCAAGATTGCTTGATAAATATTGTAAATCTGAACTTTGCGGATGAACGTTATCTATCAGAGAAAGAGCAATTTTGACTACAACCCATGAAAATGTTGACACAATAAATGCAACCGTTCTGTCCAGGTTGACCTCATCAACTGAACAAATCTACCGCAGTGCTGATTCCATTCCTAAAAGTGACTCTGACGTCAACTTATGCCCGATTGAATTCTGGAACGAACTTACACCTCCCGGACTTCCTCCACATGCGTTACATTTGAAAGCCAACACGTCAGTCATGCTGCTTAGATATATAAATCCAAAATCAGCCCTCCTAAATGGCACCCGTTTGTTAATTACAAAATTAGGTTCAAAAGTATAAGAAACCAAGATAATTACAGGTAGTAGAGCTGGCAGTGTTTATTCCTAGAATCATCTGACGACAACAACTGATTCAGGCTTACCATCTATTATAAACAGAAGACAGTTTCCGGTAAAATTGTCATATGCAATGACACTTATCAAGTATCAGGGATAGACATTAAGCAAGGTGGGGATTTTCTTACCACAACCTGCTTTCACACAAGGACAACTGTATGTTGCTGTGTCAAGGATCAGAGGCTATAGTGGCTTACTCTTCATGTTGGGCCACACAGAATAATCAACAGAGGATGTACCAAGTTACACAGACAACGTTGTTTACCAATCTGCCCTCATTAAATGATGGTGACTACAATATCGAATGAAAATAGTTCTTTCCCCGCGAAATTGCGGGCTTTTTACTAGTAAGGATAACAGAGGGAAACAAGGAGAAAAAAGGTATTGGCAAAAAGTCGCTGTGTCAGAACTCTGATATCCCTGGTCCTAACGGGTCATGGGGGAGTAATTGAATTTGTTATTTGAGTGACAATTTTTACCATATTGCTACTTTCTATTCACTGTTCCAATATCCCATCTTCTATCAATCGTTGTTATGTTTTCTGCCATACACTAACAAAACATGTTTTTCTCACTTTGACCAGAAAACGTTTATTCCATATGTCAATTGATTAAAATGACTCTCGATTTGTCCAAACGACTCATGCCTGATATCTCATACAGGTCTCAACTTTGAGGCTTTTCGGCAAGTTGGCAGTCATCTTCTTATATTATCGATATATAAAGTACATGTTTTTCTGACCTAAATAGAAAAGGTACTTAGTCAATGTATGGATGTTTTGTACTTGGTGAGTACTTCCACCCTGACGGGTCTCATTGGTTACAGATCCCCACAGCTTGCTGTCTGTCTGTGAAAATGAACCAGTGGAAAATAGGGTAGGACTCTTTGACATAATGTCGTTAGTCCCAAGCGAGTCCCTCGACATCCGGGGCTTATTACCCACTTACACAATTTAGCATCTGATTTGTCAAGTTGATCGACTGTCCTTTCCGATTGACATCCCATTACGATTGAGTCGACGCCATACGGAGATGCCAACTGCCTCCGTTTTTTTTTTTGGGGGGGGGGGGGGGGTTAGGTTTTTTTTTTGTTTTTTGTTTTTTTAATGAAAAAAGTAGTTCACTGACAAAACGCGTTTCCTACACTTTAAACAGAAAACTGTTACATCATAACTCGATTGATTAAAATATCACTATACTTGTCAATTCGAATTGATATATTTTGGCAAGTTATGTCTGACTTTAAACATTTGAGGAAAACATTTATTAGTCAAAATATAAAAAAGGCGTTTTTGTCAGTGTGCGACGAATGGTGGATTGCCTCGGGCTTACATTCGATAAGAGAGTAAATTAGAGCTGAACACGGGGACTAAAATTAAATAAAAATTACAGACCAAGGGAGTTCCCTTCATTAATATCATTCCTTTGATCAAATAAATTTTGTTTAAATTAATCTTTCCATCTAAAAGCTTACAGCTTGAATTTCCTTTTTACACTATTATGAGGCCACTTTTCATATAGATGTATATTTCCAATTGCAATTTATGATTAAACACAAAAAATATTATCGGTTTCTTTCATGACTGAATTGATTAATAAATTAGTTATTTTAGCGCGTCACTGAACACCACAACCTTGCGAATCCGTAAACGTGAAGGAATATTTTTATTCCATCTCTCAAATTAAGATTCTTTGATGCCCATTAAAAAATTTTTTTAATCCCTTAATTCATCTCATAGGTGAAATTTTTCTATAGGATCTATTCCAAGGGAAGACTGGAATAACCCACGCGTCAGCCGCAGTGCAGCGCCGCACATTGAGCTAGGGCGAGGTGATTTGCTCAAGGCCACAAAGCGCGGCGGCGGGTGATCAAACTCGGTACCTTCCGGGTACGAAGCAAAGACCGTACCCCGAGCCAAGCTTCTTCTTCTTCTTCTTCTTCGTCTTGTGGAAACCTCCAATATTGTCGAGGATCACTTAACAGTTTGTAAGGTTTTACATTTTAAACTTGCTAAAACTCTGCACATATTACTAATTTAAAATAAAACAAACAAAAAAACACATAGATTAAAAAGTCACGTTGTGAACTCTAGCAATCGCGTGAAGGCAACCGTTTTCAGCCACTTCAGCTGGGAGGCTATTCCATAGTCGGGCAGTGGAAGGGAAAAACGAATACATGTGGTGTGGGCGTCTGCTTTTGCTGTTGGGATGGTTACTCTTGCTGTGTGTCCCCTCGTATTTCTTGTGCCGATATCTTTGATGTCGTTTGGAAGTTTAAGGCATGAATTTTTGTAGTAGATCTTGTGGAACAATCTAAGTTTATCTATCTTTCTTCTCTTTTCCAGAGGTTCAAGGCCAATCCGTTGTGATATTTCAGACGCACTTGAGAAAGGATCAAATGTGTTTGTGATGCGTCTTGCTGTTTTTCTTTGGATGTTTTCTAAGGTGTCGATGTTTTTCTTTGTATATGGGTCCCAAATTGAGCTGCCATACTCCAAAATTGGTCTAACAATAGTTTTAAAAGCAAGGGTTTTAGTTGTGATTGGGCATCTTTTTAAATTGCGGGTGATGTAAGCGCTTGTTTGATTTG
The DNA here is from genome assembly GCF_034508935.2 of Berghia stephanieae. Taxonomy (NCBI): domain Eukaryota; kingdom Metazoa; phylum Mollusca; class Gastropoda; order Nudibranchia; family Aeolidiidae; genus Berghia; species Berghia stephanieae. The sequence goes on from NC_088362.1 coordinate 39,270,034, forward strand.
CCTTTGAAGCCAGGTGACATAGGTGGTCATTCCATTTGAGGTTTTTAGCAAACTCAATGCCAAGGTATTTTGCTGTCTTTACATGTTCCAGGTTTTGACCATGAAGTTTGTATTAAAATGTAATAGGTGCTTTCTTATTTGTGATAGTTAGAACATTGCACTTTGATACGTTAAATTCCATTTGATTTATTGTTTCCCATTCTTGTAATCTAGCTAGATCGTCATTTAGTGTTTTGCAGTCGTCTGTTGTTCTTATCTGATTATATAATGCTGTGTCGTCAGCAAAGAGGCGCACTTTTGACCTTATACCTCGTTGAAGATCATTTATGTACACTAAAAATAGGACGGGCCCAAGGACTGAGCCCTGAGGTACGCCCGATGTCACCATCCCGATAGTGGAAGTCTCGCCATCGACAAGAACTTGTTGGGTGCGATTGTCCAGAAAAGTTGCAATCCATTGTAAGGTTTTGTTCCTGATACCAACGTCATACAATTTCTGGATTAACCGATGGTGAGGAACCTTGCCGAAGGCCTTGGCAAAGTCCAGTAGTACTAGATCAACTTGGCCACCTTTATCAATAGCAGCTGACAGATCATGTGTTAATGATAGAAGTTGAGTTTGACATGAGTGGTGCTTCCTAAATCCGTGCTGTTCATCACAAAAAATACTGTTAGTTTCGAGATATTCAGTTATTGAGGATCTCACTATATGCTCAAACAGTTTGCAGCAAATGCAAGTTAATGAAATTGGACGGTAGTTTTGAGCCCTGCTTCTATCACCTTTCTTGTAGATGGGTTGGACAAGAGCGTGCTTCCAAACAATTGGTATGTCTCCCGTTTCAAGAGAGAGTTTGAACAAATGCATGAGGGCAGGTGCAAAGTCATTACTCAATATCTTGAAGAGACGGGATGGTATTTTGTCTGGGCCACATGCTTTCTTTGGATCTAGAGTGGCGAGGAGTTTGGAAACGCCCTCTACTGTCACATTGATTTCGGCCATAGTGTTGGAATCGTTTTCTTCGCCTTGTAGTTGTTGAGTGGTAATTTTGGTATGAGCTTTTGAAGCAAAAACAGAGCAGAATCGGTTATTAAGTATGTCTGCTTTTTCCTTTGCATCAGAGTATAATACACGATCATGCTCAAGGGGCGCTATACCAACCGAATCGCACCTCCTACTATTTATAAATTTCCAGAGCTTTTTGTTTGAGTCTTCACTGACAAGTTCCTTAACATGATTATGATAGGCCTTTCTACTCTCTTTTTGTGTTTCTTTTTTCAGTCGGGCGTAATTGTACCAGTCTTTCTTACTGTTGGACTTTCTCGCTCTGCTCCATGCCTTTTGTTTCCGTCTAGATAATCGTTTGACGGTGGTGTTTATCCATGGTTTTTTGAGTTCTTGAGATTTTTTATTCTCTATTGTCTTCTGGCACTTTTCTACTCACTTCATATCTTGTTGTTACCAACATAAGTGCCTGCTCCACTCACTTTTCTGAATTAAAAATTCACCCCATACACCGGAGCATACTCAATGTCTCAATCGTTTCTATGTTATATGTTTGTGATGAGAATATTGGCTATTAAGCTTAACTGCTGGTCAAAATTACTTCGCGATGGTGGTGAACGAATCGGCGATCTCAAGAAGTGGGTGAGAGGGGGATCTAGAAATGACTTTGGGTTTGAAACGAATATTTTTTGTGTTCGTGGATAGCTCACACGGTAGAGCCACGCTCTCACCTGCCAGGCGGAGTTGTCGTACCAATAAGGTCGCAGGTTCAAACCCCACCACCGCCGCGAAAAAAATTTTTTATTCTCTATTGTCTTCTGGCACTTTTCTACTCACTTCATATCTTGTTAAAAAAAAATCAAACCTGCAAGTTACGTCTTGTCCTCATCATTGTTACTATTTTATTTCCTTGCCAGGTAGACATAGTAAAGTTTTTGTTTTATGTTTTGTTGTTTTTTGAGGTTTTTTTGTGTTTTTTTTTGAGAAGGGGAGGGTGTTTGTAGTGAATACATGATAGTCATATTTACTGTATATTTACGATGATATTATAGTATAGCCTTTCTTCTTATTCATGAGCTTTTATCAAATTGTAGTTCATCGAAATAATGTTCCATTAGTGGTAAGATCGGTGGTCGGAAAGGGATATCGGACTTTGGTAGGTAGGGAAACAATGGAAAAAGAATGTGGTCGGTAGAGGAAGTCATATTTCTTGCCGGGGAAAAGTTAGTTGACAATCCAAACCTACTACCATGTTTTGCGACAGTGTTCTTTGAAAACGGTATTATTTAGGGTGCTTGTTTTGGACAGATCTTATCCCTTGTTCTCGTAATGCGTAGCAAGGCTCTTAGCAGACGGTAGAGGACGGAACTACTCTACATGGAAAACAAAATAAATTTACAAAGGTACCTCACTTTCTACGAACCATTTCCGAAGTCCAAGTTCGATAGCCCGACTCTAAAGATTTCTTTACATTGAATGAACGTCAAATATGGAAATATGAACTTGGATTCATAAACATCTTCTCTACCGGCACCAGCTTGGATATCTCCACTTTCTTTACTTATTTCCTGAAGGCGGACCTCAGGTTGTTGATTTTGTTTATAACAGCCTGTTTGCAGATGGGTCAATTTCTTAGCAAAAACCGACAAATTTTGAGTACACTATTTCTTTTTGTATTCTGTTGCTATAGTCTTTTGACTGTAATCACCATAATGACGGAAAAGTTATATATTGTTCATTGAATTGTAATAAAAAATTTAATCCTTTCTGTTCCAGACCGACATTGTGAAGGCGAAATATACACAATAGTACCGTTAGACTTGTGAAATATGATGCGATGCTACAGTTGTCATTCGCTAGAGAGAGAGAGAGAGAGAGAGAGAGAGAGAGAGAGAGAGGGAAACAGAGAGAGAGAGAGAGAGAAGGAGAGAGAGGGAGAGAGGGAGAGTGAGGGAGAGAGAAAGGGTGAAGAAGTGAGACGATTTGATCCTTAGAAAAGGGAAAGAGAGAAGAAGAGAGCAATAAGGAAAGGGAGCGTTCACATATTACGTCATCAGCTAGGGGGGGAGGGGGAGTCTACCAAATGTTGACATGTGTTGACATGGGGGAGAGGGGGGGGGGGTCAGACCCAAGATGATGTCATCAAAACATAGGCAAATTAGGCCTATTTTATTAAATGCAAGAGCTCCAAAAATGGCATTCCAAATAAATTAGCAAAAAGGTGAAAATTTTATGTCCCCATTGTATCGTAAAACATAAATTATCAACAGTTTCTGAAATTAATAAAATGTCTGAATGTGTTTTATCAAACGTTGATAATCAATGTTTATGGTTTGAAAAATGAATAATAAATATTGTGAAATTAAAGTTATCTTTTAGTTTTTATTAAATTAGATGACGTCATCATCTGTTGGGGGAGGGGGGGGGGGGGGTCAGGTCAATGATGACAAGTGATGACTTGGGGGAGGGGGGGGTCTAAAAAGGGCAAATTTTTGATGACGTAATATGTGAACGCTCCCAAAGATGTTTGTTTGTTTTTGTTTTTAAGGGTTTTACGGCGCTTCCAACACATTTATGTTATATCAGCGCCAGTAAAAAGGAAAAAAATGGGATAGTAAAAAGTTCTAGAATTACAATTAAAGCACCCAAGAAAAAGTAGGACATAGGGGAACTAGGAACAAATAGGGATCAGATGTAGATTCCAAGAGCATACCACCAATGTACTTAGTTTGAGATCACCTATAAGTCTCATCCGGACACAAGCACAAAATCCAACAAAGAGGAATACACTCAAATGCTTACATTATACATTGAAAATAACAAATATGATAATACATAACAGAGAGATGATTTACAAGGAAAAAAACATCATCTCCCAAAACAATAACTATGCATTTGACTATTTCCCTCCGAGATAGTACTCCGGCCAGGGCCAGGACAAAACCAAGTAATCTCATTCCAAGACAAAGACAGAAAGCATGTTGGAAAACAGTTAGAAGGGGATAGAAGATGCAGTATGTACCCCCCTGCCCACTATGGGAGAAGAAGGAAAGAAAGGAAAGAAATTTAAGAGAAGAGAGATAATAATGAGGGAGTAAAACAGAGAATGAAATGAAGATAGCAGGAGCGGGAGAGAGAGAGAGAGAGAGAGAGAGAGAGAGAGATAGAGAGAGAGAGAGAAAGAGAGCACGATCTGAGAACACGATCTCTGTCTTTCTGATGAGGGGTATAAAAGCACAAACAAATAAATGAAAATAATAATATAATATTATAGAATATGATGAGATGGTGATGGTAATAATATGGCGAATAGTGAAAGAGAGGGATGGTAATTGGAATCTTAGGAAGGTTGTTGTGATGATGATGATGATGATGATGATGATGATGATGATGATGATGATGATGATGATATTGATTAGATGATGATCACGATATTTATTTGTGTGCATGTGTGTGCAGTGTGTGCATGTGTATATATATAATATATATAATAAGGAGTCGCAGTCCTAATGGCATGTGTATATAATATGTCAATTCATTATGTCATGTATGTTGTTCATAATATTGTAATAGCACGTGTAACCAAATGATAAATTGCCACTATTTTGAGGACAATAAAGATATTATGTCATCATCATCATCATCATCATCATTATTATTATTATTATTATTATTATTATTATTATTATTATTATTATTATTATTACACACACGCAGAGAGAGAGAGAGAGAGAAACATACACATCATCACCATCACACCACCTCCACAACGCTCAAATACCACACCAACACGTGGGCATAAATACGAATACGACCTTCGTAATCCGGCACTAGGTTCCTCGCCTGATTTTGACTTATCTAATTTTGGGTCGCAGATTACGAAACAAAAATGTATTACTTGTTTTTTTAACAAATACGTCACTTGGCCTCGATGATCCGTCAACTCTAAGACAGGAAAATATCAGGCAGATTTCCGTCGGACGAGATTGATTGTTCCTCATTTACACGCTCAGCTTTCAAGAGTTTTGGTCTGCGATGTAATAAGATGTCCTAGGTTTTTGTCGATTATCCACAATTTGTGGAAATCCGTTGGACAGTGTGCAAATAAACTGTACGTCTAGATGGGTCTTTAGTCATAGTGTCCAACCGATTTATACATTTTTGTTAAGGTTAGGTTGTTGCACCATGTATCTATCAATCCATTATTACGTGACGACGAATAATAAACAGGATGTTCTGAATAAAATAAGCCCACTCTGACCTATTATAATGATGCGTGTTACCATGAAGCATGGGTTAGTGGAACTTTTTTACTATTAATTTGTCTTGGGCTATCCCATATTGGGTAATTCGTTTTAAAAGAGTGATCTGCACCTGGAATAAAATAATGTAAGTCCATTTTCCTAGTTAAATCCTGGAGAATCTGTAAACAACTGACTAATTTAAAACCGATTGGAGTTTGACATTCTCCAGCACTTTATCTTGGATTGGATTCGAAGGACGTTCGTGAAGAGTTCATCCACATTATTGCCTGGACTTAGTTTGAAGAACTGCAAATTAAGGTCAAGAAGAATTGGATTCAATAGTCTGATGTCATGTCTACCCAGCAACGAGCAGCTTGGTTCTAAACAAAAAAAAAAAAATAGGTACTTTTAATTCTTCATGATGGCTAGAACTTTTCCACATGTCATGTGATCAGAATGTATAAAATCAAAACATGATCAGATTTATCATGTTTTTCTCCTCTGGGTACACTTTTATGCTCGTCGGAGAAGTATTTCATAAGGGCGTCCGCCATTGTTCCGATAGTTTAGAGCCAGTTACTAAGTTACTATGCGTCATTACGAGGGAAGTGACCTCACGACTGTTGACGTCTATGTTACAGATAGATTTTCAGTGTCTCTTTGTTTTACTTTATTATTATTATTATTTTCTTTACAATTAAATTGTATTTTATATTACCTGTTATTTCTTTAAGGGTAAGATAAGACCAATAACCAACGTCCCTATAATATCTTATCTTTCCATCTCTTTGTATAAAGTCCATGCTAATGTCTTATGCTTTCGTAATTTGATAGACTGTTATAGTTTATATATATATATATATATATATATATATATATATATATATATATATATATATATATATATAGTCACAACATCAACATTTGATTGTCATAATGGAAAATGTGCGTTTCAGGCACAAAAGCTCAAAACAAGGCATGTTGCTCGTGCTACTTGATCGGTTACTGTGAACTAATAAAAAATGTTTTGTTGAATAGAGTTTAGCTTGGGTATAAAAAGGTACAAAAATTACTCTTATTTATTCACATTCAACGTATATAAGTTGTCTAGATTAAGCGAACATCAGCGTTTCCGGGCCATTGGCATGGCGGAGGCCAATATTATCTCAAAAAGAGGGTAGGTTTGAATCCATGACGATGGACTTATTATAAAAAGTCAACTGTAAGCTTTGTAATTCAATTTTGTAACATATGTGACACACCGCCTCAAAACGGTATAATGTCGGGATGAACAAGGTGTCAAAATAAAGACTGTGTTGTTAAGTCACCAGAAATTGTAAAATATTATAGTTCTCACATAACAATATACCACTTCCTGAGACCACCAGCGATGGCAAAGAAACGTTCGACCAAGAGCAACAGCTCTACGCCAAGATTGCTATATTACCTTGCACAATATCCTTTAGAGAACTCGCTAGGAAGCAAGGAACCGTATCGTCTATGACTATTGCACGCTGTCTTTCAGAAGCTGGTTTGATGTGCAGAATGCCTCATGTTGTACTTAATTTGACTTAATTCTCCTAAAAAACGTCAAGAACTAGAAGATTCATTGAATCCCAAATGGAACAATATACCGCAAATTATGCTTCAAACTTGCCTTGTCATGAGCACACGTTGTCAAGCCGTAATTGAAGTCCGCGGAGGTCATACAAGATACTCAAGGAAGTTGCAGCCAAGCAATGTCTCTCCTTTAATTTTTGTTCATTTTAAAAACTGGCCCTATCTCTGACCCTTGAAGTAAATTTGATTCATCTTTCAACATTGTAATAAAGATTTCAATAGATTTGGATAAATCATGATTGAAAGAATTGGTGCGTCAGTATATATTTCATAGTTGATGTTTAAATTTTACACTTATCAAAACTATTCATTCGTTTCATAGGATGTGGATTAAAAATCTTTAAAAATTAAAAAGAAACTCTTCTTCGATTAAATCTATAGTCACTATACCAAAATATGAAATGAAAAAAGGAATCGTAGAATTCACCGCCACGTTTGTCAATTCAAGATTTTTTTTTAACATAACAAAAAGCTATTTTCTTGTTTATGATCTAACAGAAGTAAACCAAATTGGAGTTATTCAATATTCAAATTAAGTTCTGTCAACATTTTAAATGCTTTGAAGAAGAAAGATACCTTTAATATTCTAGAAGTTTACACTTACAATATTTCTCAAAACTGTTTCATTATCAATTCCCTGTAATGATCATCAAATAGGTATTTAGCAATGACTATGAAAATTTTGTTTTCTATTTTTGTAGGAAATACTACTCTTAAATCGAAGCGCTATCTTCACTGAGTAAAAATCTTTTTGAATTTTGAAAATCCATTAATATATAACAAAGTTATGCAGTTTCAAAGATGTCATTTATTTGGATGACTCACAAAGAGAAAAAAAATACGGAAAATATGGAACGCTTTTTCTGCGTTTTATTCTGGTTTGAGGCTGTATCTCGCTTAAATACGTGGAATTGGCAATTTTATGGCAAAATTATCAGAAAATATGATGAAGACATCAGAAGAGTTCTAACTTGTATAGTTTTAGAGCTGTATGGCTAGGGGCAACTATAAATTTGTTTTAAAATATACATAATATTGATCATTTGGAACTTTTCCGAAGTGTAATCTTGTGTCTACAACCCATACAAATGACACGAAAAATGCCTGCTGATTATCATCAATCAGTCCCGTGAGACCATGGCTTATGTTAGTTCTAGTATTTATTTGAGAGAGAGAGAGAGAGAGAGAGAGAGAGAGAGAGAGAGAGTGTTAATCTACTATCCCTATGACATAACAGTGAAACAATACCTTAATTTTTAAAAAAGCGCGCGAGGATTTGTGTCATCCGTCGTCGCGAACAAGATTGCCAGATGGCCACCTGTGTGGCCAAATATATAATTTTGTTTCTTTTATTTAATTTTATTCATCTATTTTTGTCTCAGTGACATTCATTCTTGTCTATTCAATTTTCTGTTTGTTAAAATTTAGTTCATTTTAAATGAACCAGTCTTCTTCTTCTTCTTCTTCTTCTTCTTCTTCTTCTTCTTCTTCTTCTTCTTCTTCTTCGTTCCCGTTGAACCAGTCTTAATATTGAAAGCCATATGATTTTCTATTTAGCCACTTTTGAAGTCGAATTTGGTCAGGTTAAAGTCTGGCCATCTGGCAGCCTTGCCTCGCTCACGTCATTTTCGTGTCGCGCGATGGTGGAGCAAAATGGCCGTCTCCATATTTTCACCCATTGAAATGCATATTGGGTTGATGTTTTGTGAGAATACGGGAAAATTACCTATCATAATCGAATGAAATTTGAAATATAAATAGAAGAAATGTGCATATATAACACAAAATCTTTCCTCTTTGCAGTTTTAGAAATATTGTACTCCAAAGAGTAAAAATCTATTTTTAACGGTCTTCCGGTAGTTGTACGAGTTGTGTCGCTTGACATAATCTAAAATGACCTCTTTTTCTAACTGTGTGCCAACTTTAAGTCATATTCATCAATAAACAGCGTCGTAATTAATTATTTTAAATAGCATGTACGAAACGGCTTCGTCCCATACTTTGTCGCGAATTTGGGCACTTCGTGAGCGAAAAAGAGGCCCAAAGATTTGTGCGGGATAGTCATTGCTAAGGTATTACTTCTTTACATTCGAGCTAAATTGATTAGATCAATTTTCATATGTTGTTTTTTTTATGTTATTTATTATTTATTCATTTCTTTGTTCTTGTCTTTTGGGTTGTTTTTTTTTTCTGGGGGGGGGTTTGGGGTTTTTTTTTTAGGGGGGGGGAATTGTTTTTTTTTTGGTGGTTGTTTATTTTGTCTTCTGTTTTTTGTTGTTTTTTGCTTTGTTTTTGTTTTGTTTTGTTGTTTTCTTTTTGTTTTGTTTTTGGTTTTGTTTTGTTTTTGTTTTTGTTTTTTTTGCTTTCTTCTTTATCTATTTTTTTTCTTGTTACTTTTTTTCTGTATTTGTCCTTGTTGTGTCAAAATACATTCTTACTTTAAAAACATTTTTTTCAAACAAAAATATTAGAGTCTATCTATCTACTTTTTTGTGTGTTTATTTTTCTTCTTTTTTTTGTGTGTGAGTTTTTTTTAAATGTAGAAAGACATGGCTGCTGATAAAGAATTTGTTGGGTTTTTTCCCCATTGTTTTAAAGATGGAACCTCTAAATCATGCTACCTGAATTACATCGTGGTTCATTTGATTTGTTTCTATTCTTTTTTTCTGTTTTCTTTTTTTATCGTTTTCATTTTCTTTAGATTTTTTCATCTTTTTTTCTTGTCTTCTTAGAGAAATGTTACCGGTTGATTATTTTGTCTGAATCAAACAGTTCAATAGCTGTGATTTTCTATTCTTGTCTCACTGATAACTATACCTCCTTTTGTACAAACTCAAACAATGTTGATTGTGGTCAGTGACCGACTGGGTGACAATGCAGGCAAAATTCTAACCCCAGCCTAATCGAATAAACTTTTTATATGCTCTATCCAACGCGGAAATTAGGGTATGTTTAATCCATGACGATGGATTTATTATAAAAAGTCAACTGGAAGCTTTGTAATCCAATTTTGTAACATATGTGACACACCGCCTCAAAACGGGATAAACAAGGTGTGAAAATAAAGACTATGTTGTTAAATGACCAGACATTGTGAAATATTATTTTTTGTACTTTTCAAAACTGCATTGAACCTCATAAAACATATAAAATTAATCTTTGTCTAATTTCTTAATTGACAATAAATCCAGTTATTAGCATGGGAATAATAATATACCGTTTAGAGGCTGCAGATCACATATTCTGCCGTTTTATTAAAGAACACAGTATTTGCTATTTGGTTAACATTGCATATACTGTGTTTTAAAAAACAATGGCAGAATTATAGCCTGCTGTTAGAATAAGGGAAACATTATTGAATCGCCTTGAGGATGTTATATCCGTTAAAATGTGCTATATAAATCTTGACATTTCATTAGACATATAAATATATATATATATATATATATATATATATATATATATATATATATACATATATATATATACAATATATATATATATATATATATATATATATATATATATATATAAACATATATATTAAATGTGTTATGATACATGCAACTATGGTACAAAGAAATCATGTCATGTTGATAAATCAAATTTATGTCTTTAGTTCAATACAATGTCTTGAGGCTGATAGAAAAAATAACATTGTTTTTACCAAAGTTCAAACCCACAAAATCCGAACCATTACAAATACTTACTAACGACAATACTGCATCGTCTTTCTCTTTTTGTCCGAAAAAAACGAAGTTAAGTCTTCCAAGTCCAATCTGGGATTATCGCCATTCAGATCCAAAAATAGAATAGAAATCCCTTGATTAGTTCTTCGGATTAGAAGCAGTCAGACAGGCATTCATTATTTTCTCTATTGTCACCGAAAAGAAGAAGCTGCCCTATTAGGTTTTATGTTTACTCATTCCAAATATTAGCACATTCAGGCGAGAACATTTAATTTTTACACATCACAATAAAAACAGACCTTAAAAAGACGACTTAAATCTGGTCAAAGAACTTTACAGGGGCCAGAAGCCATCTGCAACACTAAACATACAAGATGAGAGACGACCCTCTAACCGGTCAGTTACTCATTTTACATATGAATGCGGTGAGAGAATGTGAGCAAGATGTCATTTCTAAGGACTTAAGTTTGCGTCACCCAGAGCGGGTTGAACCATATTATGTTCCTTTTTCTATTTTGCTTTGGTGTTGTGGCGTGCATCACATTTTTATATTTCAGTGCCGAGGTGTGTCCGCTCTGAGTAATATTTCATAGTCGTGTTTTGTTTCCTTGAATTTGTCCTCATTTGAAGAGAGGTTGTTTAGTCGTTGTTCTATCATTGTAGGTATTTGTTTTAATAACGTGGGTGGATGGTTGGAGTATTTGTGGATGTATAATGGGGAGCTGTTGGGTTTCTTATATGGTTTGTACGCGTTAGTTTTGAGGCAGAGGGAAATCGACTTGGTGTAGGTTAGTTTCTAGTGTGATTTTGAGGTCGAGATCCTTGAATAATTTTATGAGCTTTTTCTTCATTCTCTCAATAATAATAATAATAATAATAATAATAATAATAATAATAATAATAATAATAATAATAATAATAATAATAATAATAATAATAATAATAATAATAATAATAATAATAATAATGATAATAATAATAATAATAATAATAATAATAATAATAATAATAATAATAATAATAATAATACTTTATTGCATCCCAAAAAGGAAATGTTTTGTTCAGACGTGTTATAATTTACACAATAAGGTAAAAAAACAATGGAAATAGGATGTAAATATAAAAAAAGGAGCAGCTCCATAACCAGAGCCACGCTTTATAATATGAATAATTTCAACACTGTAAAATAGTTAAAACTGTCACTATAAATTGAAAATTGAAAAGATTGCAAAACAAATAAATTATTTTTTGAAAGTAAAAATGCGAAATAATTAAATAAAATGATTATTGCTTGTTGTTATAAAGCCTAATACTGGACGGCAGAAAAGATTTTCGGTTTCTCTCTGTTTTTGTTGAAATAGAGAAAGGACGACCACTCCTTACTGACATAATAACTGATGCTCTTTGTGGATGATTCCGGTCATTTATTATTTTAGTTATTTTACTAATGCAAAATTTCTCGTATAAAATATCTACATCGTCAACATCATTTATATAGCGTTTAATGGATTTTTAATATTTGCATTTATTTTGTTCCTTTCCACTGCTAAGCAATTGCCTCCCCAAGCTGTTATACAAAATGACAAGACACTTTCGATTACTACTCTATAAAATAATGTGCAGAGGATTTTATCTATTCTAAACTGAAAAAGGTTTGATAAAAAATAAGTACATCTGCACATCTTATGCCTAATTATTTTCAAGTGTTCATCCCACTTGAGCCTGTCATCAATCGTTATACCAAGGTATTTGTAGTGAGGAACTCGCTTGTCGAATTGGTCCTTTAATTCTAACGGTTCTATCGGTTCCTTCACTCTCCTAAAGTCAATCACTAGCTCCTTTATCTTGCTTATGTTAAGCTCTAGGTGGTGGGCATTACACCAAGACACAAATCTATCAATTTCTTGCCATTTGTTATGAGGCCTTGAAGAGCGGTGTCATCTGCAAACTTTACTAAAGGTACACTCAGGTTTTGACTTCTACAGTCATTCGTGTATATTGTGAATAATACAGGGGACAATACACAACCTTGAGGAGCACCAGTATTTGTAGTTATACAGGAAGATATGTTTCGTCCTAATTGAACATAGTGTGCTCTCTCCGTAAGAAATTCGAGCACCCAAGCAATTATATACTTGTTTAAATTCATTCTAGTCAATTTTTGAACAACCAACTGAGGTTGCATGGTATTGAACGTTGAAGAAAAATCTGCAAAAAGCAATCTGCAATAGCTTTTTGCGTGATCTAGATGCCTGAAAATTTTGTTTGTAAACAGCAGAATGGCATCCTCTACGCCACGTCCTGGTTGGAAATCAAATTGATGACTATCACTCAATGGCATAAACTGGTTCCTAATTTTAACAAGAACAAGTTTTTCTAAAGATTACATGACTATTGAAGTCAGTGTAACAGGTCTGAGATCGTTCATTGATTCAATTTTTTCTTTTCTTTTTTGGAACAGGAATAATTTTTGAAATTTTCCAAATTTCAGGGATCAAAACGCATTGGAGGGACCAGTTAAAAATATGTGTATAAATGGGGGAAAGCTGATGGGCACATTCTTTTAAAAATTTTCTTTCAATCCATCCGGCCCAGCAGCCTTCCTCTCGTATAGTTTCGAAAATACGAATCTCGTTTCTTCTTCACTGACCTCAATAGTCATTTCATCTTCGAAAGCCCTGTCTAATTTATTTTCAATATCAAATTTGTTTGCTGTGTCGAAACGTGAATAAAATTTATTTAGAGTTTCAATTTCGATATCCTCTGATATAATCGTGGGCTTTGGATTATAGTTAACAGCAGTTTTAAGCCCCCGCCAAGTGTCATTTATATCACCAGAAGAAAAGCATTTTTCAATTTTATTTTTGTACTTACTTGTCTCTGCAACTAGATATTACTCTATCTCTTTTTGTTTTGTTTTAAGATCTTTTTTGTTTCCACTAGTAAAGAGAGTTTTCTTTTTGTTCACTAACAGTTTTAGATCTTTTGTTATCCAAGGCTTGTTGTTAGGATAGTATCTTATTTCTTTTTTACAACACACTAGCTGTTCACAGAATTTTAAATACTCACTTACACAGTCATTCAGCTCATCCACACTATCACATGATTCGATAAAAACATTCCAGTCAGTGCATTCAAAACAACCACGCAAATCTTCACACACACTTCCGTTCCAGATCTGTACACTTTTCTTTACTGGTTTTACACGTTTAAAAACAGGGCGGTAGATGGGGAGTATCAAGAGCATGCAGTGGTCAGATAAACCGAATGGGGCAGGGGGTAAACATTTAAAACTAATTTTAACATTACACAGGAATAAATCTAATGTTTTTTGTCCCTTGTCTCGCAGTCAACGTATTGATAAAGTCCCGGGAGAGTGAAATCGTTGCATTGGTTAAAATCACCAGTGACCATCAATACGGCGTCGGGTGACTTAATCTGAACGTCCTGTATTTCTTTCCCCAAAATATTTTTTGCTGTGTTGTTGTCTGATGATGGTAGAATGTAGACGTTGATGATGATGACATGAGTATATTCCCGGGGTAGATTATATGGTCGTGACGAAACAGTAAGAAATTCAATATAATCGTCACAATACACTTTCTTTATCTGACAGTTATTGGGGTGGCACCATTTGTTATTAATATATGTGCACACCCCACCCCCCAGTTCGTTTATTAACATTAGTCCGATCTCTTCGAAATAGTGAATATTGTTCAATTTCAAAACATAACGATGGTATGTGAGGAGAGAACCAAGTCTCTGTTAACGCTATTATGGAGGCTTGACGATAGTCATTATTATAACGACACAGTGAAAACAGTTCAGCAATTTTATTCTTCAATGATCTTATATTACCTGTCACTACACAGGGTAAAAATGCACGAAAAGGCCGTCTGTTGAATTTTGTCTTTATTCCACCTTATCTCCCTCTCTTTCTTACTTTAATATACGATGTGTCAGTAGTGGGTTGTGGGGGTGACACGGGTTGGAGGGATCGGAGAGTCTCTCGAGTATATGTTATCGATAGGCTTTTGGCAGCAAAATCACATGCTAAAACACCATTTATGCCTATAAATATACTAATAAATATAAAAATCAGGAACAATATATACGTCACATCCATTTTGAATAAAAAATTAGGCGTTAATTCTGGCGATTGAATGATAAATTAATAAAAATATGTGTAGAAAATACGTAAATATTCACAACACGTCTGTTGTCGCCGGAAGCCAGCGCCATATTGGATTTTGATGTTTTGCTGTTTGTTCCTAGTCCGTCGTCCCTGTAGAGGCCGAAGTTTATGTTTAGTAGTTGGTCCTGGATCTGGTGCGTGATGTAGAGGCCCACTAGTTCGCACAACTCAGCGCCGTCGTATGCACCCATAGAGATGTCAAATTGGCCTTTTTTCTTGGTCCATATTTCTCCGTTATGGAAGCGGAGCGACCGCCTTGCGTGTTTGATATGTTTATGGTATTTTGATTGATATCGGTGTGCTCTGCTGTGAATGTGATAGCTCTCGTGAATGTTATCTCTGTTATGCTGGCGTAAAAACAAAGATGTCTAGCTGTATAAATTGTAGGTTGCGTTTATTGGTGAGGGGTTTAAACCAATTGATGACTGCGTGTGTGTTCGTCCATTGTTGTATGTCTGTGTTTGTCTGAATGTGTTGTGTTGTCTTGGATGTAGTGAACCTGGGACTATTGGAGGAGGATATCAGAAGGAAATTAACCTTGGAATATTGGAGACGGATACCAGTGGGAAACGAGTGGAAAGAAGATTGTGTATTGATGATATGCGCTGAGGTATAATGCTCACAACATCCGCCAGTCGGATGTCACGCACCAACAAAGAAAACGGTACGCCAAACCCCGACGAAACCGACCAAAGTTTTGAGAATTGGGCAGCAGTGGGGAGTGAATCATGGACTCAGAAAGTGTACACCAGTGGGGAGTGAACATGGGACTATGGAAAGTGTATTGACATATTTCAAATCGCGCTCAACTTTCCCAGGATTGTAAATAAATCAATACATATTCTCAATTTATAATCTCACTGCGTCGCCATGTGTTAACGTTATCGCCCTAGGCACAATTATAAAAGGCCAAGTGTTATAGCTACGGAGTTGACACTGCATTGAAACTGTTTTAATTCACACCTAGGTCCTAGGCAAGATGGGCCATGTGGTTTGAGCGTCACAGGTAACCGACCTATTTAGAAATAAACAAGATTACAAGACGCTAACAGCGATGACACACAGAGCACGATTGGTCTAAAGAATTAACCAGTAATGGGCCAGGCAAGGCCAAATCCTGGAATATTATTGGTTCCTTGTGATTCACCAACTCCCGAGAGAAATACACACACACACACACATATATATATATATATATATATATATATATATATATATATATATATATATATATTATATAACAGTGATCTATCTCGCTCTCTCCCATTTAATATGCTTAGAGCTCACTGCTTCTATATGAAACTCAAAATTCTTCATAGCGAGAAACATATGTAAATGAAGGTAGGTGATGGACGTACATTGTGTCAAAATTAATTTATGCCAATTAAACTGCTTAGGGCCAGGCGAAACACAATAATAATTATCACTCTTACACACACTAGATACAACCAAAAATAGCAGAAATCAATAACTCATGTTATTAACAGTTATTGATAATTCGTGTTATTACAAGATATTCATTCACTATCTTTATCTATATATTTATATATGTATATATTATTGTATATGTTTGTATGCCTTCCAACTGAATGAATTACATTTCACGAATTACATTTACTAATGTCCTATCGCTAATACATAATAGTTCTATTTGGTATTTATATGCATTGATTATTATGTTCTCATTCATACAAATCTTTCCCATCCCACTATTTTCCATGTGTCCCGTTAATTAAATAACTGATTAACTCAACTTTAAATCAGTGGTGATGTCAAGGGTATTAATTGAAATCTCTCACGACCCCACTATTCATAGGCATATTAAAATGTCGCAACCTAGTCAAAGATTTGCTCCGGTATTTTCACAGATCGGTTACTGACCAAACCTGCATCGGGTACCGACCAAACATGCATCAGGTTGCCGACCAAACCTGCATCTGAGAACAAGCAACCGGTTGTTTGGCTACAAGTGACACAGTGGAATCTTACAAGCGATACACTGAGACTATTGTCCCATATAACAGAAGAAACCTTAGCGCCGCCACCAGTCACATCAAAGATAAGCACCATAACAAAGAAAAATGAATAGTTTGTGATACGGGATGAAAATTAAATACCCATAGCCTAAATTTAAATGATTAGGTAAAACCAGCACTATTATTCTTTGGCTAATTATGTGTTAACTTATTATTGTATGAGACAATTCTGTTGAGTTATATCAAAGTACTTCTTCTCTAACGGGGATTACTACTTACCTTCTGAACCTACCAATCCCTATATAACGTGCCAATAATCAACCACTACTCTACTACCTATTTCTTTAAACCTAATAAACATTATCTTACTATCAGTCAAGTTGTATGGAGCTTTACCTGACTAGAACAGGGAAAAAATAAAGTGGCACCAGATAACTCAGTCTATGGGGAAACTATCTGACCTATATGTCTACTCATTCTTGCCACTCTCCGTGACAGAAAGAGGATATCAGAGGGAAACGAACCTAAGACTATGGGAGTACCAATGGCAATTGAAGCCGGACATGGCACCAGAGGAGAATGATCCTGAAACTACAGAAGGTGAACCTGGGACGAGAGGAACCTACGAGAGAGTGAAGCCGGCAATATGGGAGGTAGACAACAATGGGGAGGGAAGCCAGAAGGGTGCTTCATTTTTCCTAAATCTACCGTTGTCGTTTCGTCGTTTCCGCTCATTTCCATTAGTTTCCGGTCGTTTCCAGTCGGTTCAGGTAGTACGTGGCACCCTTTAAAAAATACATAATTTTTGGTAAATTAACCAACAAGTGTCCTTCAAAATATGCATAATGCTACCTGTATCATGATTAAAAAGACTCGAGCTGATGTATGGAAGATTACCTCGAGGCCCGATCAACTTTGTAGCTGATATTTGTAAAGGTAATGAGGGCGACAGTAAAGAAAGGATGTTTGGTTACGAATATGAAGATAGAGGACACACGTAAACTGGCACAGAAATCCGTTAGTAAGAAAACAGAGAAGTATAAACAATAATCGGATCGCAAAAACAAAACGAGAAAGTTTGAGATTGCTGACAAAGTACTAATACTCTTACCCGATGACTCGAGTAAACTCTTAACTACATGGAAAGGACCGTTTAAAGTAATAGCCGTACTATCTGATGTTAACTACGAGATCCTAATTAACAACATAATGAAGACATTTCATGGAATTATGCTAAAATATAATTCAATAGACATCGTGTCACAAACAATATTTACCCATGTTGAAGCTGCAAACGATGACACCCCCTCCCCGCCCCATGTGTCCCGCAGGTTGAAAATGATTAAACAAAAAATGTTATGATAAAATGTACATCATTAGATAGATTTTGACATTCCCTATACTTTAGAAAAAGAATATCGGACACGCTATTTCAATGTCAAGATATGTAATATTAAAAGTTAAAAAGTCTTTTATACGATATAGACCATATATGACAAGGATGAGGGAAGGAAGCAGAGGTGAAAGCACGAATAGGAAAGGCACAGGCTGCATTCCCATCTTTGAACAGAGTTTGGAGAACTAAAGATATCTCCCTTCGACTAAAGCTAAGACTTTTCAACTCAAACGTGAAGTCTGTCCTACTGTATGGATGTGAAACTTGGAACGCATCACAGGCATGTTTAAGGAGGGTACAGATTTTCGTAAACAGGTGCATGCGTAAGCTACTCAGAATAAAATGGATGGATAGAATAAAAAATGAAGAAGTATGGAAAAGAACACAGCAGAAACCAGTGAGAGAGGAAATAGGAAGAAGACGATAGAGGTGGTTGGACACACGCTTAGAAAGAATGACTCCACTATAACAAAGAAAGTATTGGTCTGGAACCCTCGGGGCAAAAGATCAAGGGGAAGGCCACGAGAAACATGGAGAAGAATTAAAGAAGATGATATACAGAGAAGTGGTAAGACCTGGAATGAGATAATAAAGTTAGCTCAGGATAGAGAAGGATGGAAACTGTTTGTCTGTGGCCTATACCCTGACCCAGGGTGAAAAAGGCAATGATGATGATGATCTTGACATTGAAATAACCTATCCAATATTCTTTTTCTATGGGGAAAGGTGAAATATATCAAATGATGTAAATTTTAAATATTTGTTAAATACTTTTCAATCTATATATTTGACTTAGGATACAAGCCAAAAGGCAAGAAAGAAAGAAATCTCAATCCAGAACAAAGACAGAGAGCAATATGGAAAAGGAAAGAAGATATAGAGGGATTTTTTAAAATAGCAAAGGACTTCTCCATACCATGGGAGGTCAGAAAACCCTACCCAAAACATCCCATACAGATGTTGAAAAATAAAAAAACACAATATATTGAAACAAGGATACAAAACTGTGCCAGTCCATCTGCCGAACTTGTGACCTTGGCCCATTTTATGTATGCAGACTAGATTTAGTCCTTTACTCATCTAGTAAAATCTTCCTAGTCTTAAGCCCGAGCGAAGCAATTAACTAAAAAATCGGTTTTTATAATCGTTTTCTAGTACATGACTAGGAAGGCTTTTGCTTAGAACCGGACGTTGACCTATTCGGTTATTTTGTGCCAGAAACATCATTCTCTCTAGTATACGATGGTTGGTAAGATACCAGATTTCATAACTCTTTCAACCCAAAAATATTTCTAAAGAGAAAATTAGCAACGCATCCGGTATAATTTGTTTCATTCCGTTTCTTATTTTTTTAACTTAATTTTGCCATAGCCACATGATGATTCAAGTCACATATTAGGTCAATGAAAGTCGATCAAATTGAACAAAAAACAGACAAAACAGAAAGTTTTTTCTGATAAATTACAACATTTTCGCATTATTTCAGTCAGTTACAATGCCAGTAGAATAATTTGTCTCCACTGAATTTTTTTTTTCTTTTTTTCTTTCTTTTGTTCTTTGAAGCGAATACATCGACTTCCGAGTCTCCGTTCACTCGTATCTCGTGAACTCGATTAGATTCGGTCTTTTAAAAAGTTTTTACTCACAAAAATGTGTATTTTCGACGATTTGTGCTTATCTTAGTTTTTTAAAAGCCAATGACAAAAACAACAGGGTATTTTTTGCCCCTGTCATTCATTACAACGTATTTTCCTTCCGAATCCAAGCTTTCACAATCTCACAACAGCTGCTATCTTGGCGATGCTATGATGTATCCTAATAACTAGTCTGAGATTAAACGTAAAGTCCGACTGTTTCAAGTGACTAAAACTTAGCAAAACTGAGTCCGATGATGCCGTGATTTTTGTTTATGACTTGCTTTGTCAGCTCACATAAAAAGCGATTTTGTCAAGGCCTTAGTCTGGAACAAAGTGCTAGTCCGCTTTCTTTAAAACGGCCCTTAGTGGTGTAAGGTGAAGTCCATTGTCATAGTTAAGACCCTCCCGCTACCCCCCCCCCCCTCCCCCGAACACCCACTCCACCCCACCCCGACAACAAATGCAGAGCAGGAGCTTTAGTTTAAAGATAAAACAAATTAATGTACATACTTTTTAAAAGTATCTCTCAATTGTTGCAAATCGTATGTCAATAGCGTGGAAACAAAACGAGCGGTTAGGTTACATTTTAAACAAAGGCATATCAAATACAAAATTAACAGTGACGAACATTGGGTACCTAACCATAATTGGTATATTTCGTTGTATTGTTGCACACTTTATTCACCACACTGCCTCGTGATTTTGGAAATTTGTTGTTAAAACATTGCATTATAACAATAATTGGAGTTCTATAGTAAAGCTTATGGAAGGGCATCCTGGCAGTAAAACTCAAGCCACAACTAATGAATGAATGAAACCAAAATATCATACCGATCGGCCGAGGCCCTGGATAAAAACGACTGCCTCTGTCATTAATGGCCAGCAGGATGGCAGTGGCAATTCAGTGACTGCTGGTCACCCACAAAAGGAGG
>NC_088362.1:39295725-39298225 GCF_034508935.2 Berghia stephanieae
TTTGTCACCCAGCTGTTCAAACTATTCAAATATATTTTTCTTGGTCTACCTTTACTCTTTTTACCTTCTATCTTTCCTGTGAGAGCTTTTAATACATTTATGTCGATTTAGGTGCCCTAAAAATTGCATTTGTCTTTTTCTTATTTTACGAATTAGTAGTCTTTTAGTTTCAGCTTGCTCTAATACTTCTTCAATAGTTTTCTTCTCTGTCCATGAGATTCTAACATCCTTCTAAGAAACCACATTTCTGCTGCTTCCAGTTTCTTTCGAATGTCTTCTGTAATCGTTCAACTGTCACAGCCATATAGTACTACTAACCATACATAGGCCTTCAAAATCCTATGTTTTGTTGTCATTGAGATATGGTGGATTTTGAAATTTAGACTCATTTTATTAAAACTATCTTCAGCTATTGCAATTCTTCATTTTAATTCTGTGCTACATTTGCCATCTCAAGTATTATGTATCCAAGATATTTAAATGTCTGAACTTGTTTTACCGTTTCTCCTTTGCTTATTAAGTTACATGTTGGATTTCTTTCTCTCCTTGATACAATCATGCCTTCTGACTTTTTTTAACATTTAAATATAAACCCATATGTTCACTCTCTGTAACTACTTTATCAAGGAGTAATTGTAAATTTTCTTTCTAGTCTGAGATTAGTGCTGTGTCATCTGCATATCGTATATTGTTCATATTCTCACCATTGATCTCAATGCCCGGACTATCTCCTAAAGTTCTAATAATTGTTTTGCTGTAGATATTAAAAGGTCTGGTGACAAAACACATCCTTGTCTAACACCTCTTTTAATTTGTTTATATTCACTGACTTCTCCTTCAATCCTGACGGTTGCACTTTGATTCCAATATAAGTTTCTAATAATTCTTAGATCTTTTCCATCTATGTTTAGTCCTTCAAGGATATGAAATAGTTCACCATGTCTAACCTTATCAAATGTCTTTGAGTAATCAATAAAACAAATAAATGGGTATTTCTGGACTTCAATGCATCTTTCCATCAACAATCTTGTACACCTGTTTCTGGTTTTAGACTTTTCCTCATTCTGCTCATTAGTACTCTTAATAGAATTTTTTTTGAAATGACTCATTAGACTAATCGTTCGGTGTAATTCACATTCCATGGCCCCTGGTGACTTTGGAAGTGTTATAAACACTGATTTTAATAAATCATTTGGAATTTTACCACTGTCATATATCTATTCAATAGATTTGTCACTATGTTTAAACCTAAATCCTCTAATTTTACCATTTTTTCTATTGGAATATTATTAGGGCCCGTTGCTTTGCCTAACTTCATTTTTTAAAATAGCTACTTCTTCTTCTTACTTTAAAATTGGTGGCCCGTCTATCTCTTTGTTTATTGTTAGTCATTCTCTTTCATCATAAAAAAGTTCCTCTATATACTCTCACCATCTATTCAACACATCTGTTCTATCCATCAAAACATTGCCATCTTTAGCTTTTTTGCATCCTGAGCTTGAACATACTCTTTTAGCACTGACTACTTTTATCTTTTCATGTACAAATTTGCTATCACTATTTTATTTCTATTTCTAGACACTAATGATTTATCTATTTCTCTTTTGCTTCATTACATTTTTTCTTTATTTTTTTGTTAATGTTTTATGTTTTTCTACATCTGATTTATATTGCCATCTTTCTTCCATTAGTCATAACACTTCATTAGTCATCCACTTCTTATTCTCTTTTCTAGATTTTTGTGGTATATTTTCTTGTGTATAGCTTCATTGATTGAGGTTTTAATTCCATTCCATAATTCATCTATATCAGTTAGATTTTATTCTAGTAATTGGAATTTGTTTTTTTTTACCTCAATAACAAACTTTTCTTTAAGATCTTGATTTGTTTTCAGAAATCCTACTTCATGTTTTGGTTGATATTCTCATTTCTTTAGTCTTTTTAAATTTATTCTCAGTTTGATGATGTCAGGTACATGGTCACTATCACAATCGGCTCCAGGAAAGGTTTTAACTGATTTGATTGCATTTCGAAAACGTTTCTGGATTAGGATGAAGTCTGCTTGGTTTCTAGTTCTATCGCCTGGACTTATCCATGTATATCTTCTTCTTGGATGTTGTTTATACCATGTATTTGAAATAATGAATTCATTCTCTCTACACCAATCAATTAAGTCTCTCACCACTTTCATTCCTATCTCCCCACGGACCAATTATTTCTTCTTTTATTGAATTTCGTAAGTAGGCATTGAAGTCACCCATTATTATTTTTTTATACAGTGATTTTAGTTGCTTCATAGCAAAATCTAGATCTTCATAAAAGTTCTCAACTTCTTCATCATCATGTGCTAATGTTGGGGCATATATTTGAATTATTCCTATGTCAAATGGTTTTTCTCCTCGTTTCACTACTATTACTCTATCTGAGACACCCCGCCGTCCTTTAATACTTTTGGCTATATTCTGGTCAAATAAAATTCCTACTCCTTTATCATGAGCTA
>NC_088362.1:39303225-39310725 GCF_034508935.2 Berghia stephanieae
CTAGTCGAGACGTGATTGGACACAGAATTAAGGGAAGCGGATATCGTGGCTTTAATGTTTTTCCGATAGCCATTTATTGTTCTTATTGAATTACTACTCATTTCTTTCGTTTTCAGGCCAGTTCTCTCTCCCCCTCCCCCCCCCCCACCCCTCTCTCTCTCTCTCTCTCTCTCTCTCTCTCTCTCTCTCTCTCTCTCTCTCTCTCTCTCTCTCTCTCTCTCTCTCTCTGGATGCGTGCGTCTCTCTATTTCTCTTTATATACCCTGTCTGCATGTTTATTTATATATCTGTCTATCTATCCATTAATCTACCTATCCATCTATCTTTCTTTCTGTCTATCTATGTATCTCTCTATCTATGGTTATTTTCTTTTGAGCGCGAATTATTTGGTATTTTCACCTCGTTTGCCCCCCCCCCCCCCCCCCCCCCCCCCCCCCCCCCATTACAGTGCTGTTCCCTCCATCCGCTCGTAGATATATGGGTTCTTCAGGGAGGAATGCTGTTAAGTTGTGTCAGGGAGGATGCTGTTGTTATATTCAGTGCCAACTGGACATAACTTAACAGCATTCTTCCCTGGAGAACCCATCTATCTATATGCCTGTACGTTTGAGCACTCTTGGCAATATTACGGATGCGAGAGTAAAACCTAGAAAACTTAAAAACCTACTATAGCCACCAGGCACTTGGTCGGTGAAGCAAGTCTTAAATATTACAACAATCAAACCCAAATATGTGACACACTTTTCATTAAAAAGTGGTGGAAATATTGATTCCATGATTGTTTTTAATATAGGTAATCACCGCACATTTGCCATGTCGAAGATTTGGCACATAATTCTCAAATTTTGATGTAATCTGTCGATCCTCGGTATTGTAATATAACTGTTATCTTCTTCTTTCAGCTTATCCCGCATTTTGCAGGGTTGCCATTATAAATGCCACATGTCACAGCATCTCGATTCATAGCATAATCTTCCTCCAAGCCCAGTTCTTTCATATCGTCCCTTAGCCTATCCGACCACCTAGTCTTTGGGCGTCCCTTTTTCTCTTTCCGTCTAATTGTATATCCAATACTTTCCTTCACACGTAATCCATCTCTCTACTTCTCTTAACATGTCCGAACAATTTCAATCTATCTTCTCTCATCTGTATTGATACATTCTTCACTTCAGTCACCCTTGGAATTCGTTCATTTCTCACTTTATCTTTTCTTGTCCAGCCAAGTGACCATCTCAGCATCCTCATTTCCTTCACCTTAACTTCTTTATCGTGTTTCTTTCTTGTAGCTGCTGACTGCAATCCATACAACATTGCTGGTCTTACAACAGACGTTTATATATGTTTCCCTTCAGCGTTGCGGAAATTCGTTTGTCACACATAACTCCAGTAACCTTACTCCAATTATTCCCGCCTGACTGGATCCTCTTCTTAGCATGAAAACCGTTTTAAAGCTTTGTCTCCGATTCCAAAGAGCCTCTGATTTCGGTCTAGTAGTAATGCATGATCCACAGTGTCGAACGCGAGCGACACTTAGGTCCAGCAGCAGTAGTATTACATCATCGTTTTTGTCAAGTACGTCGACAATATCATTGTGTGCTGTTACTGTGTTGTGTGATTGCTTATAGGCGGATTGAAAAACAGTATGCAGATTGTTGAAATTCACGTAGTCTTCTTCTTCTTCTTCTTCTTCTTCTTCTTCTTCTTCTTCTTCTTCTTCTTCTTCTTCTTCTTCTTCTTCTTCTACTACTACTACTACTACTACTACTACTACTACTACTACTACTACTACTACTACTACTACTACTACTACTACTACTACTACTACTACTACTACTACTACTACTACTACTACTACTACTACTAATACTAATACTACTACTTCTTCTTCTTCCTCTTCTTCTTCTTCTTCATCATCATCATAATCATCATCATCATCATCATCATCATCATCATCATCATCATCATCATCATCATCATCATCATCATCATCAAATTACTCACTTTTTCAGACAGACATTTACTGACAATGATGCATATTGTTTTCAGAATATTCCCATAGAATGTTAGATACGCAATCATGAGTTGGACGGAAGCTCGTGTATTGTAAATGACAGTAAACTGAGCATAATATAAATACCCCTTCACAATATTTGCAAACCAGAGCAATTTTTAATTGACAAAATGATACCGCCTTTATTAGTCATAATCATGTTAGATTTCGGATGCTTCACTTTAAAAGCTCGACGGCAAAAAATGTGTTAGCCTTTACTGTATATAATCTACTGGTGAGAAACAACTTTATACTGTCTATTATACTTTGACAAACACATTAAAATTTCATTCTGGTCAGACAACTTTCACTTCAAAATCGATTCATTATTATCACTCTCAACATATCAACAACAGAAATCTGAAGCTTAACACTTCTTTAAAGTTTTAGGTTTTAGACTTTTATACAAGTTGACGATAATGATAATCGGTAGATATTTGACACAAAAAGAACCACGCCAAAATGAAACAAACAATTTAGTTAATACACATCAATTGGATTCAATAGTCTGATGTCACGTCGCCCAGCAACGGCGGCCATCGTGGTTCTAAACAAAGAAAATCTGGACTTATTATTCTTCATGCTGGCTAGAACTTTTCATATGTCTTTTGATCAAAATGCGTAACAGTCAAAATATGATCAGATTTATGAATGTTTTTTTTCCCCTTGGATACGCTTTTATGCTCATCGGAGAAATATATCATAATGGCGTCCGCCATTGTTCCGATAGTTTAGAGCCAGTTACTAAGTTACCATGCGTCATTCCGAGGGAAGTGACGTTACGACTGTTGAAGAGTATTGTTTCTCACGCCAATTGTACCGACAGAGAGTCACGACAAATAAAATAATCCATTGTCTATATGGACTCCCAGAATATAAGTTTATCATGAGTTTTGCGTAAAACAGATAATAATAGATACATCTTAACTTTGTGATTAAGCCATTGGTAACTTGGAGAAAAAATCAACAAGAAAATTTCAGCTATATCTATCACTGATCTAGCTATCAAATAGCTGGTGAGCATGTTGGATGTGAGATGCGATTGGACGCGTATAATTGCATGGTTTACCTGCGTGTGAGACTCGTGCTGTATTGATTAATCCACGGAGCTTCACCCTAATCTATCAGTTCTGATGTCACCAGATTCTTAATCCCCTCTCTTCTCATTAAATGGTCAAAGAACTTTGCTTATCTTATTATTATTACTATTCTGACAAAGTTCATTTATACCTTTTTGTTTGATTTTCTTTCTGTCCTTTATATTCTCAAGAACCACATCTTCATGGCTTCTATTTTCCTTTGCAGTGATGTGTTGGTCCACGTCTCACACCCTTGTAATAAAATTGGCCCAATATAGCACTGCAGTATTTTCATTTTCGTGGGCATAGCCATACTATCTCAGTTTATGAGCATTTGTCTCATATTCATGAATGCTGCCTTTGCAAGAGCTATCCATTCACCACAATCCCAGGTGAATCTTCAAATTTTCTCATAAATATTTTTGTTTTTATTGAAAAAAGATCAGACGAGAGAACACACTTTGTCTTACTCCTTTCTTGATTTCTTGGAAATCACTTTTCCCCCGCCTGCTGCTGTTTATTCCCAATATAATTTTGTGATTATTATCATATTGTTCCATGTATTCTATGGCAAAATTTTGAAGCATATCAAACAAGTTTGAGTGTTGGACTCTATCAAACGCTATAGAATAATATATCAAACATGCCTATATCTTTGTTTTTCCAGTCATCTCTCTATAATTAACATGACTGTATAAATGACATTTATCTTGCCCTGTTTCTTGTTGTAATCCAAATTGAAATCTGCAATTTCTATTTTCATGTTTGATCTCACCAATAAATAGAAGTATTGTAATCTGGATTATCAAACTGATCGTGCGATGTGATGCACATATTGTAGTTCCAGAGATTTTGAGATAGAGCGATCAAAATTGACTTCATGATGCTAGGAAATACTGGATTTCCTCAAATCGCCTCTTAACTGGACGTGGCAGAACTGCATCAAATATGTGCAGATGGAAACTTGGAAACAGTGATACCTGCCAGAAATGTCAGGCAGCCCCAGAGACCAGCGGTCACATCGTCCTCCACTGTCCAGTCACTAAACTTGAAGGTGGCTACGAAACCGTCCTTAAGGCGAAGGAAGACTTTAGAAGATGGGTTGACGAAATAAATTTGGAGATGTAGCCATACCCTACTACTACTACTACTACTACTACTACTACTACTACTACTACTACTACTACTACTACTACTACTACTACTACTACTACTACTACTACTACTACTACTACTACTACTTCTACTACTACTACTACTACTACTGCTACTACTACTACTACTACTACTACTACTACTACTACTACTATTACTACTACTACTTCATGATATCTTTGGGGAATTGCCTTGTGTCGTAAATACCACTCAGGGGAGTTGTCAGTGTTTTTATTATAATCTCCCCCAAGGCTTCAACCAGATTCTCTGTTCCCATTGCCTTGCCTCTTTTCGTGTTTTTCGATGCCATCTTCTTGATAGACGGTCCATCCAACATATTTATAATTGTTTTTTTTCTCCTTTGGTCTGTCTCACGTCTATTTGGGAGAGTGGCAAGTAAGAGTAGAGAGATAGGAGTCAGATAGTTTCCCCATAGACTTAACTATCTGGTGCCGCTTTATGTTTTGTCCCTGTTATAGTCGGGTAAAGCTCCAGACAACTTGACTGATAGTAAGAGAATGGTTTTAGATTTAAAGAAATAGGTAGTAGAAGTAGTGGTAGATTATTGGCACGTTATATAGGGATAGGTAGGTTCAGAAGGTAAGTATTAATCCCCGTTAAAGAAGACGTGCATTAATATAAATCAACAGAACTGCCTCATACAATAACAAGTTAACACATAATTATCTAAATAATCATAGTGCTGGTTATTTTTCATTAAATTTAGACTATGGGTATTTCATCTTCATCCCGTATCACAAACTATTCATTTTTCTTTGTAAGTGGGCTTATCTTAAATGTGACTGGTGGCGGCTCTAAGCCATCTTTACTTTAAATACAACCGAGAGCCCTTTTTTCCCCACAATGGAATACTAAAGAAATTGAATGGGAAAAGGAAAAGGGGCAAAAGAGAGGGCGAAAAACCGACTTCATAGACGAGGATCTAAACCACCACTCCCTTCAATAATACTTTCCAATGTTAGATCTCTTCGTAATAAGATATACACCCTCACTGCGCTCTCCAAATTTGATTATGATTATAAAAATGCCTGCATTATTTGTCTTTCGGAAACGTGGCTTTCGTCTATGGACACCGATAGTAGTATTCAATTTTACTTTGTACAGAAAGGATAGAGACACGTCATTAGGGAAAAACAAAGTGGGAGGTCTATGCATATACGTGAATGATAGATGGTGCAAAATTATAAATATAAAAGATCAAATCGACACTCCTGATATTGAACAACTTTCTTTGTCTCTACGTCCACACTACTTGCCTCGGGAGTTTCGGGTAGTGTTAATGTTTATATTCCACCTAGCGCAAAAATTGATAAAGCATAACAATTAATAAATGACCATGAATCGTCATTACTACTAAGCCACCCGGACAGTCCACTTATTATTGTTGGTGATTTTAATCACTGTTAGCCGGCCATAACTGGACTAGAACAGTTCGTCACCTGCAAAACACGAAGAAACAACACACTTGATCTGTGCTATAGCAATATAAAAAATGCCTACAAAGCGCTACGAAAACAACCGATAGCCACATCAAATCATATTGGCACTTAGTACTGACGTATATCTCTTAATTAAAAAGTGAGAAATCAACAGAAGTATATCGGCATATCTGGACTCAAGAGGCAATCCAACGACTGAACGGCTGTTTTGACTGTACTCAGTGGGAGACATTAATGGTAGAAGGAGACAGTATTGATGAATGGACTGAAACTGTGACATGTTATATTGCATTTTGTGTGGATTTATGCGTGAAAAAAAAAGAAATTAAAATATTTCCTAACAATAAGCCATGGGTTACAAAGCGACTTAAATATATACTCAATGAAAAGCAAATTGCCTATATGAGTGGTGACATTAAACTAGAATTTGAAAAGGGAAAGGAGATCAGAAAAACAATAAAAGAAGAAAAGGTTGAATACAAAAACAAAATGGAGCGACAACTGAGATCGGGCTCCGCAAGGAAAGCATGGGAGATGATAAAGCAAAGGGGAGGAGTAGACCAAAAGAAACGAACATTCCCACAAGGAAAAACGATAACTGATGTCAACAAATTAAATGATTTTTACCGTCGTTTTGACAGGCTCCCATCTGTGCACAACGGTTTGTCAAATAACAATGAGCCATCTGCAGATGTTGAAGAATAAACTGTAAGCTCCCTCTTCCGGTGATGTAAAGAGCATAAAGCAACAGGAGCAGACAACATTGCCGGAACTGTTTTGAAAAACTGTCACCAACAACTGGCTATATACCTTATACAAAACTATTTCAAAGGTCAATCGATGAACAGTCAGTGTCAGTACTTTGGAAAACATCGATTGTCGTTCCAGTTCAAAAAAACCGTCTTGAACGACTCCCGTCCAGTGGCGCTTACATCGCTTGTAATGAAATGTTAAGAAAAAATTTAAAATGTGAACTCCTACAAAAATGTAATGACCTGAAATTGCTAGATCCGTAGCAATTTGCATACCAGCAACATCTCAGACGCACTTTTAACCGCCACAATTTCGATCTCAAATCACCTTGACCAAACGCCCTCGAATTACGCCAGAATCCTGTAAGTCGACTTTTCGTCAGCTTTTAATTCCATGAACATAGATATTTTGCTTCAAAAGTTGTGCAACATGGATATTTAAAACTATCTTATTAAATGGTATAAAGAGTTTCTGACCCATAGACCGTAATGTGTAAAATTGGGTGAGAATATCTCCAACAAAAGAAAGTTGACGAACGGATGTCCCCAAGGCTGCGCGAGTTCCCCATTCCTGTATATCTTTTACATCAACGACTGCAGACAGTCCTTTGAAAATTGTTTCATAGTGAACTATGCAGATGATACTGCTATTCTTGGCTTATTAAAAGATAAAGTTACCGAAAAGAATTATTTCAAACAAATTAATTTATTCACCGATTGGTGTGACAAAATCAGCTTGAATTAAATGTTGAAAAAAACGAAAGAACAGGTGTTTGGTGAAAAAAATAAAAACGACTTAAAGTGTGTGACGATCGGTAAAGATGATGTTGAGATAGTTGAATACTTTAAATATTTAGGAATAACCATTGATAGTTCTCTCATTTCTCTCAACATATTAATCTAATATCTAAGAAAGTTGCCCAAAGATTATACATCCTAAGGAAATTGAGAACATTTCAAGTAGGGAAGAAAACTATGTTAAGAGTTTATGACTCATTGATTAA
>NC_088362.1:39313225-39343225 GCF_034508935.2 Berghia stephanieae
CTCTCTCTCTCTCTCTCTCTCTCTCTCTCTCTCTCTCTTATTTTGCTTTTTGTAACTTTACTCATTTATTGCACTTTTAAAAAGTCCAAACTTCTCTTCTATTTAAAATCTATTAGTAACCTCCATTGAGTATTGTTTCCTTTCTTTCATATATTTCAAAGCTTCCATATCAAACTGAGTATCTTGCTTCACTGTTGGAATTTCTTTAATTCCATTTTGATTTTGACAACTACTGGGTTATTATCTGACCCACAGTCAGCTCCTGGATATGTTTTTTTCTGACATTATAGGATTTCTGAATATCAAATTACTTCGGAATGATCCATGTCCATTCCCTCCTTGGGTTTTGTTTGAACCATGCGTTGCTTTTTATAATAACATTACATTTAGTCCATTCAATCAACATTCCTCCTCTTTCATTTTAACACCAGCCCTTGTGGCCCATAGTGTTCTCATATCTTTCATCTCCCACTTTTGCATTGAAATCGCCTTTTAATCACAATATCCCGACTTTTACATTGAGATAATGCTTGGTCTAACTGTTCATAAAAATAATCTCTTTCTTCATCTGTTGCTCCTGGTATAGGGCGTGCACTTGAATAATGTCAACGTTTAAAGGGTTTCCTTTTAGCCTCACCAGTGGCATTCTGTCTGGTCTAAGCCAATATCCTTCCTAAACTATAACGTCACTTATTACCCCCTCTTTTTACGTGACTGGGTAGCTGGATACAGTTTAGATCCTCTGAAAGACGCTTTTTATATTCATTTTGGAATTGTTGTATACAAAGGGTAAGAGACACGGCTTCCAATGTGGTCAATAACCAATGCAAACGCATGGGTCGAAAGAATCCGTTGCCTATGCATTTCTTGAAAGAATATCGATGACCTTCCAAATTTATAGATTTTTTTTTTTTGAGAACCGATTTCTCTCGTGGTAAAGTCTATCCAGTAAAATGTCAATTTTTCTACTACCGTACACAACGTCATTATGTCTGTTTCTTGCAAGTTCAATAGTGAAGAGTTTTTCGTCAGTAAAAATTATATGCTTAATGTCGTTGTGGGTGAAATTGTCTAGTAAAGTCCTTGCGTTTTCTCTTGACGTTTTCAGACTGCTGGTTTTGATTCGCTTGAAAGGGCGGAGATTAAAATATTTTTGTATAATCTGCCGTACGGGTCAATTCATAGAATAGAATAGAATAGAAATAGAAGGTATCGACGTCGCTTGATTAGGCCACTGGCCTGTCGCCGAGTCTTTCCAGTCACTGAATGGGGAGACCTTCCATAAGCTACTACATCCCAAGTATTCTTGTTCTAGTAGGGGGTTTGGGAGGGGGAAAACTTTTTTTTTTCTTTTTTAAAGTCTCCCCCCTCTTTAAGACTTAAAAAAAAGTTTCCCCCTCCCAAACCCCCTACTAGAAAAAGAATACTTGGGATGTAGTAGCTTATGGAAGGTCTCCCACTGAATGTCTTGTTAACTGATCTAATGCATTTCCCTACCTGATCTTGTGATCAGCGGCTAGCCTACACTACATTTTCTCTACTGATCTTTTGATCATAGCTATTTTGAGTGGGAGGCACTGCTACACTATGCATATAACTTTCCATCACAGCATCTAATCTATTCTTGAATGTATTGACGCTCGGCGCTTCAACGACATTTGCTGGCAATGCGTTCCAACGTTCAATAACTCTGTGTGTAAAAAGTTCTGTCGAAGGGTGGTTTCAACTCTGGGTTTCAGAAGTTTATATAGAAAGTTTATACAGAAAGTTTATGTAGAAAAAGAATGTGGTGGCCGCCCCCGTTCAGCGAGGGTAAAGAAGAATATCGACTTTGTGGAAGATGCTATTCTGTCTCAAGAATACAATCCTAGATCCCATCTCCCTACTCGTGAAGTTGCTGGTGTCCTAGGCTTAACTGAGTTTTCCGTACGGCAGATTATACAAAAATATTTTAATCTCCGCCCTTTCAAGCGAATCAAAACCAGCAGAAAGTCTGAAAACGTCAAGAGAAAACGCAAAACACGAGCAAGAGCTTTACTAGACAATTTCACCCACAACGACATTAAGCATATCATTTTTACTGACGAAAAACTCTTCACTATTGAACTTGCAAGAAACAGTCATAATGACGTTGTGTACTGTAGTAGAAAAATTGACATTTTACTGGATAGACTTTACCACGAGAGAAATCGGTTCTCAAAAAAAATATGGTTTCGGGAGGGGTTAGTTGGAACGGCAAAATCCGTCTCCATTTCATCGATACTAAAACAACAAAAGTGAATGCACAAAAGTATACGGTACTGCGTAAGGAAAAACTGTTACCAGATTGCTTAACACTGTATCCTGATCATTCGTTTATTTTATAACAAGACGGGGCTACATCCCACACACGTAGATCGACACAAACATTCTTAGTGGAGAACAACATTAAATTCATAACCAAAAGATGAATGGCCTCCCATGAGCCCTGATTTAAATCCTATGGATTATAGCATTTGGGACATAATGTCAAACATTGTGTACAAGGGCAGACAAAAAGTATTCGATGAAGAGCAATTGAAAGCAGCAATCCAGGATGCTTGGGACAGAATAACTATTGATGATATTCGTCGTTCAATTGCTTCATGGAAAAAACGCCTACTAACTGTAGTGTCACAAAACGGCGGTTCGACAGATCACTTATGAGCTTTTTGAAATCCTGACAGCAACTTTGATATTATGTTTTTGGGTACGTTTTTATAAAGTCTTGTAAAGTAACAACTACTTGTTCAATGTTTTTAAAATTTCATATGGCTATTATTAAATATTAAATAATTATTATATATATATATATATATAAATTATAAAAACAAAAACCATGAAATAATAGTGCTCAACTTTTGGATAAAAGGAGCTATTTATAAACATTTCAAAGAAAATTGTGATTTCTTTACTTCTACAACGTTGTTGTCGAGCGTTGCTCTCATCAGGAAGTGGAAGTGAAAATAGACAACAATCACAATTTTCGTTGAAATGTTTATATATATATATATATATATATATATATATATATATATATATATATATATATATATGTGTGTGTGTGTGTGTGTGTGTGTGTGTGTGTGTGTGTGTGTGAGTGTGTGTGTGTATTTCCGATATCAAAAGGAATGAATCACGTTTCCAGTGAAAAGAAATGAAAAAAAAAACCAGACAACTGGGTCCCCAAGTCATAAAGCCCAGAAAAAAGCTGTTAATGTGCAAGCTAATTTATAAGTCACAACTTGAGGTTGATTCATAAAATTTACTATAAGTATCACGTCAGCAATCGGTCTATTGCGTACTATATCAAAAAACGGTCAAAATATTACTTTGTGTGCCACATCATCAATAGGTCTATAATAATTGTTTGCTTAGTACAGATTTCGATCATCATCAATTGGTTAGATGTCACTTTTCATCACATACTTCTTAGCTCACAAAGATAAAAAAAAAACAAGTGTGGAATAAATATGGTATTTAACTAGTCAAATAACATGAACAAAAGAAATATTCATGAAGTAAAAACCGTATTAAAAGACACTCATTGATTATTTGCTATTTATCTGACGGTATTTTCAAAAGAACAAAGAAGAGGTTAGGCATTATGTTAATTATTCAGTGTTTTGCACATTGAGACCTCATATTATCAAACAACTATATTGAATGAAAAAGTTACATTACTTAGAGTAAATCATATTATTGTGTTCTCAGATTCATTTTATTAAAATGTCACATTTGTCCTTATGGTATCCTGGCTCAAACGACGGTTGTGGGAACATAACCTTTTAAAAAATGATTCTAATGTTTAAGTGAAAAATGATTGCCTTCACAATGCCATATATTTCCACTTGTACATGTCTGACATTACTTATTCCAACTGCGGCACTCTGAAAAAACACATATTTAAAATTTGGCCTGAAAACTCGTCCTTCAAATATCAATCGATTAAAATGACCCTCACATTAGCAGAAATTCTAAAACCTGGTACTTGCGAAATTTTAGGTTTGAGAGTTTTTGACATATGAGGGTCACGATGATGATGATGATGATGATGATGATGATGATGATGATGATGATGATGATGGTGATGATGATGATAATGATGATGATAATGGTGGCTCGGTGCTCTGCAAAACGGTGTTTCGCTTTACCAAAGAAGTCAAGCAACGTTAAGCGTGATCAGTTTCTGGATGATAACATCCTTCGTTAAAAATTCTGGTCCAGATGCTGTATCCTTGGATAAGGCACTTTACACACATTTCCCTACACGACTCCGGTGACTAAAGGCAATGATTGATATTGTAAAAGTTTTAGTACACAAAGAGTGCCTAACAGTCGACTGGTAATGTATGAAACGGAAAAAATGGTTCCATCAAATGGCCCGATGGAGGAATAAATGAAACAGTGTGAGGCGCATTGAGCATAGCTAATCCTTGGAAATGGTCTATAGAAAAGTTCATGCTTATTTATCATTTATGGGTCCCGATAGCTCAGTTGTTAGAGCGCACGGTTCACACGCAAAGGACCCAAGATCGATCCCGGGTGAGTCGATATTTCTTCCGATCACCCTGTCTACACAGCAGTGAATGGGCAGTTCGACCTGTTAGATCTGACGGAGGGACTTTGCGATAAACTAGCATCCTATCCGAAGGATAGCAAGCCATTACTATTGTTCGTTTCACGCTATAAAAACCGGGATAAACTCCGGCTCCATGGGCCTAATCGCCTTGAGGGACTACTTTTTTATGTATCGTTTGATGATGATTATGATGATGATGATGATGATGATGATGATGATGATGATGGTCATGATCATGAAAATGATTTTGATGATGATGATAATGATGATGATGATGATGATGATGATGATGATGATGATGATGATGATGATGATGATGATGATGATGATATATTAGATAGAACGAGTTCGAGGAAACTGTGTGGTCGAGGATCCGTTCGAGGAGATGGTACTCGAGTGTATAATATGTATTTTGTCAGAGTGGTACAGAATGTTGGACGGGATGCTTATTTACTCTAACATTAGTCATACTAATAACGATAATGATACAACAATGACACTTAACAACTTGAAATATACAAAAGTATTTGTAATCGAATTGCTCGTGTCAACAATAGTCTACACTTTATTTTATTTCACTTTCTATACTGCATCACACAGTTCATCTCCGCCTCCCCTCTTTTGGCTTAATTAATTGCTCACCTTTTATACATTTCTATTGTTCTATTTTAATTCGTGCTTCCTTACAAAGGAACATACTATTTCATGCCCATCAATGTTTTTGTTTATTCATCTTAACAACGCCACTACCACATTATCTCATTCGTCTGTAGTCATATTCATCCTGTTTTGTTGATAAAGGGGAAACCAGAAACGTCCATTTTATCTGTTTTCGCATATTAAAGTTTACATTAAATTTCCCCTTTGTCATTAATTTCTTCGAGCTTCGAGCAGCACCATGTACATCATCGTGTCAATTAAGAACGCAAATAAATATTACGAATTTTGGCAAAGCGAGATATTAACAATATCAATATAATATAAGCTTGGTTGTAGAACCGTTAGTTGTAGTAGTTGATAGTAATGGGCAAATCGTATCGAGGCTGTTAAAATCTCAAATTGCAATCTAAGGGAGGATATTTAGAAATTTTTATTGTGACATGAGCAAAGAAGATTATCATAATGTCTAGAATGTAATCAATGCAAATACGATAAAAATAGTGATGAAAATGATTTTGATGATGATAATTACGATGACGACAACAAAGACGACAACGACGAAGACGAGAATAATGATGATGATGATGATGATGATGATGATGATGATGATGATGATGATGATGATGATGATGTTGATGATGACGAAAATAAATTACTATTATTACTATTAATAATTAATAATAATAATAATAATAATAATAATAATAATAATAATAATAATAATAATAATAATAATAATAATAATAATAATATTAATAATAATAATAATGATAATAATGATGATGATGAAAGAAAGATCTAATGATTTCGAAAATTTGACAAGATACGAAGTGTCATTGCGGCGGATTTATCTTATTTGCACAGAAGTATTCCAAGTAACAAAGATGAGAGTGGATTTATTCGAATATGAAAGCCTCCCATATGTGTATGTCAGCAGTGTATAATTCATCACAACCTTCACTAGGGCAGAGAAGTCGTTACTACAGGCCTTCCTCTCTTCCGGTTCAAATCTACTTGGACGTGTGTCACCAATCCTCTGGAGCGATTAATGAATTGTGAACATGTTATATTGAATCAAACGATAGCGTTACTATCTTGGTAGCCGAATGCTTTGGCAGAGTCTTAGGATTATGGGGTGTAAAAAAGCGGTGATGGATGATCGCTCTTGACGACCAGTATTTCTATAGTCATTTACAAAAGAAACTAGATAGACGTAGACATATTTTTCTTTGTTGTTGATATACCAAATGGAATGCCTTTATTAATACAAATGAGGAGCAGATGCGAACCGCCAAACAGGCCGCCACTAAAGTTACATGTTGTGAATGCGCACTAAAATTATTTATGTATTTCATATAAGCTATGCTACCCTCAGTTGCCGCACCAAATGTACACGCCCAGTGAGCGTGGCTTACAATACAATGTCACAAATACATATTCCGACCAAAGCTGACCCTTTCGCACAAAGTTGCTAGACTTTGGCATAGGCACGTGAAAACAAAGACTGGGATCAGGGACGGCGTTTTATTTTCAGACGAATAACTTTTTGCAGCAGAATTTCGTGATTTCGACATCGAGGTGAAAGTTTCAATGACAAAACCATCATTGAAGTAACAAATCAAGGATATGGATCTGTAACGGAGTGGGGAGTGATACTTGGTGGCAGAAAACCTGAGCTAATAACTCAGCTCAAACCTATACATCAGGATTCTTGACTCACTCGTCAACCCGTTTATTCTGAATCAGAATAGTTAAGTGGTGATACGCATCAACACATAGAGGTCGGCAAATATCTACTTTCCTAGACGATTCTAATGTAACGCTGGTGATGAACCCGTGGCCTGCTATGTCTCACTAATTCCATTGAACACATGTGGATTTTATGAAAAAGAAATTTAAAAGATAAACCATGATAATAATAATAATAATAATAATAATAATAATAATAATAATAATAATAATAATAATAATAATAATAATAATAATAATAATAATAATAATAATAATAATAATGATATTATTATTATTATTATTATTATTATTATTATTATTATTATTATTATTATTATTATTATCATTATTATTATTATTATTATTAGTATTATGAGTATTATTAGTATTATTATTAATATTCATAATAATAATAATGATAATAATAATAATTATAATGATAATAATAATAATAATAATAATAATAATAATAATAATAATAATAATATAATAATGATATTATTATTATTATTATTATTATTATTATTATTATTAGTAGTAGTAGTAGTATAGTAGTATTATGAGTATTATTAGTATTATTATTAATATTCATAATAATAATAATGATAATAATAATAATTATAATAATAATAATAATAATAATAATAATAATAATAATAATAATAATAGTAATAATAATAATAATAATAATAATAATAATAATAATAATAATATAATAATAATAATAAATAATAATAATAATAATAATAATAATAATAATAATAATAATAATAATGATAATAATAATAATAATAATATAATAATAATAATAATAATAATAAAATAATAATAATAATAATAATAATAAAAATAATAATAATAATAATAATAATAATAATAATAATAATAATAATAATAATAATAATAAGCGTTAAGCGTTAAGAAGCGTTAAGTGATTAAATGTGAGAGAACAGTTTTATTACTGCGGATAAGTTAGAGTATATGCAAATATATCGCAACAAAATTGTAAGTACGAACAACAGTATAAATAACTCAAAAATGGATAGTAAGGAACAAAGAGTGCATCCTTCTCTAGGGCATACCACTCCGATATTTGGAAGCACAAATAATATTTTAAACAATGGACTTAATGAATAATAACTAATTAAGCTGTAACTAAAATCAATTACCTAATAACAAAGGGGAGCAACTCTTTCCAAGCGTCACTCGATGTATAAGTCCATAACACCTCCCTGTTTAGCCTGAGAAGTATTTCGAAGGTTCGAAGGCTAAAATAGATCGGGGAATTTTCTGTTTTGACACGATTTTCTCATTTGGACACGAACCGATTCACCATCCCATTCTGCTCCGGGGGTAGCTACATTCAATAATGAACTCTCATAATAATCACCGATAGGATTAGTAAGGAAATCGTCCTGTATGGTATCATTTGCTGAAGCAGGTACGTTTTGGCGAAGACGGCTGTAACGTGGTCTTATTTGTTCAATATGACGCTTCCACGTTGTTCCGTCTCTCTGGAGAGTTAACATGACATGACGTGGCCCCAACACGTTGGTGACAGTAGCGGGAATCCATTTTTCCTGTCCGTCATTTCGATTACCAGAACATAACGAATAAATATGTGTCCCAACTTCATAACGCGTTTTTGCTATACGTGGTTTGGAATTTAAGGTGGATAACGGGCGAAGCGTGTCGATCAATGTACGAATTTGGCGTCTTTGAAGAATTCACTTGGTGACGAACAAGAAGCTAAAAGTGTGCAACGATATTGCATAAGAAATTGTTGCAAGGCTTGCCTTGAAGGAAACGACGATTTTCTCAAATCCTTTTAAAAACTTCCCACAAGTCGTTCTGCGGCACCGTTTGTAGCGGGATGATAGGGAGCTCCAGTGAAAATGTTTGATTCCCCTCTCCCTACACCATGTCTGAAATTCGTCAGAAGTGAAGCATGCTGCGTTGTCCAACACGATTGCGTGAGGATAGCCGAAGTGAGCGAAGTCCTCTTCCATAAGACTAGTTGTTGCTTTCGTTGACGTCGAACTGGTTGCATGAATGCATTGGTAATTTGAGTAGGCGTCGAACATTACTAACCAGTTATTGCCCATAAAATTCACTGCGTGATCGATTTGTACTCGACTCCACGGTGAGTCTGGTTTGAAGACATCAGGAACTTCTTCACACACTTGTTTAAATGCCTTTTGAAGATGTGAAATGTCTGTTGCAGGCTTACTACGAACAGATTTTACTTTTTTCGTTTGAAAAATTTGATCTACCGAAACATTGAGCATTTGTGTGGCAGAACGTCCTAATAAGTGTAACGGCATAGTGGTGACAACAAATTTTATTTCGAGGTATCGTTCACAGACACCGGCAAGAAAACAGTTCCCATGACGGGGAGTTCCTGGGTGGATGTCCAATGATACTTAATGTTGGCATCACAAAGGAGTACAGCAATTACAGAACCATAGCACTCATTAGTCATGCTAGTAAATCCATGCTCTATGCCATCCTAGAAAGATTAAAATTTAAAATAGAAGCAGAACTAGCAGATGAACAGCAGGTTTCAAACCAGGAAG
This sequence comes from Berghia stephanieae, assembly GCF_034508935.2. Lineage (NCBI taxonomy): Eukaryota > Metazoa > Mollusca > Gastropoda > Nudibranchia > Aeolidiidae > Berghia > Berghia stephanieae. The sequence goes on from NC_088362.1 coordinate 39,322,793, forward strand.
AGGTATTGGAGACATGTTCAGCGCACTTCAGTCATCATAGAAAAACTAAATGAACGCATTTGACAGTGTTGAATTTGAACAACTTCTCAAGAGTGGCTAACGAGACTGCATTATCTGTTCAACCTGAGGTCCATAAAATTAAGCCTCAAAGAAAACAGACTCCGATAATTCAGCAAGGCAGTCAAAACAAACAGCGTATCAAACGTTCGAATGAAAGACAGACAGAGCCGACAACGGAGTTTGACAATAAAAACCAAACCTGCTCGAGATGCGATGGGCGCCACAACAGACAAAACTGTAAATTCAAAACTGCCGTTTGTCGCTTCTGCCAGAAAACTGGACACATCGAGAGAGCCTGTAGACGTAAAAAGAGAATGTCGAGTTCGCCTAACCGAAGAAGTTGTTCAAATTCAACACTGTCAAATGCTTTCATTTAGTTTTTCTATGATGACTGAAGTGCGCTGAGCATGTCTCCAATACCTCTTCCTGGTCTGAAACCTGCTGTTCATCTGCTAATTCTGCTTCTATTTTAAATCTTAATCTTTCTAGGATGACATAGAGCATGGATTTACTAGCATGACTAATGAGTGCTATGGTTCTGTAATTGCTGCACTCCTTTGTGTCTCCTGATTTATATAGCATTACAATTTCTTGTTGTTTCCATTCCTCTGGCCATTGACATGTAGCCCAGATCTTGCAGCATAGTGAGTATAGGATCTTTATCGCATGTTCTCCATTCGCGTTTATAAATTCTGCCGGGATGCCGTCCAATCCCGGAGATTTACCACATGACAAAATATAAAATTAAAATTAGTATTGGTGTGGACAGTGAAGGATGAACCCTCGAGAACAAAGACATGAAACGTATAAACTCTGCTGAAATGTGTTTTTACATAAGGATGTTGAGGATAAGATTAATGGAAAAAAAGAACAAATAAAAGCATACTGGAAGATCTGGAAGTCATGCCAGAGCTATTAAATGTAATTAAAAGGAGAAAACTCACTTTTTTCGGTCATATATTATGCCGAAACCCATGCACGGCGATGAAATATGTGATACAGGGGAAAATGGAGGGCAAACGAAGAAGGGGAAGACCTAGGCCTACTTATATAAAAAGCATCCTAGAATGGACAGAGATGAATGGAAGGGAACTATATGATACCGTCAACAGACGAAGATAATAGGTGGACATTTGTCATCACAAAGTGCCGGCAGCCAACGTCGGTGGATAGGATTGAGTGATAATCAACAATAGTTTATTCTCTCAGAATAAAAATGATGTTCCTAAACGCTTCTCACCTAGTTACAACTCTTTCCTTTTTAAAAGCAAGAAGATTCGGAGTTTCGATTCCTGTTTGACCTGGAGTTAGACTGTCGGATATTGTTTTCAGCTTCAGGTAATTAGGTTGTTTGAAATTGATCTCGGCCAACAGTACACTCACAACAGGTGCTCCTAAAAGTCACTGTAAGGGGGGGGGGAGAGGGAGAGAGAGAGAGAGAGAGAGAGAGAGAGAGAGAGAGAGAGAGAGAGAGAAAAGATATAATTAGACTTGATTGCTATACTTTTACTTTTTTAAAGGGTATACAAATCATAAAAAATCCGCCAAAAAATCTGCCATCCGCCAGGCCATTTTCCCCCCGCCACGCGATGATAAAAATCCGCCAATTTAGCGGAAAATCCGCCAACTTGGCAACACTGGCCTGGAGACCGCGCTTTATTATTACTTGCCCCTCGCAAAGCAAAACACGAGAGAGAGAGAGAGAGAGAGAGAGAGAGAGAGAGAGAGAGAGAGAGAGAGAGAGAGAGAGGTTTGGCAATGGTGACATCGCGTCGACGAATCTCCTGTGATTGCGTGAAAAGGAAAATATAGAGAGGGAAGCTTTCACAAATCAGAAAATGGATAGGCTAATGATTGACGTTTGAATTCCTCATCAGTCAAAGGAATATTACCTTCATAAAAGAGACAATAGATTATAATGTTATTCATTTTATGAGTGTTGTTCAAACGGACCAACTTCATTCACGCTACAGACATTGTTGTGAGTGGATTTTAATATTGTTTTAAAAAGTGTGTTTTTATTAATAATTTAGTAATGTTTTGCTTTGGTTTGGTTTGTTTCTTGTTTTTTTTTTACCTATTATTTTCTGTTTTGTTAAGTGTATTTCTTTTTGGGTTGTTTTTTGTTTTCGATAGTCGTCCTTTTGATTTTCAATTTTACAGATTTTTAAAAATATCTTTTTATGGGTAACTTGGGATGATAAATTTTGTTGTTATTTGGGGTAAAAAGTTGTGAATGTAACGAACATAAGCGCTATTCGTGATGTAATGGCATGGGTGGTCAGGTAAGTACAAGAATTAAGGGACAATGACTGTCATGACGGTTTAAATGGATGCGACGAAGGCCAACTATTTTTCTCAAAATTCAGTGCAAATGTTACCCCACTTGATTGACTCAGTTGTTGTTAAGTGTTTACTTTTTTACCATGAGGGTGCTATTATTATTAAATGTGTTATAAGGTCGTAAGCTACGCTGTTTTGAATAAACATGCTTACGAAATGAAGTGCCAAGTGCTATTTATTAAATACGATAATTTGCAAGAATAATTACTTATTTAAACTTTTGGCGTCATTCTAGTCAACTTTGAAATGCGTTAGGATGACTCTTCTCTTAGAAAGATATCGTATTATACGATTTAGCACTTTTTTTCGTAGACATGTTATTAGAAGGTTCTGTTTATCCAAGTAAGAAAACATTAAAGTCTCTGTCATATAAAGCTATGAAGAGTGTGTCACATATCTTTATCTCACACCACTTCCTGCTCGCTAATTTGTCACTTTGTCGTATAAAAATATTTATTTATTTATTATAAGACATTGAACGAGCGTCTATTTGCCTGCACAACTGTAAAGATGCTAAACTATCTATAAATAAAGATCGTTGGGTCAAAGTTGTGACAATGTAACGAATTACTTTTTTCTTTCATATTGACCTGTGTTCAGACGTATGTATTATTACCAGGGCTGGCGGAGTCGGTTATTTTTAAACCGACTCCGACTCGGACTCCGACTCCAGCCTTGAAACCGACTCCGACTCCCGACTCCGACTCCGACTCCTCAAGCATAGTATTAATAGGTAATAATATGCAACCAACACTCGCAGCTACTTTTAGCTTTTCCCCAGTATATGTATTATAACAATACAAGCCGCTTCTTATTTGATATTGCATCATTAAAAGTACAAGCTCTTCATCATTTTTTGGCTACAGACTGATTAGCTCTTTTCGAATAAACACATTAAATAATATTATGAAGGTTGGGTAGGAAAGGGGGTTTTGGAAGCATAGTTCACCTTTAGCTAATACCAATGTAATTTTTTTCAAATTCTATAGGCCTGGATACTATCTATATCTAGTATCTAAAATATTATACATTGAATGATATAAAAATGCAATGTCTGAAGGTGGTATGGAGTCGGAGTCGGGACTTCTAAAACCGACTCCGACTCCGACTCCGACTCCACCCTCAAACAACCGACTCCTACCGACTCCGACTCCGACTCGCCAGCCCTGATTATTACGCGAAATAACACTGTTCAATACAATGCTCAATGTAAGACATAATGTATAATTATCGTCCCCATGCCATAAATTAGTCTAGAATTTTATCATTTATTTTACATAAGTACAGAAAGTGACCTCCAAGCTAGAAAAGCTCATTTCACCTCTTTTTTTTCGGTGACACATTTGTAACTGAAATCCTAGATTATTCACAAGAAGACCTCACTTCAACGCCCTTGTACTATGTGTGTATGTGTATTTGTGTGAGTGTGAGTGTGTGTCTGTTTCTGTGTGCGTGCGTGCGTGTATGTGTGTGTGACACTGGTATAATATTGCATAGGCATGATCTTTCCAGTTCTTACTGTTGATTCGCCTCCACAACTTATTTAACAATACTTGTTTCTTTTCATAAAGATAAGGCCATAAAGAAGCTGTTTGAAGGTGTGAATTGAATTGTGATATCGCGTTTAGTTGGCAAGCTATATTATGGAAAGCAAATAATCAACTCTGTGTCATTGTCAAATCATTATATAATAAAGGAGAATGTACTCGAAACTAGGTCTATTGACAGGTCTGATAAACGAACGCAAATATGAGCTTCATTTAACACTGTTGAGAGGGACAATATTTTGTGTTGTTTGAGAGTATTTCTATTACAACGATGAGGCAATACTAATTTTGGTTATCTGACCTGCAAGTAGGTACACGTTGACTCGAGCGTGTGAACATGAAGGTTTGCTTTTTGTTGTTATTTTTATTACGTACCCTTAAAATCAGAAAATCTGCATGCAGATACAGCAAGGTGCGTATGCGTTGTGAATTGAAAAGCAAATCCAATTAAATTACTTTAAGATTTCGTTATTCATAATTTTGATGCCTAATAGCATTAATAGTCGCCATTGTTGTTGGGAGCACAGCAGTATTCAATCCTAAAAAGTGACGCCACAAGCCAAAAGTAGCAATATTCAATGACTTCTTTCTATAATTCTTTATGCGACAAGACTGCCTTAGCTCGTTTTGTTCAAATCATAAAGCTAGACACCTCTTAACTGTAGATAAAACTAGATAGAAAAAGATAGAAAAATAATGTTTCCGACCTAGATCCCTCTAATCCTAAATAGACACCGTGTGAAGGAAACATATACCACGCCCCTTTGACAGTCGTCCGCATGTAAACAATGGCAGTGCCAAACTAACGAACTACATGTTCTTACCATATATTGCTTGTGTTAAAAGTAAAATGCTCACTACTTCTACAGACCTAATCAACTACACAATCTCTTTAAACTATGCATAACCTTTAAGGTTTATAGTCTTAGTGAGAGCATTAAGTGGCAACTAATCCAACAACAAGTGATAAGAAATATCAAGAGCAGTATCAATACCAAAGAGCAGAGTGTTGTCAACTTTCTTAATTCTAAAGTTTGTAAACAACCAGCTATATTATTATTTGGTCAAAAATATACTGGCTAATTAAAGACAAATGCCTTTTTGCAATAATATAATTACGTACATGTAATGAATAATTGAGAGATCCTTCCCTATTTTGATTAAATAAGGCGATAATTTATTGATAATCTATGGTCTAAGTCATGAATATGCCATATTATGATTTTAGTTCGTTATACGCATTATTATATCCAGTTTCTCTCAAATAGGTTCATGTTGGAACAGATCTGCCTAACTCTGAAAAAACATTAATAAAACTCGATCGATTAAAATGGCCCTCACATTGTCAAAAAAAAGACAACTCTCAAACTTGAAGCCCCAGGTCTGAAAGTTTTTTACATGGTGAGAGTAATTTTATTCAATCGATAATTGAAGGATGAGTTTTCTAGTCAAGATTTTAAACACGTGTTTTTGTTTTTGTTTTATAGTTTGTTATTTTTTTTTTTTTTTTTTGTAAGTTGTTTTGCTTGTTTTTTTTTTGTTTTTTTTTTTGTTTTTTTTTTTTTTTGGGGGGGGGGGGGGTTCTATATCTTTACAGTGTGGCAGATGGATACCCCTTTTTAATAGGCGGGATAGTTTTGTGCCAATTACATTACGAAATGTTTTCTACGTTGGATGATTCAGTAGCATGAACTTTCCATGTAGATATGTCATTATCATCTAGTTTGTAAAATTACCTTAATGCAAATTATATAGAAATAAGTAAATAAATGAATAAATAAATGAACGAATAAATGAATAAACAAGTAGATATATATTGTATACATATACATACTTACGTAAATAAACAAATAAACAAGCAAATACACAAACGAACCAATAACCGATAAGTAAATGAATAAACAAATGACATCACCCCCCCCCCCCCCACTTTCAGCATCGGGTCACATTTTTTGTAGGCGATTGGTGTCACACTTTTCAAATACATAAACAAATAATTGAATGAATAAATGGATAAATAAACAAAATTTTCTTTTTTCATAGGAAACCGTGTTTTGTAATCAAACAGCGGTCTGGTTCAAGTATAGATATGCCGTATGTAGATTTTCCCGTCTAATGGAAGTACACACTTGACCCGTGGTCAATCCGTTTTAGCCATTCGACAGTCAGTTATCTGAATAAGTCACGCTAGACTCACCCCATCAATATCACAGGGGTCGACAAGGAAACTTTTCTGAGGTAATGTTTTTCTATAGAGATTGAATGTGTTTTTGTCAGAAAATGAGCTACAGTGGGCCATAGAGTGGGAATTGTGATGAATAGTTTATCATGTCTCGAATCGATGGAAATAAAAAGAATGTTTACCTCTTAATTCCCAATAAAGTCAGAATTTAATATGATTTAAAGGGGCCCTCCAAATTACGTAACATCAAGAGAAAACACTGAGATTAAGGTCCAGAACTTGTCTTACGTAACCCACTCTGTATCAGCAGAACTGGAGGTGTCGCCGCTTACACTTGCACTTGATACGGAAACGGTACAAAAAAATAACGTAAAGCACCTTGTAAAATATTGCACGCTGAGCATTTGATGGAATATTGCACTTATTGTATTGGATGGAACATTGAACGCGGTGTATCTGATGAAGAATAGCACACAGGGCATCTGGTGAAATATTGCACGCGGGGCATCTGGTGGAAATTCGCACTGTGAGGCAGCTTGGCGGCGGTTTATGAATGGTTCAAAAGTGAGGATTAGTTCTTGCAGAGTGGGTCAAGCCTCATAATATTAATATCCTCCTGTAAACCTTATGCAAATCCAGTCTAACCCATGGACCCAGCCGGACAGCGGAAAAGCAAAAAAGTTTTAATATTTGAACAAGAGAGGGAAAGACTCACAATGACGTCCACCCCTTCTCTTTTATTTTGTGCGTTTACGTGTTTCAATTCTCAAAACCGTTTTTATAGGCTCTAGATATAGTTGTAAAACAATACCAAGGTTACAATAAATGAAAAGAAAACAACAATAAACATGAAACGTATGATATGAGGAATGGGATTGTGCATTAGCGCAAATATCAGTGACCTTGTCGTTTTATAAAAGATGAAAGAAATACGAAACGATGATATTGTCAACATAATGTTGAGCTGTCAGGCCGCCATTCATTATTATGATTTCCTGTCTGAGAGAAATCACAAGTCACATTCATCATTAAATTCTTGCCCAATATTATTAACAGTATTCTTCGCGAGAAAATACCCCCTTTCAATTATAATGTTCAGAGAAAGATAGATATTATGAGAAAGATATGACGGAATTGATGTTCAAAATATTTTTTATTACATCACAATGTATAGAGGAGATTATTGGCAGGCATTATTATTACATTGTTGACATGTAACACGTATTATATGCGTTTTCTCTACGATTGGAACATCGGGGGTCATATAGAGGTCAAACAATAGGAAATTTTGGTTAAATTCAGAACTCCCATAATATCAAGCATTTGATAATTTGCAAATAACCGAAAAACTTTAATTGGATCCAAATATATCACCTAAGGAAAAATAATTAAATTCATACCTCATTTCAGGGAGTTATTGCCCTTTACTTACGTCTTCTTTCTAAAAAGAACACGCTTTTCCGGATTGTCACTTAAACTGTAAAGAAAATTATAACTTGTAAAGAGAACAAATAACAGCTCATACAGAGAATAACATTATTTCCAAATTTTAAATGAATAGGATCATCGTTAATGGAGTTATCGCCCATTTAATTATGTTACTAAGAATCGTTTCTTTTAAAAAATAGCATTGTGGAGAACATTGTGCTTATTTGAGTCAATAAAAAAAAATGATACGGCGCACAACTCTACTCAAAGATTTGAAAATTAGAAATGTATTTTTTTACAGATAGATATACAGATAACTTGATTTCCTATTATAATTAAAAGTCTGAAAGTTCGTTGAGTCACACAGATATCATAAAATACGTACCGACGACACTAACACTCTCATAATATTATTATCAACCAATTTCGTCACTGTAAAAAGTTGTCAGTTTGCGTCATCTATTTATGACATCAAGTATTATTATTACTTCCGTTGTGTTGTTGATTTAGCGGTGATCAGTGTTGTTATGTAGTAGTATGTTCTAATTGCGTGTATGTTTGTGTGTGTGTGTGTGTGCATGTGTGTGTGTTTCTGTGTGTGTTGTGTGTGGTGTATACATGTGTGTGTGTTGGTACTTTTCAGCAAATCTAGGCATTCATAGTGATATTATTCACTTGATCACATGAAGGTATTCGGATTTACACAAATTTTAAACAAGTTTCACCGATTAACAACATCAACTAATATTACTGCTGATATTACGGTCGTTTTTATGCCATCGATGTGATAATTATCGCCCTGGGAAATATTCAATTAAACGTTGTCGGTAAACTGTCAATTGTATCTGTCTAGATTCTAGCCCGAACAAATTTGATATTTTTCGCGTCTGCTTCAGATTTTCATTTGACCTCACATAAGTTAGGTAAAGGGGAGACATTCCGAAGGCTCCTACATCCCCAGTATTCTTTCAATTTGTATTTTCACCGTTAATCTTTTGTCAGGCGTTTATTTATTCAATTTGTCATCATATAGATTTGTGAGGATTTTTTTTTCTATTAGGGTTAGTCCTAAGTCTTAGTAAAGGTGCTAGGGGGGAGACATTCCGAAAGCTCGTACATCCCCAGTATTCTTTCAATTTGTATTTTCACCGTAGATCTTTTGTCAGGTGTTTATTTATTCAATTTGTCATCATAAAGACGCATTTTAAAAACTCTGGAACAAACCTTGATAGATTTGTGAAAGTTTAAAATTTCTTAATTTGACCATTGTTTTGATTCTCAGCCGCCATTTTTATTTGGAAGTATTGAAAGGTAGTGCAAAGCAGTCCGAGGGGTATTTTTTCTATTAGGGTTAGTCATAATGCTAGAGTGTTTATTTTCCTATTAGGGTTAGTTAAAGGTAGTCTAGGTTTTACTTTTTCTTGGGGTTAGTTGAGGGAATATTATTTAAGTTGTTTCCCTTTGTAGGAGCTTTCGGAAGGCCTCCCAAGTCAAGCGTGGTAAAGACTTGTGACTTATTGATATTGATATCTATTGACTGATAAACTAAAATCATGCCGAATAAAGCATGGCAGCGACGACAAGCACATCGATTAAAGTGTGCATCTAATCGTAATCAAGCTAATCAAGAAAATGATTCAGGCAATATCGAATGAAAATAGTTCTTTCCCCGCGAAATTGCGGGCTTTTTACTAGTAGAACTCAAAAGGTAAAAGGAAATCTATAGCACTCTAAGAACAAAGAAAATGTGGTTATTTGTCTTTAGCTCTATGTCAAATTTCAAATGAGTTATCCCCCTTTTTCACAGTGGAAAAAAACAATAACAAAACCAAGTGTGCATTTGTGAAATGTCCAGAAAATTGTTGATAAAACAATACTTTCCAAGAAAAAATATGAGCAACTGAATAAGTTAAAAATAATTGTAGAGCACAACTAAATCAGATGATATTCAATGGAGTTATCGCCAATTAAAGCTTGTAACTAATTATAATACTCGTAGCCTATTGGGAAATCAATACCAGTCAAATAACAAAATATATTGTTGATATTTTATGAAACGGAATACAAACATCTTAGGTATCTTGTCTAATTGTACTTTTTCAGATTTTTACTGCAGCAAGTCTCTTCTTGTGAAATGCCTCGAAAACTTTTAACAAAACAAGTTATTAGTAGATAAAGAATGGAAGCTACTAAAGATATTAACATGATTTGTAAATTACGGCTTACCAGTCCTTCCGCTTTTCTTCCCTTCCTTCCTTTCCTTCCCTTCCCGAGCCTTCCTTTTAATTTGTCAGGGAGTTCATGACCAAGACTAATATTCTGTGAGAGATCTTCGCCTTTCTTTTTTCTGGAGAAGTCTCTTGAATTATATTTATTTGTCAAATGCCTTAACAATATCTACCTACCTAAACAACATTTTTTTTTCTTGAAGACACATTTATTTGTTGTGAAATTTTATCGAGTGCTAGACTTAGATCTGAGTTTTTAATGACATACTCCTATTATTCAGGGGAGATTGTATGTACAAGATATCCCCTACAGCAAATGTTTCTAAACAGAACATAATCATCAATAAGTCATAAATATATTAAACAAAATATAATTCGACGGAGTTTTACAAAATAATGTTTTCATATCGAAAACAATTTATATTGTTTAAGAACCAGACTTAACAGACACCATGAACTTATTGGTTGGTAACAATGATTCAAAAAGAAATAATGTACAGGTAGGGAAAGACATGGCCAAGATTTCATATCTCGTAATAGAGAGATGTCTAATTTGCATATTGACATTTACAAAACAGGCTGCAGTTCAATTTTGCCTTCGTGCATTTGCATCAGAAAGCGGAACATCCTATTAATATGGAAGACAACTCTGGCTTCAAGCAGCGTGATCAAAACATGAATCAGTCTTATCATTATGTTCCTTCCATTCGTATTTATTTGGGTTTGGTAAGACATAAATTGTTCATTGGTCGTGGCCCAAATACTCGCTTGAAAGACACTCCTTTCAAAATGCTGATACAAAAATCACTTGTTGGAAGGATTTTGTCAACGTCTCCCGTTTTGTGGATGAAAATGCGCATCATTACGAGATCAATATTATCTTCATTGGCTTCACCTGTGTGTGGTTGGCAGTAGTCGGCATAGTTGGCAGAGAAATACTCACATATAGACTTTTAGATAAACGTTATGGAGCATCTACGATATTTGGCAATTCATGAATAACAGGAGACAATGGGGCCACACCTCATTCTCCTGTGCCGTTCGTAGATGAGACATGAGATATGACAACAGTAAGGACCGTCCATCAAGATCTGTTGTCAGATTTCTTCATTAGTGTTGGGATGTCCATCCTGTCCATTCCTTTACATTGTCCAACCAGCACCTTGGTTGGCGTCCTCTCCTTCTGCCTCCCTCCAAAGTTAATTGCATCGTGGTTTTTGCCAATGTCTCATAGCGAGAAACATGACTAAACCAAGACAACTAACGACATGACCGCTTCCCTTTAAACTTGAAAGCAGATGTGATGACTGAACCCGTAAATGCATGAAAAAATACTAGGAATTTACAAGTCTCTTGGCCAACATTCGTGGCAATGCTGTTCATATTAATTACTTTATTTGACTTTTTAAAAGATTTAATACAAATATTACCTGCAGGATTTGATGAATCGATATCTGGGGGTCTGTTGAAGTCTGAATGATTGTGTTTGAAGGCCTTGCAAAATATGGACCACCAATATGGGGGATGTCTCCTTCGTGGTTGCATTATCCAGCAGAAATCCCATTACAAAGGTGCTTGACAAATGTAATATACAGTCATTTTTCCTCTTTGACTTTTTATAAGATTTAATGCAAATATTAGCTGAAGGATTTGCTGCAATGATATAATGATGATTGGATATGAGGATGACAATAACATCAATATCTCGGGGTCTGTATAAATCTGAATAATTGTGTTTGAAGGCCTTGCAAAATATGGACCAATAAGGGGGTGTCTTCTTCGTGGTTGCCTAGCCCCACGGAAATCCCATTACAACGGTCCTTGACATATGTGATGTACAGTCCTTTGTCTTCTTTGACTTATTCCATCAGAAGCATGCAAGACAGGTATTTGAAGAGTTATATTTTGTCTGCATTCATCAAATAAAAGTTATCAGTCCATTGAAATTTTGACCAAATCAATTACACATTGCTGACTGCTATGATCTCGTTTTTCTTCTCCTGCTTTTTTTCAGAGACAGAGGGATACAACGGTCCCAAGCAGCATCTTCTCTAGGTGCTAGATTCAGTCTTGTAAGATTCTTGATAAAGCACTTTTTCTCAAAACCTTTTGTCAAATATGTTTTCCTGAGTTGTTTTTTTTTTTCTTTCTGATACACTATAAAGTAAAAAGAAATCATATTGAAGACACTGACTCTTTTCCACCACCCATTTAAGAAGATCCTACTATATGTACCCATTGGGTAATCCTCAAGATGATTAATAATAATAATAATAATAATAATAATAATAATAATAATAATAATAATAATAATAATAATAATAATAATAATATAAACGATTACACATACTCACGGATACAAAAGCGAAAGCGAAAAAAGGAGAGAGAGAGAGAGAGAGAGAGGGAGAGAGAGAGAGAGGGAGGGAGAGAGAAAGAGAGAGAGAGAGAGAGAGAGAGAAAAAAAAGGAAGTATAGACAGAGAGAAAGATAGTGTGTGTGAGAGAGAAAAAGAGAGATGGAGATAGAGATATATAGATCAAGATAGATAGATAGGTAGAGAGAAAGAGAGAGAGAGAGAGAGAGAGAGAGAGAGAGAGAGAGAGAGAGAGAGATATGAAGATAACTAAATGCATCCACCTGCATGCGAGCACCTTTCAACATTCAACTGTAACCAATTAATTCTCATTGGTGGGTGGCGTAGGCATTCCGACACACCTGCCTCAATTCCTAATTACAACCACAGTTAAGTTGATTTAATATTTTGGAGAAAAAGTGAAAAATAAATATCCTGCTCCTTTTGAAATATGAGTCCCGTATGTTGTCTACATTTTTGCGAATAGTAGAAGTTTTGTCAAGAAAAAAATAATCCAAAACGTCAGTTACTGTTCTTCTGACGAATTTGACGGTAAGTTATTTGATTTTACTTTTCCAAACAGATGGTTTGTCATTGAAAAAATTGTCAGGCACTCTTTGTACTTCTGAATTTTTATAAGTAATAATATATTTTTTAATTTTGTTCCATTTTAAGGGCAGTCATTCTTCCTTCTTTCGTGCAATGTACGTTTCTTTGTCAGATACTTATTTAGATATCCAGATAAAGAGGGGAACACACACACACACACACACACACACACAGAGAGAGAGAGAGAGAGAGAGAGAGAGAGAGAGAAAGTCCTACTCATCGCCTATAACCCATTTATAATTGTTTTGGTTAAAGCTAGCTTGTTGCATCATGTTTTATCAATTCATTACTACAGAACAACGTATAAACAAAAAGGATGTTTTGTACCAAAAGCCAACCCACTCTCAGATTCTTGCCTTCATAATTCATTTTAATTCATTTTAATAACGTAGGAAGATAATTCTACGGAGCTATACCATATATGGAATTATAATTTCCTGCCAGAATAATATAAATTAACTCTGTTTTAAGAGTAATTTCACTTATACTGGATATTCTATAGCCGACAGAGCCCTAGAAGTCCTCGCCAGTCAACGATTAAATAATGGACACAGTTCATATTTATTTAAAGGATACAAGTCCTAAGTTTAACTTATTTTTAGAGACAATAGTAGAGTCACCGCCTAGTGAAAAAAAAACTCGAGTCGTTTCACATTCGTGTAAAAGTTTATTTCACAGTTGGTAATATTGATATCTTTGAAAAAAAATGTGGTCGATTGGAATTTCAATTCCACAACTTGATGGTCAATCAGAGGTCACTATATTTCAAATGAGGTCAACTCAACTACATTTAACAATTAATCACTCGTAAATTCATCGATATTGTATAACGTCGTTAAGTACATAGACACTTTATTATATGTTAAACAAATTGCATGTCCACTTTTGTTAATATTCCCTTCGATTTGTACGAGTTATTGCCCTTGAATTGATTTTTAGATGAATAAAAATATTCCTCTTTTTAAAATAGCATGGCCTACAATAAAACCTTTCCTCTCGAGACATCAAGGATCCGGCGCCCAAAAAATAATTCTTACAATGGGTTATAAAATTGTAAAAGATACACTTGAAGTGCTCTCAACATTCAACAGATTCTTTGTTAACGTGGCAACTGTCATTGGAAGGAATGTTGTCTTTAGCGACAAAACCCATCCTAGCATAACGGCAATTAAAGAGAACTACCCAAACTTATCATTCATCGTTGCTTGTACTCTTGAGCACGTTGCCGGTCAGCTGTCTCCACGAATCACGGATCCTCTGCGGTGCGCATGAAGTCTGCGTTGCTTTTTAAATCACTTTAGACTACTTGTCGTTCTTTGTCTTACTCTAGCTGTCTTTCCTTCGACCATCTCGCCCAGATGTTACCAACTTTTTTATTCCTTTTAGAAACCGTAACTGCCTCTTTCTGATTTTATCAATCAACAGTCGTCCCTTTCTCACCTTCCCCTACACCCCCTCTTTCGTATACTTGTCTGTCCATGATAGCACCAATAGTCTTCTATACATCCATATCTCAAATGCCTCTAAACCCCTAGTACATTCTTTGTCAAGCGTCCACGTTTCACAATCGTATAAAAGGAATTCATAACATATGTTTCCACTACTTTCATTCTGGTCTTCAACTTCAGGTTGTTGTTTGACACAACTGGTCCCATTTTAGGAACACGTTTTTTGCTATTGCTATTCTTTGTTTTATATCCTCTATGTCACCGTGTCACGTGTAATGATAGTGCCGAAATATTTAGATTTATGTACTTGTTTGATGGACTCTCCTTTACTTGACAAGTGGAAGGTCGTGTTGTTGTCATTCTTTGAAACCATCAAGCATTCGGTTTTCTTAATATTTAGTTTCAGGCCCATCTCTTCAATTTTGCTCAACAATATATCTAAAGTTTTCTGCCATCAGAGTACCATCGTCTGCGTATCTTATGCCATTCATATTTTCTGTCACATTCTGTTGATATCTTCAATTTCTTTGGATATTATTTCACTATATATGTTAAAACGGTCTGGCGATAAGACACAACATTGTCTTACTCCCTTTTCGATGCTAATGAAGTCCGATGTTTCATTATCAAGTTTGACACTCGCTGTTTGATTCCAGTATAGGTTTTTCACAATTCGAAGGTCTTTACTGCCATACTGATCTTTTCTAAGATTTTGAAGAGCGTTTTGTGTTGTACTGAATCAAAAGCGTTGGTATAATCAATGAAGCATAGATAATGTGATTTTTGTTTTTCGATTGACTGTTGCATTATTGTTTTCAATGTAAAAATTGCATTTATCGTACCCTTTTCTTTAACAAAACCAAACTGCTCGTCACTTATCTCTGGACAGATCTTGCTCCTCATTCTTTTTATAAGTATTCTTAATATAATTTTTGTGACCTGCCTCATTGTGCTGATTGTTCTGTGTTGGTCACAATCAATAATTCCTTGTTTTTTTAATGATGGTAACGAATTCCGATTGTCTTAAAACATTAGGCAGTTCACCCTTTTCGTATATGACATTAAGGCTTTTCTCATAATGTCTATTCCCAGATCGTCGAGAACGTCAATTCTATTGAGAAACTATCTTGGCCTATCGCTTTCCCCTTTTTCATCTCTTTACAAGTAGTTTCTATTTCTTTTCGCATATTCTGGGGACCCGTGTTCACAGTAGAGATTTCTTTATCCAAGCACGTCCCTCTTTTGTCATTCGAATAAAGTTCTTTTTTATGTACACTGCCCACTTAGATCTTGTACTGACTGGTAGAATTGTTTGGTGTTAGATTGTTTTAGTCTTTCAATTCTGTGATATTCATGTTCAATATAATCTTCCTTTGCTTTCTTACATTCATGTTTTATACTCTTATTAGCTTCTTTAATATTCATTGCTGTTGAGTTCTAGTTTTCTTCTTTCATCCATCATTTTCAAGATCTTGTCATTCATCTATTTTTGTTTTGGTTCGTGTTTTTTCACAAAATTTCTTTCCATTTAATGGAATAGTTTCTCTTGCAGATTATGCGATGAAGTTTGATACTTGATTCCAGTACTCATCTATGGTTATATCTGAGGTCAATTTTCACATTTTTCTCTCCGCATTATTTGTAATCATTTTTTATTTGATCATTAATTCTCAATAGATTTAAATGCAGTTTAGGTTCCACGTTCTTTTTCTTTTGTTTAAGTTTTATTTTTAGCGTGGCCTCGACAGGTCGTCACTATTACAATTCGCGCTTGGAATAGTTGATGCGTTGCATACGATATTTCTGAATCGATTTTGGACCAGAATAATGTATCTGATATTTATAAAGGCCATACGGGCTTATCCATGTCCACTTCTTTCTATCAAGGTTTTTAAACCACGTATTGATAAAGGTAAGGTCTTCCAATCTGCACCAGTCGACAAGTCTTTCCCCTCTGTCATTTTTGGTACCTAGTACTTGGAGGCCAAATATATTTTCAACTCTCTCTCTTTTACCAAACTTAGCATTGAAATCACCGATTATTAAACTCAATTCTATTTACGTCACTTTCTGATGTTGGGGCGTATATTTGAATAATATTTACGTTAAACGGGTTTCCTTTCAACTTTACTAAATTAACCATTTCTGAAATTGCAACATGATCTAAATTGTATTTTGATGTTGATTTGTCTAAAAGAATTCCAACTCATTTCTCACGATGTTTTCCAGATGCATGATACAATACAAAATCATTTTCTTTAACTTCTCCTTCTCCTTTCCACTTCGTTTCTAGATACCAAGGATGTTAATTTGAAACGTTTTTCATTTCTTGAATAACGTTTTCAAGTTAACGTAAATGGTTTAAAGTACATATATTCCACGTGGCCAATGTGATTGTTTCATTTTGCACCAGTTTGAAACGGTCAACGTGTTCAAAACAGCTAATTCCTGGGAAAGTTTGTTAGTAACGGTGGTTTTCCGTTGCCTTCCGTCATTAGCATAAATAGAATTTAAATTATTGCAGTTTAATTTGACTGAGTTGTGTTTGATGTCTTTGGCTTCTCTGTGTTTATGTTTTTGTTTCCTTCCACCTTTCTTTCCTCTTTTTTTTCTGTATGCCTTGAATAATTCAAAAGATTTCAATGCATTCACAATTGCTAAACTCGGTGTATTATTAATTGTTTGTCGTATTGTTCGTAAGAAGTGCGGTGAATAGTTATAACAATAATAAGGTATTGTCATTTTCGAATTCATCATCGACTGTCGACCGTTATAATTCGATTAAAATAGCTTACTGTGTTTGTCCTTAAAATCGAAAAACTTCAACAAAAATGGCCTTCAGAGTTGATACAATCCTTGGAAAAATTTACAAACCTTTAAAATAAACTAATTGTTTAAAATCTACGAAATTTCGTCCAAAGCAGCACAAATTACCGTTATTTGAATTCAAAGTAACTGGCCAAGAAACAATCATAAAAATAGTCACTGGTCTAGATGAGACAAAAGCAACAGGTGAAGATAAAATTTAAAATAAAACTCCTAAAAGCCAGTGTTCCTGTAAAATAAATGAATCAATCAGAACAAATTTTTCCCAGATAAGCTAAATTTAGCACAAGTTATTCCCCCTTTTTTTAAAAATGATCCCCTCGACATAAATTTTTTTTTAGACCCGTTAGTATTCTACCAATCTTTTCCAAAATTCTTTCAACAATTGTCAGATTATTTTAAACAATCTTTCACGGGTGTTTGTGTGCATTTAGGGGAAAATTTGGGTGTCAAACTATACTTTTGAAACTAATTGAGGACTGGAAAGCAATATGTAGCGGCAATCCTGGTGGACTTATCTAAAGTTTTTTATTGTTTGCCGCACGGCATATTAATTGGCAAACTTTCGGCATATGGGGTTTTACAAAAGTCTACAACATTGATTAAAAGATATTTATCAAAAACAAAACAAGTTAAAATTGGAGAAGTTCAGAGTCAGTGGGAAGAAATTTCAAAGGGATGCACAGGGATCAATTCCTGGTCCATTGCTTTTTAATATTTATAAATAACATATTTTTATTTATAAATGATTCAGTACTGTATAACTATGCCGACGATGCCATAAAGATTTTAAAACTCTAGTTGATATTCGTGATCAGGAGAGCCAGATCCTTACTAATTAGTTCCATATAAATTGCATGAAGGCCAATTCAGACATGTTTCAGGCTCTAGCTGTAGGCAAAAGAACGCAGAATAAGTGCCCATTATTTAACATTGATTCAGTAACAATACCGTGTGAAGACACGGTAAAATTACTTGGAATTGATATTGACTACAAACTAAAATTTCAGGCATCACATTTCGCAATTTTGGAGGAATTTGCGATAGGAAGTGGTTATTCAGTATCAGATACTGAATAGTGCTTTGCCACTATTCAGTATCCATAAGGAACTCTTTTATTATAGAGAGAGTGAAAAGTGCGACAATCTCAGTTGAATGTAAATAAACTGCTGACATACTACCAGATTGAACTCGTGCAGTAACTGACAGCCCGATTCACAGTTGTAGAAATATTTTGATCGTTATTTTTAAATTTCTGCTATTGTGCAATTAACATAGTTCAAAATATCAAAAGAAGAATGGCATTCAAATACATTTTTTAATGTCTAAATAGACATGATTAAATGTCACTAAAAGTTCAGTGACACCATTGCTTGGTGGATAAGCTGTTTGACTCTGAACTTAAGGTTCGAGAGTTCAAATCCCGGCCGGGTTAACTTTTATTTTTCCCCAATATTTTTGTTTTAATCATTTTATTTGCTTGTAATATATTTTAATGTTTATATTATACTATTATTATTATTATTATTATTATTATTATTATTATTATTATTATTATTATTATTATTATTATTATTATTATTATTTCTACTTACTAATATTATATTTTGTTGTTGTAATCGTCATCATCATCATTATTATGATTATGATTTTTAAATCAAGTAGTAGGAGTTATTTAATCAGTTATCGATTTATTACGAATATCTTTTATGTGTTATAATCTCGTTGTTGTTTTTCATTGATGTGCTCTTCTATTGTTCATTACTTTTTAAAATCTTGCTTTTTTCTGTTTGTCACATTTGTTGTTGTTGTTGTTCTTGTTGTTGTTTTTGTTTGTTTGTTTGTTTTGTCATCTAAGACAATCCCGATTCATTATAAATATGTGGCCAGACTTTCTGCCATTTTTAATTGAATGATGTACTTCCGTGAATTAATTGCAGTATTATATTAAAATTTACGTGATAATAATAATAATAATAATAATAATAATAATAATAATAATAATAATAATAATAATAATAATAATAATAATAATAATATAATAATAATATAATAATAATAATAATAATAATAATAATAATAATAATAGACGTCTAATAATAATAATAATAATAATAATAATAATAATAATTTAAACAGATACTGAATATTAGACTACAATTGACATCTATTTACTGAATACACGTGGTATTTTTAGGGGTGTTTCTTTTTTTACGAAACCTGAAACCTGCCGAAACACGCCGAAACCTGACAAAGTTAGGGGAAGCAGGCAGCAGTGGGGAGTGAACCTGGGACTCAGGGAAGTGTACACCATTGGGGAGTGAACCTGGGACTGGGTTTCGTAACAAAAAAGCAATTACTTTTTTACGAAACCCAACAATATCCAACAAAGTTATGGAAAGAAAGTAGGCAACAGTGGGGGAGTGAACCTGAGACTCAGGGAAGTGTACACTATTGGGGAGTAAACCTAAGTCTATGGTTTTTCGGTGGGTTTTGGCGGGTTTCGTAAAAAAAGTAATTGCTTCATTCTCGTCTGGTACCCAACTCCCATAGTCCCAGGTTCATTTCCACTGATATCCTCTTCTCACAGTCCCAGGTTCACTCTCAACCAGTGTGCACTTCCCTGAGTCCCGGTTCATTGCCCAATGGTGCCCACTTCCCATAACTTTTGATAATTTCGGTAGGTTTCGAAATAAAAGTACATTCTGAGCTCACTGTCCACTGGTATCAGCCTCTCGCAGTCCCAGGTTCAATCCTCATCTGTGTCCAAATCCCAGATTCACTCCCCACTGCTGCCTGCTTCCCATAACTTTGTCGGGTTTTGGCGGGTTTCGTAAAACAGTAATTCCCCCTCCCCCTTGGTATTGTCTTTTTACAATATCCAGAGTCCCAGGTTCACTCCCCACAAGTGTACACTTCCCTGAATCTCAGGTTCACCCCCCACTGTTGCCTACTTCAATAACTTTGTCGGATATTGCCAGGTTTCGTCGGGTTTCGTAAAAAGTAATTGCTTTTATATGAAACTCGCTGAAGCACGCTGAAAACCAGAGTCTCAGGTTCACTCCCCACTGGCGTACACTTCCCTGAATCTCCCATAACTTTGTCGGATATTGCCGGGTTTCGTATAAAAGTAATTGCATTTATATGAAACTCGCTGAAACCCGCCGAAAACCAGAGTCTCAGGTTCACTCCCCACATGTGTATACTTCCATGAATCTCAGGTTCACTCCCCACTATTGCCTACTTCAATAACTTTGTCGGATATTGCCAGGTTTCGTCGGGTTTCATAAAAAAGTAATTGCTTATATATGAAACTCGCTGAAATTCGCCTAAACCCAGTCTCAGGTTCACTCCCTACTGGTGTACACTTCCCTGAGTCTCAGGTTCAGTCCCCATTATTTGCTTACTT
>NC_088362.1:39348225-39383225 GCF_034508935.2 Berghia stephanieae
TGTCTTCAAAAGTAGTAGGTAAATTTGTATTGATAGGACTTAGCCACGAAACTCTTTAGTTCTTGTTGAGTTTCAAACAAACAGCTTTCAAAGCCAAAGCCTGACTTCACCTACCGCTGTCAACATATATGTTGAATGTTTACAATGTAGTAAAAGTTTCAGTTAAATAATGCTCACCATTTTTGGCTGGTAGCGATCTCATAAATGTGTTTGATATTAGCCAACTTGTGGAGATAAGCCAAAACAATAAAAACACGTAAGTTGCTTTCATGCTATTAAATAACATATTTATATAACCCTAGGAGGTATTTCATCTAGTGTATTACAAGAGAAGGTTGAAATATCCAGTGCATCAGCTTCATTGCACCGTCGTATTTAACTAATGCGAGATGATTTGCTTAAAGGTGAGTGGGACTCAGACCGACAAAATGAAGATCATTTTGCTATGTCACGCTGACCAAATTGCAATTCCATTAGTCAGACACACGCCTTTTCAAATAATCAAAATTTATTTTCAGTTTTAACCCTCTCCTGATGAACATAAAGAAAATCGTGCATTCGTTACTATACAACATACATACATACACACGCACATACATACATACATAAATACAAACAAACATACATACATACATACATACATACATACATACATACATACATACATACATACATACATACATACATACATACATACATACATACATAAATACATAAATACATAAATACATACATACATACATACATACATACATACATACATACATACATACATACATACATACATACATACATACATACATACATACATACATACATACATACATACATACATACAAAATTTGGATTTTTTTTTTAATTGGAGAAATCATGAAAATAAAGTAACAAGTTTGATTCGTTATTCCAACAATTTGTTACATTACGGCAGGTATATCAGTCTGAATCGGAGTCATCATTCATTTCCATGACAAATATTATATCAAATGAATCAATGGACATTAAAGTAGATGCTGGATATCAACTGAGTCAGGGTTGGTGGATCAATTTCAAAAATAAAAAGTCAGAAATATTTTATGGAACGATAAGAAAAATAACCCCGCTTAACTGAGAAATCATAAAATTTAAAGTGAACATCAAAATAGAAAAAAAAATCTTTATTTCTTTTATCTCACAATCTCGAGAAAGTGGCTGATTGTCTTGACCCAATAATTGTTGTTCCTCTCTTTCTGATTCTGTGGTAAAATAGGAAAATATTTATGTTTAGGTCTACATTTTTGTACAATAATAAAAATGTGATTTTATGAATTATGGCGCTTGAGAAAAATATCAAAAAGAAAACTGACATCAAAATAAATTATTTGCTGAACGCAAAACGATTTCATTAAATACCAATTTATGACCCATTCTGTCAAATTGTTATTATGTTGGAGATAATTAGATTTAGAAATATAGTTTAAAGTAAACATGATAAGAACAACAAAATTAAAGTCTGAATGATAAAAACAAAATGAGAATAAAATGGAACAAGAAAAATTGGCAAAAGAAGTTGTTTAAAATGAAAAAAAAAAACGCACCTAATTTCACCATCTACTAGGAATCATTACTGACCGAAACAAAACGCTTGTACAATAAATATGATAAGCGTCATAATAAATGACGGAGAGTCGAATCGTTTACTCGAGTCTCCTTCACTTACGGCTAATCAGACAATCCCAAGTCAGATCTCTATTGTGATGAGGCATCTTTCGGCCGTCTAGTTTTTATAGGACCCTTTTTTACGGGACACTTGTCATTATTGCTCCTTTATTATTGTGTTTTCATTCAATACCAGCCCATTTCTATTCCCCTATATCTCCGGGCGTTAGTAGTTCATTAAGCATTCGCTGATTTCCATAACAAAAATATAAAATTGATTCTCAGGCAGTTAAGAATATGGCGGAATGATAGGAGTGATATCGACGTCGTTAACTAGCCGTCGTCTTTAAAACCCATTCCATACACTCAATGGCGAGAGAATGAATCTCGGAGATTGTTTTGCCGATGTTTTCGGGCGTTTATCCTAACAGCCAAAATAAGCAATAGATTGAGATGGGATAGGCTTGTTATTGACTCAGTGTTCCGTTTGGATGACCTGTCACGCCGTGCAAACGAGTTGTTTTGTTTGATCTAAAGTAGATTGCATTTGTACGCTGCTTGTTCTTGATATTCAACTTACCGTAAGCGATTCACAATTGGTGACTCGCCCCTTCGAATCGGTATTAAGTCCGACGGAACCAGATGTCGAAAATATAAGTTCAGTCTATAACGAACAGAAATTTGACAATAATTTTCTTTTACTCTTTAAAAATTATGTCTCTCTTCCTCTTAACAAAACATAATTTTGATTTTAAATTCAATTCTAATAAGTTGAATTGCCCCGACAAAATACCGTTTGAGATGATAAGGTACATATTTTTAAATCTCCTGACAACAGAATACAACATCTAACTAAATAAAATTCCCTTTATTCAATCTCCAGGGGAAATTTGTTTATAGGTTCTCCTCCAAGGGAAGACTAGAATAACACAGGCGCCAGTGTAGTGCAGCGCGACTTCATCCCAGTCGTGTGCTGAGTCCAACCCGCTATTTCTATACCAAAGTGACTGAATAACTAGGCTTTTTAATTGGAAGTTTTTGATTGTTCACGTTCAATTCTTAATCTTGGATTGATGAATTTTGTTTTCTTTCTCAAAGATTCAAGTTAAATACTCAAGGGGATTGAAATTTGCGGGTAGAAAATCAATGTTATTGTACTTGCCGTCAAATTTCTTATAATAAAAATAATATGTTAATGCTCATGCTAATTGAATAAATAAGAGATAGGCCTATACGATGCTTGTTACAATATTCAATTCTTATCCAGCAGAACAATCTTGCTCCGGCCCGGTGGGGTTCCCAACAGCTTTGTGGTATAACACTTTCAGGCAAAAGCACGGGTAACTTTTTTCTGACACTTTTGTCTACCAGCATTAAGTGGGTTGTTGGTTCTATATAATCTATATTAGAGCTAGCAAGAAGAACGTAACGTGAGACAAGTGTCCTATCTAAAGTTTAGAACGCAATTGCGACTTTCTACCTAACGATGTAAAGACCAGGATAAACTCCGCTTTGTGTGCCTAAGGGTGGTACCGCACTAGGACAGGACTGTCCCAGGACACATCTCGCGTATCGCTTGCGCAAATGCATTATCAAAATGGATGAAATAGAGGTTGCGTATTCCTGTGCTTTACTACGTAGAAAAAGACACAAATGGAGAAAACAATATTGGGTGCATCCTTTAATGACCCAAAGATTACTCAAGGGTCAAATCCATAGACTATGGTAATCTCCGGTCTTATTCTAAAATGTTTTTTTTTTTTGGAATCACGTCACTTTACCCAGGTGCAAATGAGTACCAGTTCGCTGGTAAAAGTAATCTTTGACACACTAGCGTCCGTTCAAGAGGATAATAGAGGGTCTGCATGGCTCGGCGGTACGATCTTTGCTTCGTACCCGAAAAGTACCAGGATCGATCACTGCGCTGTGTGGCCTTGAGCAAGTCACCTCGCCCTAGCTTAATTTGCGCGCTGCACTGCGGCTGACGCCTGGGTTATTCCAGTCTTCCATTGGAATAGACCCTCGAGAAAAATTTCCCCTATGGGATGAATAAAGGGATTTTTAAAATAAATTTTAAACTGTTATCTGTCTGCTCAACGCTACAGAAACATGGATACGTTCCGGGTCTATAACCTTAGGAGGCAGGATGGCCGAGTGGTTAGCGCGTTGTACTCTGGACTTAGTGGTTCTTTGATCGATTCCGACCGAAACTAATTTGTACTTTCCTAGAGCACGAAAATTTACTCCAATCACTCACTCCATTCAGGTGTAAAAGGTTACCTATCAAGCTGGGATGGTAATCTGCGATAGACTATTGTCCTGTGCAAAGGTTTTCAAATATGTGAATTGTCCACTTCAAGCTATTGAAATCGGGATAACTCCTGCACCATTGGCTACAAGGCTTTAAAGGACTTAATTTGTCTTACTATGAGCCCAAGTGGCTCAGAAGGACTTACCTAAGGACAAAATATTTTCATTGAGAATTCCCGAAATAAATAACGATAAAGATAATTGATCCCACAAGTTACCGAATAGATGTGCGACCGGTTTTAGACACGTTACTGCTGTGTCACAAAGTGTGACACTTCTTAAATTATATTTTATTTATAAACATACGTTATTAAATTGCCGAAAATCTTTATGTTGCTATGAATTCTGTACGTGGTTTCATTACATAGCATTATTTTTAAAATTGTTCTTGCGTTTTTATATTCAGAATTGAAATAAATAAATAAATAAATAAAAATGTGAAATTGAATGTAAGCTTCAGTTTAATATACGAAAACAGATAAAATGGACGTTTCGGGTTTCCCCTTTATCATCAAAACAGGATGAATGAAACAGTACAGACGAATGAGATAATGTGGTAGATAGTGGCGTTGTTAAGATGCATAAAACTTTGTGAGGAAACACGAATTAAAATAGAACAATAGAGATTTATATAAGGTGCGTAATTAATTAAGTCAAAAGAGGGGAGGCGGGGTGTAATGCAGTATATAGAAAGTGAAATAAAATAAAGTGTGGACTATTGTTGGAAAGTAAATACAAAGGAATTGGAAATAAATACAAAATATAAGGAATGTAGGAATTAGTATACTAATCAGTCGCAGTAGCAGCAGAAGAAGCAACAGTAGAAATTTCAATAGTAGTAGTAGTAGTAGTAGTAGTAGTAGTAGTAGTAGTAGTAGTAGTAGTAGTAGTAGTAGTAGTAGTAGTAGTAGTAGTAGAAGTAGTAGTAGTAGTAGTAAGTAGTAGAAGTAGTAGTAGAAGTAGTAGTAGTCGTAGCAGTAGTAGTAGTAGTAGTAGTAGTAGTAGTAGTAGTAGTAGTAGTAGTAGTAGTAGTAGTAGTAGTAGTAATGAACATAGGGATGCAGAAAATAAAGACAGGCATTGCAACTTTGACTGCTATAGTTTATACTATCACAAATGATATGAACACGGGACTGGGGCAGTCCTGTCCCGTCGATTTTGTAGAATTTCACAACGGCTCGGGACACGCTAGGACTGTTTTGTCCCGTCCCAATAGGTGCGGTAGGTTTCTCTTTATTATATATGGTACAATTTGGGACAGGACTGTCCCAGGGCAGTCCTGTTCTAGTGCGGCACCCCCTAGCTTTGCTCCTCTTGGTAGTCGCAATCAATTTTATTGTAACTTATTATATTTTTTCATGTATACCATCATCGCACGTCAGAAGTTAAAGTTTTATGGAAGTCTTGTCATTTTCACGTTGTGTTTATTGTTTCCATTCAATCCCCAACTATTGATAATTTCATATTCCATATAAGGAATGAACGGTGCGAGTGGTTTATGAAGCCATCATTGATTTCCATAACGATAATATAAGATTGATTACCAAGCAGTAAGAATGAGAGAGGCTTGAAGAATGCCATGGATTTGTCGTTTCTATTACTTGTACTCGGAATCTTTACAACTCATTTCGTTCACTCAAAGAGGAGAAATTGATTGTAGGAGATTGCTTTCCCAGTGTTTTCTTGTATTTATCCTGTTTGCCTGACGGCCAGGAGAGCCGGTGAATTTAATTAGAATAAGGTAATGGTCTTGTATTTGACTCTCTTGTATGTTTATACCGCATTCCGGATTACAACGGAGTCGTGTTGTTGTTTGCTGCCTTGGTGTTTACCGATTAGTCAATCAGTTCGTATTGTTATTTAAAGAAAAAAAAAAGTAAATAAAAATTGCTCGCTACCTTGAACCCGTTTAAGAACAAAGGTTAACATTGAATAAACTTAACAAGAGAAAGCAGCCGAAGCATCACATTCTGTTGTCATAGAAGCAAAAGATCTTTAATTTTATATAATGTTTTTAAAATAGTTGTTAAAATGATTTTGTAAACAAATGGCACGCAATATCTATCCCGGCATCATAACCTTTCTCCTACATTGTATATAACCAACTTGAAATATATATCAAGTTATGTGAAGTTCGTATAGACTGATGAAATCGTGTAAATTATTGATATAATAAAAATAATAATGATGATAATAATAATAATAATAATAATAATAATAATAATAATAATAATAATAATAATAATAATAATAATAATAATAATAATAATAATGATGATAATAATAATAATAATAATAATAATAATAATAATAATAATAATAATAATAATAATAGTACTATCTGAAGGCAATTTTTCATTTGGTTACAGCATATACATAAATATACGCAGACATAAATGAAACAAAAAGTGAAAAATCACAAATACATACACGCATCTAGATAGATAGATAGATGGATGGATGGATGGATGGATGGATGGATGGATGGATGGATAGATAGATAGATAGATAGATAGATAGATAGATAGACAGACAGAGTGTGTGTGAGTGTGTGTGTGCGTATGTGTGTGTGTGTGTGGTTGAGAGAGAGTGAGAGAGCGTGAGAGAGAGAGAGAGATAGAGAGAGAGAGAGAGGTACAATGACGATTCAAACTGTCATTAGAAAAGAAATCAATGTCTGATAGGAAATAAGTTATATATATTACTTCTTTTCATTTATTAGTACTCTTACTGCTGTGGGTATAAAAGAGTTTTTTGTTTCTGTTTGTTCTAGTTTTAATGCATTTGAAACGTTTACCAGATTGTAACAATTGATGTAGGGTGGGATGGTTGGGTATGTATAGAATTTGCTATTCTGAGGATACTTTTCTGGTGGAGTTCAGATGCTCTTAAAAAATTACAACCAACGATTTTCCCAGCGATTTTTATTATATGTTGGATTTTATTATTCTCTTTCACCCCAGTTACCATACAACATCGCAATACCAAAAGGAAATTACACTTCTTATAAGCGAGTTATATATTAGGGTCATTGTTTTTTCGCTAATTTCAAAAGATCTAAATTACCTTAATGGATGCGATCTCTGCCCCACTTTTTTGTTAATTAAATCAATCTGTTTTTTTTAAAGTAAGAGAGTTGTCAATATACACTTCGAGGTATTTAAGTTCATCTACTACTTCTATCCCCTCGTTTTTTATATTTAGTTTCACGTGTTCGTTTTGTTCTTTAAGTGCAAAGTCAAAAAAACCTGTTCTTCAGTCTTTGTGATATTTAAATGAAGCATATTAACAGAGCACCATTTAGTGAATACATTAACTTGATCAATTTATTTAGGCTATCATCATAATGGTTGAGAAGACCTACAATCGCTGTATCGTCAGCGTATTTTATTATTTGGCAGTTTGAATGGAGTGATCGACAGTCATTTTTATTGGTGTATAGAATGTATAGAATAGGTGACATTACAAAATCCTGAGGACATCCGTTTGATAGTGTTCTTTCATTTGAAAGCTTTGGCCCAAGGAGGACTCTTTGAGATCTTTTACCGAGGAAGTTTTGAATCCATCTCAAAATCAATTAATTAAATCCAATCTCTTGTAATATTGTTATGTGCATAATATTTTTACTTTTCTATTTGTGAAGTGCTGGTGTTTAATAGTGTGAATGAGTAGAGAGGGTTTTCACATAAAGTCAGCCCAATCACGAGATCGAGTCCGTATAAGTTTTCAATTTCAGAGTTTTTAGAGTTGTTAATTCCTAACCTTAACAAGCATACGCAATCTCTGAGATTTTATGATATCATTATTACAAGAACCACGTGAACCTTATGATGCTTTCCTCTAAAGCAAAGTAGACCTTATGATCGAGTTTAACTTGCGACGTCATTAATCATTTTAGAAAAAAAATGAAATGTAATGATATATAATTTTGTTCGAATTCTTTGTTGGTTTTTGGAAAACAGGCTTTATGTTTAGATTTATGATTCAAATATAGTTTAACTGCCTTAGAAATGCGTTCAATAGTCATAAACTTAAGACATTTATGAGAATACTTGTAGTGGCTTTGAAAGCTCAGTGATAATCTGTCCCATCATGTGTCAAAGTCAAGCTTTGTTTAAACGTGTGAAGTGATCGGATACGTGATAATAATCTTAAAACATTGGTTTTAGAGTTGTGTACTAGGTTAAGAAACTTTACAATCATTATTCCACTCGACTCTTTTACTTTAAATATCGATTTTATAGTAATTGTCCAGTATATTATAACACCTGAGATTTCATTGGAATAGAGTTTGGACGTTTTTGACGTTTCGTATTTGAGGCTTTTTGGAAACGGGGGTCATGTGATTCCAGTGATATTTCAGGTACGAGTTTTCTGGTCAAAAACAAAAATAAATGTTTTGTTCGTAATGAGTAGTCTAGAAAAACACTGATTTTAAAATCTTGGCCAGAACACTCATTCAAATATCAATGGATTAAAATGATCCTCATCTTGTCAAAAAAAAAATGATCGCATTGAAATGTCGAATGAACAATTTTTATGTAAGTAAATAGATCTAAAACAAATGCTGATAAACAGAAGCAATAGTGATTTCTAGTTTAGTTGAGGGTAGCTATAAAGTGAAAAGGAAGTTCTGCTGACAGAAGTCGGTCACTTTTAACAGTCTCGGGTGCGTAAACATCTGGAATGATGCGTCAGCTGTGGTCCATTTTATTTCATTTAATGCGAGTTGGTTTTTTTTTTTCATTTTAGCCTATTATATAAAGAAGAAAAGGGCCAATGACCCGGCATTACTCTCTTGATTGAGAAAGCCCTGTTCAATGACCCACAATCTTTTTGTTTGTTTGTTATTGGTACCAAGACATAAGATCCAATACTAATTATTTTTATTACTTAATGTGTTTTTCTTTTTTCATGTCAAAGCCTTATAATCATGATTCTCGTAACTTGACGAATTTCCTCTTACGTACAAATTACTGGTTGAGAGAGGCGGATCGAATAGACACGCCCCTCGGGCAGTCGTCCGAATGTAAACAACGGCAGTTAGTTCCAAACTAGGCAAACTGCTATTAATGCTAGGCTCTTGGTAAAAATAATTCACAAAACCCGCCAGCCGGATGAAATGTACCAAGACACAAAACTATGTGTAACCTTGAAGGTTTATAGTCTGATTGATATAATGTGGTGAGAACTAATTAAAATGGCTGGCTAAAAACAATTGCAAAAAGCTGAGTGGCGTCAATATCGTTCCTTCTATTACCACCGATGGTATGCGTTTCATTAAAATATTAGTCCTGCATATTTGATCAATCGTACTATCACAGACAACTATGAAACGCCTATAGTCTGATTGAAAATATCAAATTGAGAAACTAGGGACCAGGCACCGGTGTTGGATACAGATCTGAATATATAAAAAGGTGCCAGACAAAGCAAGAAAGAATGTCACAAGAAAAAAAAAGCATCCCAAAAAACCAGCCTGCCTCGACTGGGGATCGAACCTCAGACCTTCTGATTACCCGTCAGACGTGCTACTATTACCCCACAGACGTTCCCGATAGTTGGGACAATTTTTTTTCCTGTATTCTTCACAAAGGTACACGATTTCAAAATAATAATAATGGAGCAACTCAAATTATGTCTTCGTCCTCGTCCTCTCGTGTTCAATGTTTGTGTTGTTTGATGCAAGGGAGGGTTCACAGCGTACCTTGTGAAGAATATAGGAATTAATATTGTCCCAAACTATCGGGAGCCTATGTGATGTAATGGTAGCAAACTGACAGGTAATCTGACTCAAAAGCTCATTTCCTGATATTTCTGAATATTTCTGGTCTAGCTCGATAAAATTCAGTTATACTGGCTTGAATGCAGATTTCTTTGGGGAAAATAACAATTTCAAAATTTATATAATTATACATGAGGGCAGAATCTGTGAAAAGTTTGAAAAGCAACGGAGCATGACGTATATGATTTTTTAAAAATTATTTGGAATTATTTTGTTCATCGTGTTTTGTTGTTAATGGGGAAACTCGAAACGTTCACAGTATATGTATTTTTTTAATAAATTGAAGCTTACAATTCAATACTTATCGTTAAAAATTATTTGGAATGCCATCATTATTTGTTCATGTATAATCAATTGCATTGTCTAAGTCTGAAAATTGTTTGTCATGTAAAAACGTGGATACGTGAAGAAGTTTTGTTTTGTTTTGTTTTTGTTTTGTTTTTGTTTTTGTTCATTTTTCATTTTTGTTGTCGGCCACTTTATTTCTCATAAATTATTTAATTTGAACCATTCGTTTTCAAAATGTTGCTGTATAAATAAATGAACAATTTTCAGGTGTGATAGACTAGCGTCCTATCCAAAGAGTATCAGGTAAATGCTATCGTCCGTTTCACGGTATAGAAAGCGCTTTCATGGATCTAACGGCTCTGAAGGACAACTTTATTACTTTATTTTTCTGTTTAGATAAATTGTTTGATATAGAAAACACATTAACTCTGAAATAGAAGAATATTTTCACAGTTACGAAAGAAATGTCTATCCCATAATTATAACAATTGTAACAACCAAAGTTTGGAAACTTCTCATGCTTATCAAAGATGACGTTCACATTATGGATCATTTGTATTCAAGTGAAGAAAACTGGTGATATTCCTCGAAACTCGATGTCTTTTTAAAACCAAAATAATAACGTATATCGTCAACACAGAAACATTTGTTACTTCTGCGAAGGCTGAAAAAAAAACATTTTAAAATTTGTTCTACAAATATCGATAGATCAAAACAGTTTAATCTTTCAATGTTTGAAAGACAAGTTTTCTAGTCAAAAAATGTAAAATGTTTTTTTTTAAACAGTACACCACAATAATCGTCACTTTTTTTTCCAGAATCCCAAAATATGATATTATATGACACTTGCCTCAAAACATTATAGTCGGGGTTAACTTGTCTCTAAACATTGACTTGGATTTCTAAATTATGAAATTTCATAAATCGATTGATGTTGAATTGAGAAGGAAGAGGGTGGGTGTAATTAATTTTAAATATTAAAATTCCTCTTTGGAATCTGACTCACAAAGTACGTTTTGAGTGATGAGTCACATATTTTATATCGTAAGGGATGTAGCTCTATAAAACGACAGAAGGAAAATAATCATTTTTTTATTTCTTTTGTTACAGGTGGACAAACATTTTGGGATGAGGCAAAAGCCATGCGGGGGTTTAAAATAAACCCTGATGTAATGCAAATTCTTACACAATTCAACACAGCATAAAAATAAAAAAATATGTCAAACTGAACATGGAAGACCATCAGTCAAAAATGGATGTTGAAGATTACAATAACAGCGATTCTACGGATTTGATAATTAAAGTAAGAAAGAGCCCATAGACATTACATTTATCAAAATCCATAGTTTTGTAGTTAAGTTTATCAACTGTTTGTATTTTCTTTAAAAAGTATTACTTCTTTCAACATGCAACATTAACGACATGTGTTATTTTAGGACTCGGTGGCTTCCTGTCATCAATTGTATCGTTCTCGTTTTACTGATTCATTTCAACAAATCCGAAAAAGTTAAAAGTCGTGTCAAGTTTTCAAGAAAAGCACCAAATTTGAATTATGTCAAGCCAAACATTTCGAAAATACGGAAGGGAAGTCAGATACAAGTTATTTCGAGCGACAGTATCAACGAAAACAGCTTTGATAAAGGATGGGTGAAAAATCTTCAAAACTCGGAGACCAGATCCCCTGGGACGGAAAGGATGGATGGACAGTCGTACATCTCGATGGAGGAAGCAGTCGTGAATGGGGAAGAGGAAGAATGGAGACGACAGGAGAGGGGCCACGGAGGACGAAATAATGTCGAGCTGGGTGATCGGAAATTGAAACCGGCAGGAAATTATTTGAAAACTGTTATTGAAAATGGTGTTGACGCCAGGAGATCAAATGTAGGCCACACGAAAGGGGATTTCTCGTCACTGCCATTGCTCATTGATAAAGTAGTGCACGAGTCACTTCCGCAAAGCAGAAACACGAAAACACCGGAAGTGAATGACGGTGCCACAAGTCATGGTATGGTTTTATCTTCTGGCGATGGCGGCGGTTGTAGTAGTGGTAGTAATGATGTCAGTGATTGTCATGACAAAGGTCAACACGTGGTTTTGCCCTCAGGCGCAAGTGAAAGTGCAAGTGTAGAGGATGATGGTAGTTTTGGTTATTACACTGATGATGTTCGAAACGAAATAATGTTGCCCAGCAGGGGTGATCGTGACATAGATCACATTGAACATTTTAAAGATAATGTCGATGATGGCAATATTGGAAATGTCAATAATGATGCTAGTTGGTCAGAACGTTACCCGCAGAAAATATTTTCGAGTGGTAACAGCATTAAGTCAAAGCTGAACACCAGATCCGCATACCATGTAAAAGAAGACATTGAGAACGTTGAATCTGAAGAGGAGGACTTACATAGGGCAGAAAATACTGTGAACAATCCAAGCAAAATTGATCAACACGAAAATGTGATTTATGAAAGAATCCACAAGATAAAAAACAAATATCAGACGGGAAAAGGCAGGAAGCTTGAAGAAAATCAACTAAACCATGACGATCCTAGCCCACAGGTTTCCAATTCATTCACAGAATATCAAGGAAATCAAAAGGAACATGAATATTTTTTAGATTACGGAAATCAGAAAGTACCTGAATATTCATATATGCAAGATGAAGACAACAGCTACAAAAACAACTTCAACGAGTACAACGATAATGAATCAGAGTCACCAAAACATGTCAATTATCGCGTACCACGCCGGGCGCCCAATCCTTACACAGAGATAACCAACAACAAAAACATTCGTGCCCGCAAAGAGGGTCACTTTATAATTGGTGCTCTGTTCCCATTGCACCAAGCTCCCACTCAAAAAACAGCCTTCAGCAGACAGTGTGGAGAGATACGGGAATACTATGGAATACAGAGGGTGGAGACTTTCCTAATGACTCTCAAAAAAATCAACGAGTAAGTAAATTGAGCATATTTATATAATATTAATAATCATAATAATAATAATAAATAATAATAATAATAATAATAATAATAATAATAATAATAATAATAATAATAATAATAATAATAATAATATATAATTATTATTATTATTATATTATTATTATTATTATTATTATTATTATTATTATTATTATTATTATTATTATTATTATTATTATTATTATTATTATTATTATTAATATTATTATTATTATTATTATTATTATTATTATTATTATTATAATCATCATCATCATCATCATCATCATCACCATCATCATCATCATCATAATCATAATATTAGTAAGAAGAAGAAGAAGAAGAGTATATGGAATCAAATTTCCATTTTAAATACTAGAATTGCTGGTAAGAAGTCGTTTTTTGTGCGACTATGTGGTCTGGTGTCATGACACGCTCTCAGATCGGAAGATCCTGGGTTCGAGCCTCGCTCGGCGCATTGTCGAGTCCTTGGAAAAGGGTCTTTACTCACACTCTCTCACTGCGCTCAAATGAGTACATGTCCGTTAACAGCGTTGTCTCTGTCTTAAGATAATTGAGATTTGAGAACTATTATTCACCGGTAACTGGTCATCTTCACCATCACTTTTCTTTGCTTCAGCACAATATATCCAATGTTCCATTTAATCAGTGACTCGGGAGAAAAGGAGTAAAGAGACTTATGCAGGGACACAACTCTGGGCTTCTCCAAGCGGGACTCTATCCAGGGACGTCTGGTCTGAAAGCGATTGTCATAGCAAAAGGGCACAACTACTCTGCGCAAAGCTGCTAGTCCATTTATAAATATGAGCTATCACTACAAATGCTGTTATGTCGAGCCGATGTACAATTTATAGTATAAAAACATCGTGATCTGGAATAGATTTCGATATTTTCTTGAAGAGAATAAATTCTAGTTTTATAAACTGTCAAACCCTAATATTTTTTAAAATAGTAATCAGATTCACATCAACATAGAACTAGTTCGAAGCGAAAGGTCACAGATACCATTCTACCAGGATCTTACTGAATGGATTAAAACCCATAATTGGGTTCTTTTATCAAGCCTGCAGATTTGTGTACATAAGCCAGCTCAAATTCAAAAAGGCTACACAAAGGGGCACATGCTTAATTGTTGTTTAATCGTGAATATAAATTGTATATATCTAGTTTCTTCTTACGATTAGTTAGTGTAACGTTGATGTTGATTGTGGGTTAACCTAATCTGTAATAATATTCTTGATTATAAAATTCTCCACAGTGACGACACAATCCTACCCAAAATCAAACTAGGCTGGGATATTCGTGACTCCTGCTGGTATTCGGCTATCGCTCTGGAAAACAGTATTGACTTTATCAAGGACGCCATTGCTGGACAGTCACAAAGCACAAAGAAGAAAACAATGTCCCACCGGCCTGCTAACCACTACAGAAATGTCAACTCAACTGTAGATAATATTCTTGCTAATAATGACAGAGATGATAGACCTGGTAATGCAGTTTCTCCTAAGTCAAAAGCTTCTTTACGTGCTATCTCCACTTCGTCAAGTCGTTTAAACACGATGGAATCTCCGAGTCTTCCGGGAAACAAAGATGTAAATAAATGCAAGTCGGAGAAGAGAATGAAACCAATCGCGGGCTTAGTGGGGCCTGGATCCAGTGAGGCAACTATTCAGGTTTGTATATGCTTTTATCCAATCGTTTCAAAAAGGTCATATGTCAAGGGGTGGGGGGGGGGGGGCTGCTGCTCAAATTGAATTTTAAGCCTAACTGTTACAATGTAGTTAAAGGCGACGTGAACTTATTTACAGGTCTGATAACCCAAATTGGTATAGACTAACTGTGGTCATGGAAATACTCTCAAACCAAGCCAAAATATTGTCCATTAAAAAACTTGAACTTTTATATAGTACGATATCCACTAAACGTGCTCAAAACGCTTTACAAGGGGTCCCTAGCCAACAGCAACACTTAACATGACGCCTGTAAGACGAAATTACAATTATTTATACCTTTTCCCGAGAAAATGTAACCATTTTCCAAACCAAAGTCAACATTTCCAGACCAATTACAGAAGTTTCCACACCAAATTGAACTTTCCAAACCAAATTGGGCAGAATAGTAAATATGACGTAACTAAGTCCAATCCAACTTCAATAATTCTCCAGTCCAAATTCGGCAAGTAGCAAAACAAAATGAGCCATGATTTCAACTGATATTTAATTTGTTGAAAAAGCATGTAAGTTTAAGTGTTTAATCACAAAGTGAGAAATGAAACAGAAATAAAAGAACATGAGGCTTAAGATAGAGAAGAAAAACAAAACAATCTGAAAACCAGAGAGAGAGAGAGAGAGAGAGAGAGAGAGAGAGAGAGAGAGAGAGAGAGAGAGAGAGAGATAACTTAAAATGTATCAAAATGTACTTTTGATTTGTATATTTGGTACATGTTGAAATTTATTATTTGAAGTTTGCCGAATTTGGACTGGACAACGACTGAATTTGGCCGCATTATGTTTAGATTTAGTTTCGTTGTGCCGATACTTTACTGGAAAGTGCCGAAAGCAGTCTGCTTAGTTGAATTTGGACTGGAAGGATGTTACATTTGCTTGGGAAAAGGTGTAGATAGAGGCAAAGCTGTTAGCTTCCAGGTACTCATTTTACACCTGAGTATAGTGAGAGAATGTGAGGAAAGACCCTTTTGCAAGGACTCAACTATGCGTCGCTCAGAGCGGGACTCGAACCCAGGACCTTCCGATCCGAAGACTAGTGTCATACCACTTAGCCGTCCATTCCAATAATTTTAAATCAAGTTCATAATTGCGTTCGGTTATCAGACCTGCTAAATATGTACACGCCGACTAAAGTGCATGCTTTCATCAAGGAGAGTGAGTTCTGCCTGGGAAACCAAACAAAAAATTCCCAAATTCAGATCATTTTTATTTAAATCAGTTTTATTTATCTAGGCCTGTCGGACATAATACCGAATGGACTCGAGTGTCACATATCTTTTGAAGGATAAGGTGGATCAATCTATTTTAGTATACCCTGATTTAACCACGCAGTCCCGATGTCTACTATAGATAACCTTAGTGTGCAGTCACATGTTTCATTATTTAAAATTCCATTTGTGATTTGAGATACCTTCCCCTTCTCCACCTCAGAGAGATAAATAGCGAAAGAG
The DNA here is from genome assembly GCF_034508935.2 of Berghia stephanieae. NCBI lineage: Eukaryota > Metazoa > Mollusca > Gastropoda > Nudibranchia > Aeolidiidae > Berghia > Berghia stephanieae. Next base: position 39,364,406 of record NC_088362.1, read on the forward strand.
ATAGTGAGAGACAAAGAGAGAAAGAGAGAGAGAGAGAGAGAGAGAGAGAGAGAACTTGAGAGAAATAAAAAGAGAAAAAGAGCGTGTGTGTCTTTCTCTCTGTCTCTCTCTCTCTCTCTCTCTCTCTCTCTCTCTCTCTCTCTCTCTCTCTCTCTCTCTCTCCTTCTTTCTTTCTCTGTACTTCTCTCTCACTACTCATTTCTCTCTTCTATCTCTCTCTCTCTCTCACTCTCTCTCGCTCTCTCCTCCTCCTCCTCCTCCTCCTCCTCCTCCTCCTCATCCTCCTCCTCCTCTGTGTGTGTGTGTATGTGTGTGTCCAGTCTCCTTCAAATAGATTCATATAAAAAAGGACACCGAACATATGCCTGCATCAATGAATTTCCAGGTAAAATTACCAAAATTACGAAAAACAAAAACAACACTATCTAGCAAGCTGGAGGAGTGGCTGTGCCGGTTTATACAACTCATTCCAATAACATCTGAAAAATTCCTTCATTCACTACTTAGGCTATCAACGCCTACATAATGTAAATTGCTGTATCTACAACGTTTCATTTGACATATTAGAAGATTGAACGGGAATGAATTTAATTTACTATTTTTTATTGGAATTGCGAAACTGCGAAATCATGCCGGATATAGTCTATGGTCTATAATAATAATATGGTTTGACGCACGTCCTGTTTTGTAAATATCATAATATCCACGAAGACTGTGTCAGGATGCACTGATAAGACAGAGCAAGTCGAACCAGTAAATTTAATAACTAGAGGTGCCTAATAATAAGTCAATAAAATTTGTATGAAGGTATGTGAGAGTGTGTACTTGTGCGTTTTCGTCTGTTTGTGTTTGTGTGTGTAAGTTTGTGTAAATATGAATTGATTATGACACCCGTTCATGATTTGCATCATTTCTTCTCTCCTTTCTCTTAGTAGGGTCCCTGAGGCCATTGGTGTTTTGGATCCGTGTAAAATTTTAACTTTCTTTATAGGCCAAATAAGCAGACAAAAGATAACATTTTTGTCCGATTGGAACTTGGATCTGACCTTTCGGGGATCACATAAAGGTCAAACAAGGTGAAATTATGGTTAAACTCAGAATTCCCATATTATCAAGACTTTGATGACCAAAAAACTTTAATAAGATCCATATATATCCAAATATATCACCTACATATATCGCCTAAGATAAATATAATTAAATTCATACATCATTTCAATGCGTTATTGCCTTTTCTAAAAAGAGCACGATTTTCCTGAATATCACTTAAACTGTTAAGAAAATTATAACATGTAAAGAGAACAAATAACAGCTCATACAGAGAATAACATTATTTCCAAATTGCAAATAAATCGGATTATGCTTACTGGAGCTATCGCCCATTGAATTATGTTACTAAAAATAGAATTCAAAAGGTAACAGGAAACCTATATCACTCTAAGTACAAAGAAACTTTGGTTATGTGTCTTAAGGCTCTATAGAAGAAATCTTAGCTCTATATCAAAATTCATATGAGTTATAGCCCTTTTCCACATTCGAAAAAAAAATGTGTATTTGTGAAACATCCAGAAAAGTGTTGATAAAACAATACTTTTCTGAAATAATATGAGCAACTGAATAAGTTAAAATAACTCAACCCTTCCTTTTAATTTGTAAGGGAATTCATGACCCAGACTAACATTCTGTGAGAGATCTTCGCCTTTTTTATTTTCTGTAGCATTCCTATAAATTATATTTATTTGTCAAATGCCTTTTTAATGTCTACCAATACTAGAATTGTTTCTTTTTTTCTTGAATACCGTCACATTTATTCGTTGTAAAATAAATGTTATCTAGTACTACTAGACTTAGATCTGAGCTTTTTAATGACATACTCCATCTATTCAGGGGAGTTGTATGTGCATGATATCCCCTACAGCAAAAGTTTCTAAACATAATAATCATTAATAAATCATAAATATACTAGTAGAAAGCCCGCAATTTCGCGGGGAATGAACTATTTCCATTCGATATTATACCCACCATTATTTAATGAGGGCAGATTGGTAAACAACGTTGTCTGTGTAAGTTGGTACATCCTCTGTTGATTTTTATGTGTGGCCCAACATGAAGTGTAAGCCGCTATAGCCTCTGACCCGTGACACAGCAACATATAGTTGTCCGTGTATAAAAACAGGTTGTAGTCATAAAATCAACTGCGAAAATAAACCTGAAGTAGCAGACGTGAGCAGAGTTGAAAGACGATCCTGGGATCGAGAACTTACATTACAGTACAGTACTCTGGTGATCATGTTTGGTGGCGTTTGACACCGTTTTTATGCACCTCCACTGACTTTAAATTATAAAAGGAAATCAAATTATCTGTTTATCTATCTGTAAAAAATACAATTCTAATTTTCAAATCTTTCACTAGAGTTGTGCACCGTATAATTTTTTTATTGACTCAAATGGCACAATGTTCTCCACAAGGCTAGACTATATTTAAAGGATTTTCAATTCCATTGTATTTATCTTCCAACAACATTCTACATGTTTTTATATTTCACTTTCTAAACTGCATTACACAGTTCCTCCCAGCCTCCCCTCTTTTCACTTAATTAATTGCGCACCTTTTTAGAAATATCTAGCATTTTTTTAAAATTCGTGCTTCCTTACAAAGGAGCATACTAATTTCCTTCCAACCAATGTTTTGTTTATTCATCTTAACTACCACATTATCTCATTCATCTTTGGTGTTTCATTCATCCTGTTTTGTTGATAAAGGGGAAACCCGAAACGTTCATTTGATCTGTTTTTGTAATTAAATTGAAGCTTACATTCAATTTCACATGATTATTTATTTCTTCGAGCTTCGAGCAGCAACATTTACATTAAGTGAATACATTATACTGGGGATGTATGAGCTTTCGGAATGTCTCCCCTTTACTTTACTTATGGAAAAACAAACATCCTAGCACCTTTACTAAGACTTATGACTAACCCTAATAGAAAATAGACTGAAATACCTTCATGTGATCAAGTGAATAATATCACCATGAATGCCACGATTTGCTGAAAAATGCCAACACACACACACACACACATGTATACACCACACACAACACACACACACACGCACACACACATAAACATACACGAAATTAGAACATACTACTATATAACAACACTGATCACCGCTAAATCAACAAGACAACGGAAGTAATAAGAATACTTGATGTCATAAATAGATGACGCAAACTGACAACTTTTTACAGTGACAAAATTGGTTGATTTTGGGACTGTTCAGTGTCGTCGGTACGTATTTTATGATATCTGTGTGACTCAACGAACATTCAAACTAACTTTAAATTATAAAAGGAAATCAAGTTATCTGTTTATCTATCTTTAAAAAATACATTTCTAATTTTCAAATCTTTCAGTAGAGTTATGCACCGTATCAATTTTTTTATTGACTCAAATAAGCACAATGTTCTCCACAATGTTATATTTTTTAAAGAAAGGATTAAACAAAATATAATTTAAAATAACGTTTTCATATTGAAAACAATTTATGTTGTTTAAGAACTAGGCTTAACAGACATCATGAAATTATTGTTTGGTAACAATGTTCAAAAAGAAATGGCCAAGATTTCAAATCTCGTATAAGAGAGGTGTTTAATTTGTGACATTTACAAAACAGGCTGCAGTTCAATGTTGCCTTCGTGCATTTGCATCGGAAAGCGGAACATCCGTTTAATATGGAAGACAGCTTTGGCTTCAAGCAGCGTGGTTAAAACATGAATCAGTCTATCAATATCTTCCTTCCATTCACATTATTTGGATTTGGTAAGACAGCAATGACGCATTGATTGTAGCCCAAATACTCGCTTGAAAGACACACCTTTCAAAGTGCTGATACAGAACATCACTTGTTGGAAGGAGTTTGTCTACGTTTCCCGTATTGTGGATGAAAATGTTCATCCTTACGAGATCCAAAAAAAAATTTGCCAGTCCCTTGAAATTTTGACCAAATTAATCACACTTTGCCGACTGCTATGACCTCTTTTTTCTTTTCCTTTGTTTTAGAGACAGGGGGATACAACGGTGCCAACTCTAGGTGCTAGATTCAGTCATGTAAGATTCTTAATCAAGCACTTTTCCTCAATAATGTTGTAAATTATGTTTTCCTCAGTTTTTTTTTCTGATACACTATAAAGTAAAAAGAAATAATATCGGAGACTCTAATCCACCAGCCATTTAAGGAGATCCAACTATGTGTATCCATTGGGTATCCTCAAGGTGATAAAATAGGTGGAAAGGTTGATGATACATACCTAAATAGTCTTTTAGATCATCGCTCAGTTTTATCCAAAATATAAGACTTTTCACAAAGAAACTCTGATTGTTGCTTAAAATGTACTAATTTTCAGTTGATTGTGGTCTTTGTTTTAAACCCTTTTTCTCGTGATATGGCTGTTCTCAATGGGCCATTACTCGATCTGTAGTATTAGTCTTTTAAGGATGATAAGTCTGTCAACTATTGTTAGTTTTACTTATTACTTCACACGCTTGTGATTGACATCCGTGTAAGCGAACTTTATTCTTTGATTAGGATTAGATAAAGCGTGAGACGCAAGATATTCTTTGACAAAGGAATATTAATACTCACATATAAATCAAATCAATGGCAATAGCTCAAACAAATTGAAAGGAATTTCCCCAAAACTGTGTCTGTGAATTGATCAACAAAAAATAAAGTTTTCTTTTCCTTTTCTAAAATGTTTGAAATTATCAAAAGTGTAGAAGTAATTAAATATATATCAATCTTACCAAATTTGAAGAAAAATAAATTTTCACACGGAAGATGAAACAACTCGAGTCGTTGCACGATGCAGTGACTCTTCTATAATGGACGACAACTCAATCAAATATTGTTTGATTTACGTTTAACTGTATACGTTTGTTGCTGACATCCAAAATAGTAAGCTTTATTATTTTTTTGAGTAATATAAAGCAATGTGCGGTTTGCATGCTATTTGAAAAAGAGTAATGTTTTTATCCATCTAAATATCAATCAAGGGCAATATCACGTACAAATCGAAGGTAATATTAATTTAAGTGTACATGTGATTTGTTTAACATATAATAAAGTTTTTATGTTATTAAAGATGTTATAAAATATCGATAATTTACGAGTAAGTAATTGTTAAATAATGTTGACCTCATTTGAACGTTAGTTACCTCTGGTTGACCTTCAAGTGGTCGAATTGTAATTCCAATCGACGAAATATTTTTCAAAGATATCAATCTTACCAACTGTAAAGAAAAATAAACTTTCATACGAAAGTGAAACACCACGATTTTTTTTCACTAGGCGGTGACTCTACTATCTCTCCCAGAGACTCATTATTAAACTTAAAATTATTTATTTTAAGGCATTGACACAAAAAGACAGGGATCAATGTAAATGACCAACGCCCGCCGCCAACTACATATATATATATATATATATATATATATATATATATATATATATATATATATATATATATATATATATATACGCTTGAAACGATGTTCTAGAAGTTAAATGATCATAATTATACTTGAAATGTTTATGTTTATATATATATATATATATATATATATATATATATATATATATATATATATATATATATATATATATATATATATTCGTAGTGGGTGGATTAAATATGACTCTTTTCGGATAGTAGAAGTTTTGTCGTTAAAATAAGTTGAATATCGGGTAGCCAATTCGTCTGGGCAGCTGCTATAGGCAGATAATAGGCTTTTAACGAAATCGGGCCGAACGAGACGCCGAACGCCGAACCCGAACGGATATAGCCTTCTCACGTGACCATGAACGAGATCTGGATAGTGAAGACTCTCAGGCGATATGCAGCATCGGATCTAAGGTCACATGATAGAGGATAGCTTGGGTTGCTGTTGGCTTGTGTTAGGGGAGGGGCAAGGTCAGTGTCATTCAATAGTATATAATTGTGCATGTGGCGCTCTATACAGAGGGAAAATTATAAATTGATTACGGGGGAAGGTGGGGGGAGGGAGGGGGGGGGGGTTGACCCACAAACGATCGAGGTGTTGGGCTTCGGGTAGACCATGATACGAAATCAAAGAGAAAAGGCGCTGGTACTTGGATGGTGGAAGTGGTTGGGGGGGGGGGGGGGGGGGGGGGGGGTAGTGACAATCAGCATGGGATGTATATATTAACATTAATAATATAGGCAATAGATGACCAGGGATGTGTATTGTTTTTGTATTGTTTGTATATGTTTGTGTGTGTGTGTGTGTGTTTGTGTGTGTGTGTGTGTGAAAGGGATTACACAAAAAGACCGTTCTCTGTAGCTTTCAAATGGTTACGTATACGATAAATTTGAAAACCACATTGTTTGAATCAGCTTGCAAAAAGGAGAACATTTATCTTTGTTTCACAAAAATAGGTTTAGAAATATAAAAAAATTCTAGTAGATTGATTTTGAAAAAGATATTGCTCAATTTTTTTTTAATTTAATGATAGTTTCTTTATTTGCCGGTCGATTTTCTTTATTTATATCTCATTTTTCAATTCTCAATGCGACGAGCACACTGATGTATCTCGTGTGATTCAAAAGCGTTGTTTGTTTTTTAAATATATATATACTGAGATTCCTGCCTCACTAATTAATTCCTGAGCGTTGAGATGGTGACGCAACTATTACATACAAGACCTTGCAGTCGAGTCGGCAGGGCTTTTGGGTTACACAACCACTATTTACCCATCGGTCAGCGGTACTCTTTGATGTATACAACACTCACCGCCTTTACGCAAAGCCGCCTGCCCATAAATCAAGAGATGGTCTCCTAACTGTTCACAAGCGAACTGTCAAACGAGCAATCGATGATTGGATAAGAATCTCAAGAACTCATATAATAAGGTAAGTTTTGGAGAGGTGATATCCCCCCACCCGTCATCGGACAGAACTTTCATTGCGTTATATCATATAAGCTCCACCTCCTCTTTTTATTCCGGAGTGACGAGATTAGACGAGAGGACGCGAGAAAAAATTGAACACGTGATCGGTAAGTCGGTCGGTCGTCCTGCTTCGGCGTGTAACTATAACTCCGTAATATAGAGTAATTAGACGAATGGCTTCTGATCAGATTGTTTAAATTTTTTTATATAATGCTTTGGGGTTGTCTTTCGTGGACAGTAAGGTTTTCTTTACATAGATTGCTCGAGTAGAGGTTATTGCTTTCTTACGATCATTACGAATGAATACATATCTATATTTGGCGGTGAACTTCAAGTTTCGACTTTTTCTATTTTTACTCCGCACATCTCAATTTATGTTTTTGTTGTCTTTTTTCTTCATGGTACCATTGTGTGTTTGGCCAAAGGATAATGTTTTTGGTGACATTGATCATTCAAGGCGCTAGATGTGATATCACTAAATAGTTGGATCATATCAGATAATGAAGAGGCGGTTTTTACAGATTGTGATGTTACCTGATATAATTTTGTTCTTAAAAGCATCTAAATCAAGTGATCGTGTTTTTCTGTAACTAATGCATTTACTAACAGGAGGGCAATGATATATATTTATAAAAATCGAAATGAATTTATGATCTGAGATGTTAGAGTCTTCGATGGTAATTGGAGAGATAAAAAATGACGAGATCAATTATGCGCCCTTTAATGTGTGTAGATTCTTGGACGAATTGGAACAGGTTGTGGGATTCTAAACCAGTACGGAACGTTTGGGTGTGTTGATCGTTTACGTTGTCAAAATGAATGTTAAAATCGCCAAGTAGTAACATATTCCTTTATATATATATATATATATATATATATATATATATATATATATATATATATATATATATTATATATTATATTATATATAATATATATATATATATATATATATAAGGAATATATTACTACTTGCGATATATATATATATATATATATATATATATATATGTAAGAAATGAATTCACTCACGTATTTACAGCCGAAACGATCAATTCCATGTCCTCCATTTCATCAGCCGACTGATGAAATGGAGGACATGGAAACGATTGTTTCCGCTAAACATGCTGAGTGAATTTATTTATTTTTATATGCTCTAACCTAAATTATAGAGCACTCTCGTAACTACATGTAGCCACCAACACGCATAAAGATATATAAATATATCATTCTCACCTTCTCACTCTATCTTTTATTACTTTATTTCAATCTCTTTATTTCTCTCTCTCTTTCTCTCTCTCTCTCTCTCTCTCTCTCTCTCTCTCTCTCTCGCTCTCTTTATCTCTCTTCCGTGGACCCCAATCTTTACTCTTTTTATTCCGAAATAGTCATTAATAAAAGAACAACCTTCATCCTAATATATATTGTCGCGTCTATTCAGGAGAGTGACAAGTAGGAGTAGACAAATAGGAGTCAGATAGTTTCCCCATAGACACCATATCTGGTGCCACTTTTTAGCCTGTTATAGTTGGGTTAACTTCCTGACAGATAGTAAGACGTTTTTTTAAGTTTAAAGAAATAGGTAGTAGAAGTAGGGATAGGTAGGTTCAGAAGGTAAGTATTAATCGCCGTTAAAGCAGAAATACTTTAATATAAATCAACAGAATTGCCTCACACAATATCAAATTAACACATAATTAGCCAAAGAATAATAGTACTGTTTAATTAATTAAGGGTAGGCTATGCGTAGTTAATTGCATAAGAGTCATATCAACATACACATACATAATAGAGCAATCGCGATAGCACATTTGTAAATGTAATTCGTATAATGCAATTCATTCATTTGGAAGGCATGCATACATATATAATAATAATATATGCATATATAGATAAAGAGAGTGAATTAAATATTTTGTTATAATAACATGAATTATCAATTTCTGTTAATAACATGAGTTATCGATTTGTTATTTTATACGTTGTGTCTACTTACGGCCAGGCAAAACACAAAAACAATTATTACTCACTAAACAGTTTTAAATGACATTAATTAATAATAACACAAGATTGATATATTTATTCCATACACCTGTTCACACAATGTTTTCCGCTAAATAGAATTTCGAGTTCACACTAGAGGATGCTGGTGATAGAAATGATGAAATGGGAGAGAGACCGATATAGCCGGGCCTTTGTTTATATAGAATTATCACTGGAGCCACATTGGATGCCACATCTCTCCATGCATCTCGGTTCAGAGCATCATCTTCCTCCAGGCCCAGTTCTTTCATGTCGGCCTTTACTTTATCCAACCATCTAGATTTTGTGCGTCCCTTTTTCCTCTTTCCCGCGAATTGTAAGTCTAAAACTTTCCTTCCCACGTATTCCCTCTCTCGTCTCTTTACATGTCCGAACCATTTCAATCTATCTTCACTTAAGTCAATCTTCGAATTCGTTCATTTCTCACTTTACCTTTTCTTGTCCGGCCAAGTGACCATCTCGAAATCCTCATTTCTGCCACCTCAACTTCTTTATCTTGTTTCTGTTTTGTAGCTGCTCTCTCTAGTCCATATAACATTGCTGGTCTTAAACTGTTGTATATATTTTCCCCTTCAGCTTTGCGGAAATTCGTTTGTCACACATAACACCAGTTAACTTCCTCCAATTACTCCAGCCTGCCTGTATCCTCTTCTTAACCCCCATCTCATTGCCCCCCATCTCATTGTACAGTTGTTCCTAAGGATTTGAACTTGTTTGTCTCTGACACATCCTCTTCTCCTGTCTTTATTGGTGGTCCTGCTCTCTGTTGTCCGATACACAAATAATCTGTCTTCGATCTGCTTACCCTTAATCCCCTCCTTTCCAACGCCCGTCTCCAACCCTCCAGTCTCTTTTCCACCTCAGATTTTGTATCATTCAAAAGTACTACGTCATCCGCATACATCATGTTCCTTGGTGTATCTCGCCGAATGGGTTCTATTAGAACATTAATTACTATTGCAAACAGCAGTGGGCTGAGAGCAGATCCCTGGTGTAATCCAATGATGATGATGACAATGATGATGATGATGATTATGATGATGATGATGATGATGATGATGATGATGATGATGATGATGATGATGATGATGATGATGATGATGATGATGATGATAAAGAACAGACTTACAGATGGATGCACAAACACATACCTATAATCGATATCTTTTAAAGCTCGTTAGCTGTAAACATCAACAACAAATTGATGGAGAGATATGAAAAGAAGGAGCGAGAGTGACAGGATGATAGCGATCAGAAGAAGAAGAAGAAGAAGAAGAAGAAGAAGAAGAAGAGAGAGAGAGAGAGAGAGAGAGAGAGAGAGAGAGAGAGAGAGAGAGACGGACAGAGACAGACAGACAGACAGACACAGAGAGAGAGACACAGAGAGAAAGAGACAGAGAGAGAGATAGTGAGAACATCCTATCCAAAAAGTAGCAAGCAATTCCTATTGCCCGTTTCAAGCTATATAAACCAGGATAGCTCCGGTTCCATGGACCCATGGCTCTAAGGACTGAAGGAGATATTACTAATATCAAAACAAATTTTAATTGTCAGTTGATAACATTTTTGCTTTTGAGGTCATGCGACAATATGTGACCTATTGTTCCCTAGCTGTACTATGTCTGGGCGGTTGCTTTAGATTCAACCTGTAGCTTTACTTATTCGTTTGAGTTAACATACCTGCCTTAATTGGGAATGAGTTCTGTTTCTTTGTCTTTAAAAGCCTCATAATTCCTTATTTGGGTCTTGTTGATTTTAATCTTCTATTTTCCTCACATTTTCTTTCTGGCATGATATCAGATAGACCCGGTGGATTTACATATTGATGCTGTGCGTTTAGCCAAAATGCTCACAACATATAAAGTACCAAAACACAAAACTATGTAACATTGAACGTTTATAACTTGATTGATACAATTTAGTAAGAATACTCATGAAAATGGCTGGCTAAAAACAATAACAATGAGCTGAGTGATACCAATTTCGTTTCTTCTGATCGAGTTTGCCAGTCGACATTTTACTGATTTAAAATATGAAGACTTTTTATGAAAATATAGCTCTACTCACGTACTTGTCATCTCAGGAGGCATAAGTAGTAGAAGAAGTGGAAGAAGAAGGAGGAGAGCTAATATAAAATATAAATTATGTCACAACGGAAGCAAGGACATAAGGAGTGTAAATACGGAATACATTTTTTCTTCGGACATTATGCCGACTGAAGACGTGGACGAAAGCCACAGAAATGTACGTCTTGGCCATATATAAGTGAATGACATAAGTTATATTTTATATTATTTATATATATATATATATATATATATATATATATATATATATATATATATATATATATATATACATATATATATAAGGCGTTCTTCCCTATGCCCGATCTAATTTATATTTTTTCATTTCTACTTGTTATCTTTTCATAAGAATAAACAATTTTTGTTTTTATTCATGGCGGAATATTCACTGTGCTCAAAATGCCTTTATAACGAGTCCCAAGCCATCGGGAACAGTATAAGAAATGACTACAACAATTAGTTTACGACAAGACAACGCTGTTCCCGTTCAGCCACTCGATCCACACATGAGCAGGATGATAATGTCGTAATATAGGGCCTCGTTCAAGGACTCAACTTTAGGCCAAAATTGAACTTCAAATTAAGACCAAAGCTAAAATATAATAGCACTGAACTTCAAACGCCAAATCATGTCTGAATCTTCCAATTTGGAACACAAATACTAAATTTCTTTTTGATACATTCGATAAGAAAATTATATATCTACGCCAGTGCCTCACCAATTAAAGAAACGTATACATTGCTCTGTGTGTCCTTATCCAATGAAATGATTAGATTACTTGTGTTGTCTATGGAAACAGGGAACCCGTATCTCGTCAATACCACTTTGCCTTGCTATACTGCCTTACTCCAAAAAATAAAATTGACAAAGTAGGGAGCAGGCACTGGTGTAAGATAAAAATCTGAATAATTTTGTATGAAACATGACAGTGCCTGACAAAGCAATAAAGAAAAATATAAGAAATAAAATATCCCAATTTTGTGCGGCTGTTTGGTCTTGTGGTATGACACTCGCTTTCGGATCGGAAGATCCTGGGTTAGAGCCTCTCTCGGGGCATAGTTGGAAATGGCTCTTTACTCACATTCCCTCATCGTTCTCATGTGTAAATGTGGGTTTATTGAAATATCTTCTATTGTTTCATGCCCGTTATGAGGTTTTGATGGGACGTTGACATTGTTCTCTTTTGAAAATACTGAGGAAAACTTTTCATTTAAGATGTTAGCTTTCATTAAGTTGTCACAATGCATGACTCCGGGAAAATTCCTGATGATTCGTTGCGTTTGTTTTTGATGAATCCCCATAACTATTTAGGGTAGTTTTTATTGTCATCTGTTAGCATGTCTGGAACATAGTTTTACTATGTCTGCCGGCATTTTGTCTGGATAGATTACTTCAAGGAATGAAATCGCCCCAGTCCTGTTTTTTTCCAGTGATTTTGGCTCTTTTATATGCTCTTCTCTTTTGCCGTGATGATTGTCTATATTTCGTTGGTGATCCATGTTTGACGGCACTTATTTGTTCATAAGTTCTTCACATTTTTGTTCAAAAGGAATTCCACAATGAGTATATATCAGTGGTTTTGGTGTAGACTGTGTTAAAGTGTTCTGAGAAGAGTTTCATTTCATAATGTAAAGCTCGTTTCCAAAGCTCGTTTCATCTCGTTTCCAAAGATATATTTTCCGCTTTGTAGGTTTCTTGTATTTTGCCCGTATCCTCGATTCAATGTAGGGAATCGTGTTGTGGTCACTCCATACCTGGGTGGCCAATGCAGTTATCAACGAGACATGAACGGTTTGTAAGAAGAGTTCGAGACTAGAGCTTCCTCTCGTCGGAAAACTAACTATTTGGCTGAAACACAATTCGTTTTGGTGTTTAGAAAGATTCTATTAATTTCTTTTTTATATATATATACATGCCATGTATGGTATCGGTTTTCCAGTTTATGTCGAGTAAATTTACGTTACCACCTGTCCTGATGGTCGATGAAGCGAACCTATTTGACAGCCTCTTGATGTCGTTAGCAGCTATTAGGTCGCGACCAGCTGGTCTATAAAATGATCCAATAATTAGGGGGGGGGGGGCGTTACCATGTGCTTCAACGCGAGCTGCAACACATTCGAACGCGAAGTCATGATTGTCAATTTTAATGCTGTTAAGAGTTGATTTAATGACACCGCCAAAATCATCCCGCCTGTAAATGTTATACATCTTTGGTCTAATTTCTCTGTCATTAATTTCAGTCGCCAATCAAGTCTCACACCCCATAATGACATCGCTGACTCAACAAAATTCCAAAAAGCCTCTGGCTTTGTATAAGTGCCCTGAAAACCAGTATGACTATAATAATTTAACCTCTGTGGTGTAATGTCTGATTGGTCATCAGGACGCCTGAGGTTTGATCCCCAGTCAAGGAAGACTGATTTTTTGGTATGGTTTGTTCTTGTATTATTCTTTCTTGCTTTGTCTGGCACTGTTTCATACATACTTTTTCAGATCTCAATGTGAAAAAGACATTTTTAAAATGGCCAGAAAAATCGTCCTTCTAATATCGGTTATAATGATACTTGTCTTGGCTAAAATTAGTGAAGTCCCAGGTTCGAGAGATTTTGCCAAGAGGAGCATTTTTTAGTCGATCAATATTCGAAGGACGAGTTTTCTGGCCAAAATTATTATAACTGCCCGAGGACTCAATTCTGTAGGTCCGTTAGAAAACCTTGTCCCCACCACCTCCATTATTTATATCTTTAAAGCTACTTTAAAAACCTTAGATTGTAGACATACCCATTATTTCATTTGATTCGCTCCACACACTTGATTTATACATCCCATTTATCGAGCCTAATGTGTTATCTTATTCAACTAATTTTATTAATGGCTGTCATGATTGATTTCTCGAGTTTACACAACTTGTCCGTCTTTCAATGTTTCTGGCCTTCACCATCTCCCCAGAAGAAAATTGCTGTGAAAGATGAAAATAAATCTTTAAATCGGGGCTTTTTTCCTTAATACGGTTTTCAGCTTAAAGGATAAAAAAGATTGCTTGAATTGCCTTAATATATTCTTCTTGATCTATGGTGGGTTATGGAGTTTCAACCGTACTCATTCAACAAGCTCTTTTGCGGGGAATCTTCGTTCTTGGCAATTACAGTCCTTAAGTAGTCCTTAAGAACCCTAGAGTTCATCACCGGTTTCTATAGCGTTAAATGAATAATAGCAATTGGTTGATACCCTTTTGATAGGATGTTAGTCTATCGTAGAATACTTTCTGACGGATCTTATAGACCCAGGAGACCAATCACTGCTGGGTAGTCAGGATGATCAGAAAAAATATCGGCTGCACCCGTAATCGCTACTGGTTCCTTTGTTTGCTCTACATACTAAGCGTTTGGGTCGTACTTGACATACGGTATTTTATCCCCAGTTTCATAAAATTGTTTGGTATATGTAAAACTTAATTAAATCTATAAAATTCATGTTTCATCGTTAAAATACAAGTAATGAAGATTGTCAAAGTTGAGAAAATGAGAAAATGATAAATAACCATAAACATTAATTACCCACTCACGCACGCATACACAAAAAAAAAACCTTTATTCCGACAGTGAATCATACAATGCATTTAAAATATCAAATAAATGAGTTAAATATTAATGTTCATATTTACCGTAAATTTTTATTTATGATAGACGTCTATATCTCGAGATAGTCTAGACGTTAGCCGTAGAACAGTGATGCAAAAGTGAAATATGCGCTTAATTTCTCGCTCAATGAAAAAAAAAGATGCCAATAGCTCAGAATAATACCTTTTCCTACCCCTATGGTGCAACGCTGTCTGTCAATAAAATTACCACCTTCCGCACTAGGACAAAGCTGTCCCGGGACAAATTTGTCCTGTCCCACTGGAGAAAACTTCTATTCAAAAGGGGTTCCGCACTAGGACAGGACTGTCCCGGGACACACCTGCGCGAATGCATTATTTTTTTTTTACAAGATTCAAAAGTTTATTTGTAGGCAATTGCAACTCTAAACCCTCTTCCGCACTAGGACAGGACTGTCCCGGGACAGTCCTGTCCCAAATATGTAACATATAGAATTTAGAGAAATCTTCCGCACCTATTGGGACGGGACAAAACAGTCCCGTTGTGTCCCAGGCCGTTGTGAAATGCTACAAAATCAACGGGACAGGACTGTCCCAGTCCCGTGTTCATATCGTTTGTGATAGTAGAAAAATATAGCAGACTTCCGCACTAGGACAAAAAAGTCCCAGACTTGGCGGCGCCGTGTCAAAATTGAAATGCATGTCTTTATTTTCTGCATCCCTACTACTACTACTACTACTACTACTACTACTACTACTACTACTACTACTACTACTACTACTACTACTACTACTACTACTACTACTACTACTGTTTCTATTGTTGTTCTGCTGTGGCTAATGCCTCTAATTAATACCTACATCCCTTATATTTTGTATTTATTTCCAATTCCATTGTATTTATTTTCCAACAATAGTCCACACTTTATTTTAGTTCACTTTTTATACTGCATTACACAGTTCCTACCCGCCTCCCCTCTTTTAACATAATTAAGTACGGACCTTTTATAAATTTCTATTGCTCTGTTATAATTCGCGCTTCCTCACAAAGTAGCAAACAATTTCCTGCCCATCAATGTTTTTGTTTATGCATCTTAACAACGCCACTACCACATTATCTCATTCGTCTGTAGTTTTTAATTCATCATGTGTTGTTGATGAAGGGGAAACCCGAAACGTCCATTTTATGTTTTCGTATATTAAACTGAAGCTTACATTCAATTTCACAGTTATAATTTATTTATTTATTTCAATTCTGAATATAAAAAAGCAAGAACAATTCAAAAAATAATTCTATGTGATGAAAACACGTACAGAAGGCATAGCAACATAAATATTTTCGGCAATTTAAAAACGTATGTTTATAAATATAATTTAAGAAGTGTCACACTTTGTGACACAGCAGTAACGTGTCTAAAACCGGTCGCACATCTATTCGGTAACTTGTGGGATCAATTATCTTTATCGTTATTTATTTCGGGAATTCTCAATGAAAATATTTTTAAGTAATTCCTTCTGAGCCACTTGGACTCATTGTGCAGGAGTTATTCCGGTTTCAATAGCCTGAAGCGGACAATTAACGTATTTGTTTGAAAACCTTTGAACGGGACGCTAGTCTGTAGTCTATCGCAGATTACTATCCCAGCTTGACAGGTACCCTTTTACACCTGAATGGAGTGAGTGATTGGAGTCAATTTTCTTGCTCTAGAAAGTACAAGTTGGCTTCGGTCGGAATCGAACACAGAACCTCTGAGTCCAGAGTACAATGCGCTAACCATAGGCCATCTTGCCTTCTAAACTTATAAATCCGGAACTTTTCCGTGTTTCTGTGGCGTTGAGCAGACAGATAAGAGTTTAAAATTTAAAATAATAAAATTCATTTTTTCATCCCATAGGGGAAATTTTTCTCGAGGGTCTACTCCAAGGTAAGACTGGAATAACCCCGGCGTCAGCCGCAATGCAGCGCCGCAAATTTAGCTAGGACAAGGTATAACCAGGCGTCAGCCGCAGTGCAGCGCCGCAAATTGAGCTAGGCGAGGTGACTTACTCAACTGATGCCTTTCGGGTACGAACCATGCTGACTTTCTATTATCCTCTTGAATGATGCTAGTCCGTCAAAGATTACTTTCATCAGCGAACTGGTACTCATTTGCACCTGGGTAAAATGAGGTGATTCCAAGAGAGTAATTTTAAGATAAGATCGGAGATAATATACGAAAACGGATAAAATGGACGTTTCGGGTTTCCCCTTCATCAACAACACATGATGAATTAAAAACTACAGACGAATGAGACATCAATGTGGTAGTGCCGTTGTTAAGATACATAAACAAAAACATTGATGGGCAGGAAATTGTATGCTACTTTGTGAGGAAGCGCGAATTATAACAGAGCAATAGAAATTTATAAAAGGTCCGTACTTAATTATGTTAAAAGAGGGGAGGCGGGTAGGAACTGTGTAATGCAGTATAGAAGACAGTGAACTAAAATAAAGTGTGGACTATTGTTGGAAAATAAATACAATGGAATTGGAAATAAATACAAAATATAAGGGATGTAGGTATTAATATATTAGTGGCATTAGCCACAGCAGAAGCAACAATAGAAATAGTAGTAGTAGTAGTAGTAAGTAGTAGTAGTAGTAGTAGTAGTAGTAGTAGTAGTAGTAGGTAGTAGTAGTAGTAGTAGTAGTAGTAGTAGTAGTAGGGATGCAGAAAATAAAGACATGCATTTCAATTTTGACACGGCGCCGCCAAGTCTGGGACTTTTTTGTCCTAGTGCGGAAGTCTACTATATTTTTCTACTATCACAAACGATATGAACACAATATATATAAATATATATATATATATATATATATATATAGATAGAGAGAGAGAGAGAGAGAGAGAGAGAGAGAGAGAGAGAGAGAGAGGAGGGCCATTATATCCCACCTATTATTGGGACCGCTTTTGTATTAATATGAACTGGTTAAATCTCGTTACTGGAACCAAACAGCATGCATTAGGCTCGATAGTGATAATCAGAATCTTTTTTATAGCGAAATATCGTCTAAATGTGCTCAAAGCGGCAACGCTTTCAAAGCCACCAACAACACTGAATATGAAGAACATGTAGCGCATTTAGTGGCACTATTACATTTCGACAAAAACGCATGGTACTCATTTACAACTGAGAATGTTGGGAGAATCTGAGTAAAGAGACATCTCTAAGGACAAACTTTCGCAGCCAGAGCAAGACTTGAAGCAGGGACCTACATTTCAGAAGCCGAGTATTGTACCACAAGCTGTGCAAACTTTGGAATTGTTTTATACCCAGATTGTTGCTTGGCACAGATGTGATCTTTCTCTCGATCTGCCAATATATGTATACGAAAAGTGTGTTCTCTGAAACCGGAAACATCAAAGGAATTGGCATCAAGGGGTATGAGAAATAAAATAAACATTGAGGCTAGTCTATCGGAAAGTGTTCTCTGTCATATCTAACAAAAATAGTTACTGAAACACTGTTTGGTGGAATCAGGAAAAGGTCAAACTAAAGATAAACCAATTTCCTCCAGGACAGAAATCGATCCTTTTGCTTTTGAGCAGAACGTTTTACCATTTAGACTATCGGGATATCCATTGAATCAAGAAAGGAGAAATCATGAAATGGTGTGGCTAAGGCCAGTTGAGGTGACTAAGATCAGCCCCCAAAATGGGCTCTCCTTTCGAGCTAGTTGTGTTTAAATGTGAAGAAGAAACGTGTGATGACGAACAGCAGAACTATAATAGCATTCCAACAACGAGGCAGTTAAGAAAACATAATATCAGTTATCTATATTAGTTACGTGTTTTGTTTTCACCTTTATCTATCACACCTCACCACACACACATTTTCGGCTGTTAAATCTTTCCACGTTCTCCTTGGTTTTTCACGTTCAAAAAATAATAAAGACCTCACTTAAAATAATTCACGCTAGTTAATAATTGCATCTATAAAAGACGCATGATAAAAGTCCTTAGTCTGCAAAATAATAATAATTGCCAAGGATTTTTTTGTTTGTTAATGTTTTTTTTAATTTCATCGACTGGAATGAAAACGTCTTTGGTTCTCTCGTAATTTTTGTAATTGGCGAC
>NC_088362.1:39385725-39443225 GCF_034508935.2 Berghia stephanieae
CCTGTTCCACATCCAATAAAGAAAAAACAATGGTGTCTTCCTTATAGTTTGCAGTGCATTATTAAGGGAACCATGGGTTTGATATAATATTGTTTTAATGAACAATATCTTGTGTTTGTTTGAGAGTATTTCCATTACTACAATGAGCCCACACTGATTTGGTTTGAAATGTTTTCACAGGTACAAAATTTGCTCCAAATCTTCAACATTCCTCAAATCGGTTACTCTGCAACAAGCATAGATCTTAGTGACAAGAGCCACTACAATTATTTCTTAAGAGTTGTCCCCCCTGACCGACATCAAGCCCAAGCTTTAGTGGACGTGGTTGTCAAATTTAATTGGACTTACATATCCGCCGTGCATTCTGATGGTAAGTAATATAATGTTATTACGCAAGGCCGGGTTAAATAGTGGAGGCAGTTAGGACCAAAATTGTGTTCGACCATTCCCATCTAGAATGTTTTTTTCGATTTTTAAAAATAAAACTGTTGGTCAACTTTTATCTCATGTGCTTGTTTAGGATCGAGACTGTGAATTGACTTCTTTAATCCATACGTTGTTGGGTTGAAACCATGTTATAGTCTGTCGGACCAAAATTGTATTCGACCATTCCACATAAAAGTGGCAACATGCCGACATCGGATATGATAAAAGACAAATTGTCCACGATTCTGGCATTGAAAGCGAGGTTGTTGGATCCAGATTGCATTTCTTTTTGCATTTGTTTGAGCCACCAATTTGAAAATGAGCTCAATGGATTTTGATTCAAAGCTGGTGGAATCAGCAAACAACAGGTTGGGCAAATTATGCTTTATCACGTCACTGAGAACTCATACGTGTCCAAAAATGCATGGGGAATTATTGTACCTCAATTTGTTGTATGGAGAATAGGAAAATGATCTCTTTCTGTCCCAAGATTCTCTTTGGTGGAATGCTGGAAGAAATACGTACTCGAAAAATATCCTTTGATGTAGTGGAAGAAATATTGTCACTGGCTGTTGTTTTTAAGTGAAATCGGACAAACAAGTTATTCTTTTTCAATCTTAGAACACATTTGAGTTGGCAATATCTATTGACAGATCAATTACTCAGTGGAAGTTAGCAAATTATTTATGTGAAGTGATGACTCCACTTTTTGAATAGGTGAAAGCATGCACCTTTATTCAAATAAACAATGGTAATGGTAATTTTAGCATTGTGATATCACGCTTTGCTTTGTCTCCAGTGACTTATCTGGCATTGCTCTTTCTAATTAATTGAACTTGAGTTGACTGAGCGTTAGAGAGATGTTGAGCATGACCTCTTACATGACCTCCAAAACTGCCTTCAAAGGGTTATTTTGATGTTCAAACTTGTTTTATTTATTTTGGAGTAACCATTATATTTATAGCACCCTGTTCTCATACTGTTGAGTTTGATAGACTAGAAATGTCCTCTTTAACAAATAAAGGAATACCCCCTCCTATAGAAGATTCACAGGAATAGAAAATTGTTTATACATCCTTTATTTCAACCTGGTTGTTTAACCTTTTTTACTTTCTTTATTCCATTAAACCGATAGAAGCCATATAAAATGTCCCAATCTTTGACAACTTATAAATCATGGGTTGCCCACCAGAGATTCTCTTTCCTAGATAGATACGGTTTCTCCAAACACGGTCTTTTCGGAGCGACTCAATTCATGTCTCTGCTTCCGTCTTGCAGACCATTCTCTTATACAATGGCAAAAAGGCCTAAAAAAATTGCCGTGGTATTGTTAATATGCCTCCCTCACTTACATAAATTTGGATTGTAGGATTGCATCCGCAATTCTTTCCGCAACCAGTTTTACTTCCTCGTTAAGGGGGGGAGCGACAATAAAAATGATGAATTTTGACCCAGTTTGCTAAAATGTGATTTTGGTGGGATGTTGTCATGTGACCATTTGTCTGCATAAAAAATTGCATGAGAACTTCATCTTCAGTTTTTTTGGACTCAAAATGACGTATTTTGTGACCCATAGTATGGTTAACTCTTGCCATTTTTAGTTTCAGTGGACGTATTTCATGAAAGAATATCAAATAGTCTTTATAACTAAGTAAAGGCAAAAACATATCAATGAAAAGTAAAAACACTCCTCTATCTTCAACAACCACTCACTTTGTTCTTATTAATGTTATGTGGTCACAATCCAATCAGAGAGCGAGAGGAGAGTTTTTCCCTAAATTCGTTTACTTTGACTTTTAAATGCGTTTTTATCAAAACTGCAATTTTCGTCACTAAAAACCTATCTCCTCCCTCAGTTTTCAACCAATCTTCTTCAAACTTTCTAAAAATAAGTGTCATACAAATACGCAGGTCCTCTAGGAGACGGATTTTTGAAAAAAAAAACAATAATTTATGAGTAATTTGAAATTATGTAATTTATTTCAAGGGGAATAATCGAGTATTAAATTTTAACTTAATTTTTAACGTTTCTAATTACAAAAATAAAAAATCGGGCTTCTGGGGCCTCTTTATTTTCCATTTTTCTACCTGTGACCAAAATATTATGACAATCGGTTGATAAACAAAAAAGCCTTTGACTTTTTAAGATTTGTTGTTTAATTTCCTATATGGCGTCGTTTCCATAGCAACGGGCAACTTTTTTCGAAAAAAATTATATGCTATCATCCTTCCCAAACAGGTACATTATGACTGTGCATAGAAGTTTAGGATGTTTCATCAAATGAAAAAAATGACCCTGTAGTGTCGCTCCCCCCCCCCCCCCCCCCCCCCCCTTTAAGCTCCATTGTCTAAATCCCGTGAGCAGCTTGTTCCTGACTGCTTTGCCTATTGAGTTCAGCTACAGGAAAGGAACTGCTCGTGAGATAAGCGCCTGCTGGGCTCAGTACCTTCTATCACTGCTGCTGGCGCGATGGCCGTGTATTCATCGAGGAAGTTTAGCCCGACATGACTTATGCATGGTGTGTGAGAGTAGAAGCAGTGCCAGAGCCTTCACCCACCTGATTCCTCGGTAAAGGTGCATTACAAAAATGCATCTGTTGTTGCTTCAACTGCTTTGTAACTCTAAATAGCACCTCGTATAGTTTTGGTAGGGCACTCCAAATGTTCATGGCTATCATTTTGGCATATGACGCATTTAGTTTGATCCATTTTTTCATTGAAATTGTTTTGTGACAATCTCCGAATAATTATTTTGTTGGTAGCGCAAGTTTTCAATCAAATTAATTATATCATTATTCGAAAACAAATAGTGAGTGAAATATTCTTAATTTCATCTTTTTCTCCAGACAGTTTATTTACTTTAGAGGCCCTAGTACACCTTCTATGATTGGCGTTCTTTGCCTGTCATCGGACAAAACATTCATAACCATAATTTAATAATGATGCAATATCAGTATCTGTTGATTTTAGAGTAAGTGCAGACCGCATGGAATATAGGGTATTACTCTGTCAAAAAGAAGCTCAAAACAATTTAATACAACTGGTTTGCGCGGCCCACACCGGAGACTGACTCCGACGACCCGGCACTGCCGTCCTCTGCAGTCCTCCGGATAAAGACTTCGGGCACGGATAAAATACTAAGAATAAAGTAATGTTCGACAACTAGTACATTAACCATTGACAAAAGGAGTACCTATACTGATCGATAACTAGTACATTGACTATTGACAAAAAGATTATTGGTACTGATCGACAGCTAGTACATTAACCATGAACAAAAATATCATTGGTATTGATCGATTACTAGTACATTCTCCATTGACATAAGGATTATTGGTACTGATCGATAGCTAGTACATTAACCATTGACAAAAAGATTATTGTAACCGATATATACATATATATATATATATATATATATATATATATATATATAATATATATATATTTATATATTATATATTATATATATATTATATATATATATATATATAAATATATATATGCCTTCCGAAAGCTCTTCGTGATAATGGAAACCCTAATAAAAATAAACCTATTACCTTTAACTAACCCTAATGGGAAAAAACAAACACCCTAGCATGCTAGCATCTTTACTGAGACTTACGACTAACCCTAATTTTAAAAAATCCTCCGACCTCGAGCTAACACTAATAGAAACAAAAATAACCTACGACTGCTTTCAATACTTTTCAAAACAAACTGGCGACGAAAATCAAAACAATGGTCGTATTAGGATATTTTAAACTTTCACTAATCTATCCAGGCTTGTTCTAGAGTTTTTAAAATTCTACTATATATTGACAAATAAAATAAATAAACGAATGACAAAAGATCCACGGTGAAAATACAAACTGAAAGAAATGCCAGCACGAGGAACTTTCGGAAGGCCTTCCTTTCGGACGAGTTCTGGAAAGCTTCGTACAGCTCTGGGGGCCTCCTGATGGCTTGAGAATGCTTTAGATGACTTCCGGACGGTTTCCCTAGACCTCCGAACGGCTCCGGACGGCAATTAGTAGGGCCGCTTAGAAGGCGTGCAGATCAATTTTTAAAGCCTTCCACAAAGGAAGACAGTATTCACCCTCCCTTTCCGCTTCCAAAGTAATTTTAGCCCGATGTAGGTGCTTGTCTCATCACCACATCATCATCATAATCATCATCATCACCATCATCATCATCGTCATCCTCATCATCATCATCATGATCATCATCATCATCATCATCATCATCATCATCATCATCATCATCATCATCATCATCATCATCATCTCTGTGTTGAGTTCGTAGCAGCCATTGATTGCATTCTGAAGTCAATTTTGTTCATGGCATAAATGGGATAAAAAAAATAACGAAAAACGTTTATTTTATTGCAAGCAAGAACAGCACTCTTTATGGATTATATCCCCGGACTCAAGCTCATAGCATTCATTCCCTATGAGTTGGATCATAATCATAATTATTTCAGGAGAAAACCGATCAGTTTATCATGATGCATTCGTCTTTGATACTTTTTAAAAAGGTAGTTTTGAGTCTTTCTCATTTTTATAACATGTTTCTGGAATTGGGTATCTATTCTGTAATAATTACTTTTAGGCCTTCCGTATTTTTCTTCGTATCTCGAATAGAGCGTTGTTATAATACACGTATAGACATTTTATAATGTTTTGAATCAATGTCCCAATGTCTGATTCTTCACCAAGTTACAAATGTTATTTTCACTCCTCTCCCTTTTTACAATAAAGTAAATGGGCAACCGGGTTAAATATTAGATTTAGACGCGCGCACACACACACACACACACACACACACACACACACACACACATACATACAAACATACACGCAATGAGAACACACTACATGTCGTTACATAACAACACTAATCACTGCCAAATCAAAAACACAACGGAAGTAATAATGAATAAATAATGGTATAGATTTATAGTGCGCCAAACATCCCTTCATCAGGAGGGCTCTGGGCGCATAACATAGATTAACTTAATCATGAAGCCCTAACACAGTACACGAACAACGCTAATTATACACATAATTAAAAGAAAGCCTGTCGGAATAAGAATGTCTTCAATCGACGCTTGATTTCCTCTAGTGAAGACGAAGAACGTATCTCTAGTGGTAGTAAATTCCACAACCTTGGACCAGAATGCTGAAAGGCGTGTTCACCAGCCTTCACTCAACAGCGGGGTGTTTTCAATTTGAGGTCGTTCGTTGATCGAAGCGATCGCTGTGGGTTATACCGTTCAACGAGGTTTGAGAGATATGCTGGTGACGAGCCCTCCAGGCATTTGAAAACGATAGTTGGAGATTTATATTTAATCCGCTGGTCCACTGGCAGCCAATGCAGCTTCTGTAGTAATTCGGGAGCTGCAGTTTTTCTGTCTCTCTGTAGTACAACGCGGACTGCCATGTTCTGTATTTTCTGGAGTTTGTTTATGTTGTCCTTTGTGAGACCAACAAACAGTGCATTGCAGTAGTCCATTTTCGGGAATGTCAAAGATGTTACCAATTTGTTGCAAGTTTCCCTATTAATAAATGGTCTGATTGTTCTGATATTTCTTAGAATGCAGATAGCACTTGTTCTCACATTGTTAATATGTTTGTTCATAGACAGATCACTCTCTAAGGTGATGCCGAGATTTTTTGCTGATGTTGTGAGTTGTATTTTGTCATTATCGTTGATTGTCAGTGCCAGTGTAAATGGATCTGTCTTATTATTTGAACTAGCAATGAATAAGGATTCAGTCTTGTCGCCGTTTAATTTTAATCTATTTGCAGACATCCATCTCATCACATGGTTGATGCATTGTTCGTAAACACTTATCTTTGAAACTATATCGGATTGCAAACACATGCTATATATCTGGGTATCGTCGGCGTACATATGGTAAGCGAGAGAATGTTGCTCTAAGATTCTCACAACAGGGGAAGTGTAAAGTACAAAAAGGACTGGACCTAAAACGGATCCTTGAGGTACACCAAAATGAAGGTCACGCTCTGACGAAGTTACTTCCCCAATTAAAACTGATTGAATTCTTTGAGTAAGATATGATGCAAACCAGTTTAGAGCAGTGCCCGATATGCCGAAAGTAACTTGTAGCCTTCGAAGTAGTATGGCATGGTCGATGGTGTCAAAGGCCGCCGAAAGATCGAGAAGACTAAGGATGGTGGTTTTTCCTTGATCAATAATTTGCAGCAAGTCATTTGTGATTCTCATCAATGCTGTTTCTGTGCTATGATTTTGCCGATAGGCCGATTGAAAGCACTCATCGAGGTTATTATGTTTCACGTGACAAGAAAGTTGTTTTAGTACAATCTTTTCTAGAATTTTGGAAATGAATGGTAGATTTGATACAGGCCTAAAGTTTTTAAAATTATCACTGTCAAGTCCCGCTTTCTTCAACAATGGCTTCACCAATGCTTTCTTGAAGTTTTCTGGAACAACTCCCACCTTAATGATTGATTAATCAAATCAGTAATGTAAGGTGCAAGTTCATCAATACACTCCTTCAAAAGGGATGTTGGTAAAGGGTCGAGCCTACATGATTTGCTAGGACTAGAGAGAATCGTTTTCTTTGTGTCATTTATTGAAATTTCTTTGAAAGATGTTAAGGGTTCACCATAAAAAGAGGTATATTCTGCTTCTGTTTCGTCTGTGTCAAGTTCACTCCGTATCGTTGTTATTTTATTCATGAAATACTCTACAAAGCAGTCCGCGAGTTGCTTGTCGTCAGTGTGGTGTGGCAGGCTTGTTTTGATCTCTTTGTGTAGAAGCTTATTTGAGATTTTATAAAACTCCTTCGGACTTTTTATGTTATCAACTTTATCAAGATAGTAGATACGCTTTGCCTTAATTGTCACCTCTTTGAGTCTATGTTTGAATGATATGTAAGTTTCCTTATCAATTGTCAGGCCACATTTTTTCCATTTCTTCTCCGCTTTTCTTTTCTCTTTCTTTATACGTTTTACCTCCAAATTGTACCATGGTGATTCTTTTCTGATGTCACAGATCTTGCCGTGAGAGGTGCGTGCTTATCCATAACACTAATAACTGCTTTATCAAAATTGTCACCAGTCACTTCTTTCTCACAATGTATAGTTAGAGAGTGAGAGAGGTCCGCTTTAAATAGTTCTATGTCAATTTTCTTCAAATCTCTCGAAACAACTATTTTTTTTTTTGTTTTTGTGTCGTGTACTGTCCCCCCTCTGATGCCAAAAGATATTAAATGATGGTCTGAAATCCAAAGATCATCTACATTGATAGGTGTCGCTAGTTGCATGTCAACGCTGGTCAATACCCAGTCAATAATGTGTCCACACCGATGTGTCTTTTCATTGACATGCTGTGTCATGTGATTTGACGAAAGTAGTTTATTTATATTTCTTATATCCGGTGTGTCTCGATCAAAGTGTAAGTTGAAATTTCCAACAATAATAATTTTCTTTGACTTCATGTCAAGGCGAAGAGGGAAGTCCTCGAATTCATTAATAAATAGTGATGTTTTTAATCTATTTTTTGCACTGGGTGGTGGCCTATATATTGAATGAAGCTTGACTGAGTCATGTTTAAAATCAATGACCATTCCTACCGATTCGAATGCCGAAAAATTGTTGACATCATGATTAAATCTAATGGTCAAATTTGACCTATAGACCACTGCAATTCCTCCCCCTCTCCTTCCTTTTCTCGGAAATGACTGAGTTGTATGTTTGAGTGGTGTTAAATCCGACACAATTGCTTCATCCCCATTCTCCTTTAACCATGTTTCAATTATTATTAGAATGTCAATAGATCTCTCCTCAATCATATGTTTAATGTCTAATGTTTTATTGCGGCAAGACTGGGCGTTCATTGTCGCCACTTTTAAAATTGGAAGTGATTTCTTTTCACTCATAAGTGGTATAATTGTCTGTGTGGTAGGTGGCCGTGGTGTTGTATTTTTAGGGGTGGGCCGATGGCCACACTGTGTTGGGATGGCCCTTTGTTTTTGTATCCCTCCTCGACTCAATCGATGTTTCGGTTCACTTGTTTCAACACGGTGTTTGTATTCGCTTTCATAATCATAACAATAATTATCACTTTCATGGTGTAAAATGTATTCAAGACAATCGTTGGTTTTCGTAAGACTTGTCATCGCGGTGGACTGTATGGTGACGTGTGTTTCATTTTCTAGATTCATAATACTGGGCATCGATGTTAGAGCACAGTGAACACTTGTAGTAAAATAAATAAACAACTTTGTTCATAAAATAAAACACTTGAAATTATTAAAATTTAGCATAAAATTCACGAATGATACACAAGTCCTTTGATAAAAATAAGAAATAATTATATCACTCAGAAGACTAAAACGTCACAATTCGATTGGTATAAAAATCCAGAATTGAAAATGTGAATAAACGCTAAAATAAATAGAAAACACAGAGCAAATTGAAACGTGTCAGCCTGCAAGGCGTGTTACAATAAAGTAATAATAAATGAACATTGACCCCTCAAAAGAAAAAAGCACACTACGGACATATGCCGACTGACGACATGAAGCGCATAGGAACAATTGCCTCGGCAAAAAATATGTGAGTGAATATTTTTATTTTTATATTGGCTCTAACTAACATTATCGAGCACTCTCGTACCTACAAGTACCCACCAACACTCACAAATATATGTATATTATATATATATATATATATATATATATATATATATATATATATATATATATATATATATATATACTAGTAAAAAGCCCCCAATTTCGCGAGAAAAGAACTATTTTCATTCGATATTGCCAGAATCATTTTCTTGATTAGCTTGATTACGATTGATGCACATTTTAATCGATGTGCTTGTCGTCGCTGCCATGCTTTATTCGGCATGATTTTAGTTTATCAGTCAGTAGATATCAATATCAATAAGTCGCAAGTCTTTACCACGCTTTACTTGGGAGTGCTTTGCACTACCTTCAATACTTCACAAACTAAAATGGCGGCCGAGAATCAAAACAATGGTCAAATTAGGAAATTTTAAACTTTCACAAATCTATCGAGGTTTGTTCGAGAGTTTTTAAAACGCTTTTTTTATATGAAGACAAATTGAATAAATAAACGCCTGACAAAAGATCAACGGTGAAAATACAAATTGAATGAATACTGGGGATGTAGGAGCTTTCGGAATGTCTCCCCTTTACTTAACTTATGTGAGGTCCAATGAAAATCTGAATAATTATCACATCGATGGCATAAAAACGACAGTAATATCAGCAGTAATATTAGTTGATGTTGTTAATCGGTGAAACTTGATTAAAATTTCTGTAAATCCGAATACCGTCATGTGATCAAGTGAATTATATCACTATGAATGCCACGATTTGCTGAAAAATGCCAATCTGACAGTTCCTAGCAAACACACCCCCCCCCCCCCTTGCTCAGGAATTTCTCTACTTGATGAACACCCCCCCCCCCTTTTTTTTTTCTTCCACGCAACCACATTCCAAAAGACACACACACACACACACACACACACACAGACACATAAACATACACTCAATGAGAACACACTACTACATAACAACACTGATCACCGCTAAATCAACACAACGGAAGTAAGCACTCTACTGGACAGATAGAGTTGAGGGTGTGGCCATGAGGTGTGTTAGTGTCTTCGGTAAATTTTTTTATGATATCTGTTTGAACTTTCAAACTGACTTTAAATTATAAAAGGAAATCAAGTTATCTGCGTAAAAAATACATTTCTATTTTTCAAATCTTTCAGTAGAGTTGTGCGCCGTATCAATTTTTTTATTGACTCAAATAAGCACAATGTTCTCCACAAAGCTATATTTTTTAAAGAAAGTATATATATACATATATATATATATATATATATATATATATATATATATATATATATATATATCTTGTGTGTGTGTGTGTGTGTGTGTGTTTGTGTGTGTATCTATGTGTATTGTGAAGTATTTAGTCTTCTATGGAGTCTGATAATTGAATTCTAAAATTTGAATCTCAGTTACTAAATTACTGTTAATTGGCGTGCGGCTTTGTGGTCTGGTGGTGTGACACTCGACTTTGAATAGTTAGATCCCTGGTTAGAGACAGCGCAGAGGTGAGGCTCTTTTCTCACATTCTCTCGGGTTTGAATTGAGTACTTGGCCCGTAACATCATTGTCTGTCAAATTGTTATTGGGCCTTATAAGTGTCGCGTCTTGTCCTAAAAGTTAATTGTTGCTGTTGAATTGGGATTCTTTCGGGTTTTTTTAGTTTTTTAAAATGTTATTTTCTGGGGGTTTTTTGGTTCTTAATTTTCAGTTTTATTTTTTTATTTTTGGTTACCAAAAATAGAAAATATTATTGGGATTAGCCCAATAACGATTCTAATCCTCTTGTTACTAAAAGGCAAGTCCTCTACTAAATAAATAACCATTCGGAGACCCTTTTTTTGGACTACAAAATCTTCATGTTTAACCGTTTGTATATGAAATATAAAGTTTCAAACATCTTTCCCAAACTGTCTTTCGGTCCATCCCTGGAAAAGCAAAGAATTTAAACATCCATTCTTCCTTTTACTATTTTTTTCGACATTCCGGCATAATGGTATTCATTCTTCTTCTTCTTCTTCTTCGTTCCTCTGATGGACATCTATGGCTGCAGTCCGATATCTGCTATGAAGTATGTGGTCCGCTTTAGGTCCTCAGCCTCGCCATAGAGCTTTGTGTTGAGTGTTGTAGGGGTGACCCAGTGGTTCGAACGTTGCACGTTGTATAATGGGCAATCCATAAGCACATGTAAAGTGGTTTCATGGTCGGTTCCACATGGGCAATAAGGGGTTGTATATGGAAATGAAATTGCCGATCAACTGGCCAAAGAAGGAGCCCAAAAGGAACAACCGAAGTCGTCAATCACTTACCATCAGCAAAAGAAAATAATAAAGCTAAAAATAGACAAAGAAAGGAATGACACACACCTGGAACACAACAAGCAGGATCCAATCCATGCCATTCAGCGAAGTAGCCAAGTCACTCTATTCCGCCTCCGAACAGGACACAATAGACTAAGAGGACATATGTTTACAAAGCTAGGTATTGGTATTCATTCAACTTGTGACCGTTGGCTTGAATTATACTTTTGGCGCAGACCGTTGTATTTTTCTATTTACTTAGATCTACATTTTTCCATATTCAGGTGTAAAATGACTTCCTAGTCGGTTAGAGCGTTATCTTAGACAAATGATAATGCCTTACCAGCGTTGTGTCCCATGCCAGATGTTCAGTCTTGGTGTTGGCTTGAAACCTCTTTGAGCACATAATGGATATTTCGCCATATAAAAACTTACAGGGGATTGTTTTTATAGGGGTATTTTGGGTGAGGGGGGGGGGGGAGGCGTTTAGATAAATGCTAGAGCTATCTTTACTCTATTTATTCTTTCTTTTTATCATGACTACTTCGAAAGCTCTCTTCGATTCTAGACACAGGGAAAGTAAACAGAGGAACATAAAGATATAGATATGAACAACCAACTTCGAACGATTGAGCAGTTTTCTCTTCTCCTCTTCAGCACCTAATGTCTTAATGGGCTCTAATAATAAATAACGACAATAGAGAGCAAAACTCCGCCATCGCTGTCTAATCACTTCTTGAGTTATCGATCTTCTTGACTATCGCCTTTCCTCCCCTCATCCTAATGAGAGTTCTCACTGAAAACGATAGTAAACCAATCCCCAGTACAAAAGAGATGCTCCTCAGGGGTAGAGAATTAGCGAGCTATCGGAGTTTAGGCCCTTGGCATAGTATAATGTTTGCTAACTTTTGTCCAAAGCTTTTATCAGATGAGAAGAAAAACCATTCCAGCTATTTATTGGATTATCATAGAGGAAGTTTTCTTTACGATGAAATGATCGCGTAGAATAAATAGATGATTAGTGTTTGTATATTGACTGTCTTATAATATTTTATATAATGGCACATTGATTTATCTGATAAAAGAGAGAGATATATAAGGAGTAAATGCGACCCCTGTAAAAGGGGCAAAACAGAGTAAATAATGTTTCGGTTTTTGGCCTTCCTTACGTTACACACACACACACACACACACACACACATTGCTCTCTCTCTCTCTCTCTCTCTCTCTCTCTCTCTTCTCTCTCTCTCTCTCTCTTTCTCTCTCTCTCTATCTATCTATCTATCTCCTTCTCTCTCTCTCTCTCTCTCTCTCTCTCTCTATCTCTCTCTCTCTCTCTCTCAGTGCAAATTAGCTTCATTCCTTTATAATCTGCCTGATAATCTTTTATATAATCTACAGCTTTTACAAAACCTAGCCCCAATAAATGTTTTAACGAAAAAAAAAGAGAGAACACATAGCCACAATTATTTATGAACTCCACTGCTTGCCTGTTTGAGCTAGAATTGATTATAAAATTGCTAGGCAATGTTCTAACTCTAAAAACGATTGTTCAGCTTTAAATCTGAAGGATTTAATTAATTATTATATCTCATCTCGTAATTTAAGATCGTGTGATCAGCATCTTTTGCGCATCACAAAAAGGAGGAACACAAAATTAAAAAACAGAACCTTATATTGCGCAGCTATCAACAGTGTGGAATTCTCTGCCATTCAATCTGCGCTCTAGCTTTACTGATTCCGAAGCAGTTTTTAAAACAAAATTAAAAAGTCATATCTTTTATATTATATTTCTGAATCGTTTTTTTTTTTACTTTCTTTTGTAAACAAGTATCAATAGCCACGCCAATCACTCATCTTTTACTTCACTGATTTGTAAAATGAGAAAGTCTACTTTAATCGAAATGTTCCAGTCACACAAGAGGTATTTACTTTTTTTTAAATGAATATGTTTAATTTTCAGGTACATCTATCAATTAAAGTGCTATGTAATTTCAGAAATTCAAAACATATTATAGATGACTCGAGAAAAATATATCAATAGTCAAATCTCTTCTTATCATTTCTTCGATTCAGCTTTCTATCTGATGAAAAGTTTAAGACTGGAACTATTGATTCAAACTGAGAAAATATATATATCACTATGAAATTATGGCGCCCGTCCCCGAGCGGCTCGGTGTCTGGTCTAGAAACAAAATCAAGCGACATTAAAATTGATCGGTTACCAAACAATTTACAATGGTTAGAAAGCTTTTGCGCCGGTGTTTTGTGCTTGGGTAAGACACTTTAACAACTTCATCTCAAACGACTCAGGGTGTGTGTGTGCGTGTGTGTGTGTGTGGGTTTCTATCAAAAGAACCAATTGAGCATTTATTATCCAATTTATTTATTTATTTAATTATTTATTTATTTATTTATGATATATATTGCTTGCCATGTATATTGTGCACCAAGAGCTATATTGTATTGGACAGGCGCAATATAAATAAATTATTATTATTATTATTTATTATTATTATTATTATTAATTATTATTATTATTATTAGTAAAGGGCCCATATATATATATATATATATATATATATATATATATATATATATATATACATATATATATATATACTATATATATATATATATATATTACGTATATATATATATATATATATATATATATATATATATATATATATATATATATATATATATATATATATGGGCCTTTTTTCTCACTTTCTTTTCGTTATCTGCGTGTAACCTGAGGAAGGCCAAAGGCTGAACCTCATCTTTTTTGTGTTGTCCCCTTTTCCGTGAGTCACATTTACTCCCGTTATTTTTCTCTCCAAATTTATTGGCTCATTTAGGCACCTTCAGTTTTTAATCAGATAAATCCGACGTGCACATATTTGCAAGTCTGATAGCCGAATGCAATTGTTAACTTATTTTGACATTGTTGTAATGGACAATGTAATGTGTTGCTTTGAGAGTATCTCCATTACAATAATTAACCCATAATATTTGGGTCATCAGACCTGCAAAAAGTCCACGTTGGATAAATCATAAATGCACGTCGAATAATCATATATTAAAGTTAATAATTTGCTTTTGCCGTGTTGGTGCAGCAGTCTAAGATTTTTACAATGACAAATATAACAATGACGTCATTTTTCGTTTTCTTTTTTTTTTTCTTTTTTTTTTTTTTTTTTTTTTTTTTTTTGTTTTTTGTTTTTTGTCTTTGTTTTGTTTTTCTTTGATTTTTTAAGAGAATACGTTTTCTGATTTTTTTCTCATCACAAATACCTTGTATTGGGTTGCTTCTCCTTGATCAATGATAATAAAAGCCCACAAGAAATCGATAGGTCCTGAAATGTTCAATTAAGTTCATATCCTTGACAATACATGTATGCTTTGAAACTCGGTCAGTCTTTAATCAAAACAAAACTATAATCTGGTGTCAGAACCGGTCTTAAAATCTGGATAAAGATATGAAAAATGTGTATGAAACAGTGCTAGCTAAACATACATATTCTTCAGATCTTTATCTTATACCAGTGCCTGCACCTTTATTTATTATTTACATATTCTTAAATTCCAGACTAAGCCTATCGACATAACATGTGTTTTAATTTGATTTCGTTAAAAATTAGAAAGGAAATTTAGATTAATATCATAATACAAAGATGGAATGGCGGAGGGGGCGTGTGTTTGAAACTATGAAAACATAATGAAAAAAGAGAGGGTGATGATGGAAAAAAAGAGAAGGAGAAAAAGGCAGAGAATTTGGACGAGGAGTTGGAGGACGAGAAGAAAAAAAAAGGGGGGGGGCAGGAGGATGAGAAGAGGACGGGGAAAGAGAAGAAATAAATAGGAAGAAGAAGAAGAAGAAGAAGAAGAAGAAGAAGAAGGAGGAGGAGGAGGAGGAGGAGGAGGAGGAGGAGGAGGAGGAGGAGGAGGAGGAGACGTGAAGGAGGAGGGGAGAAGAAAAAGAACAACAATAAGAAGACGGAGATGGGAAGACAAAAAGAAGGAGGAATGACTTGGAGGAGAATATTAGAAAAAAGGTGATATAGATTTGTTTGAAGTCCATCAAAAAAAAGAAAATATTCTAGAAGTATTAGCCACCAACAATGGCGTGTACGAAGGCTTGAGATGACTTATAAAACAATAAAATGAAGAAAACAATCCTTTGTTCTGTTGTTTTCTCTCCGACTCAGACAAGAGATTAAGTCATAAATGGGAAATGACTGACAAAGAGGCCCCCTTTAATACCAGACTTTACTAGTGTCAGTATTCCTTAGACACTGCCATTTCAGTGGGTGGATTTTTGATGTTATGCATTGAATGATTGGGATATCACTGGATTCATAAGGATTTTCACTAATAGCAAGATATGCTATGACTAATAACATTTTACTTTTGATTATAGATAGTAAGTTATACTTTATTTGAACAGAAATAATCTTTCCGTTTTTATATACATGCCGTCTTATTGCTTACTTCTTTTTCGGGGTGAAAGAAAGTAACCCGAGGAAAAGTAATATTATATTTGTTTCTTTTTTATTTTTTCTTCTGTTAACTATCAGGAACACTTTTTTTGGCTGTATATTACGGTATTATAGTCTAACTGATTCGAATCTCCCTTGCAAACTGCGTTTAAACCTTTTTACTATTAATGTGAATTACATTTTTAAAGATTTTTGGTGGATGAATGGATTTCATTGCCACCTAGATTGTTTTGTCGTCAGAGACACTGGGATGTTTTTTCTCCTGAATCGTTTTTTTTTTTTTTTACTTTCTTTTGTAAACAAGTATCAATAGCCACGCCAATCACTCATCTTTTACTTCACTGATTTGTAAAATGAGAAAGTCTGCTTTAATCGAAATGTTCCAGTCACACAAGAGGAACTTACTTTTTTTTAAAATGAATATGTTTAATTTTCAGGTACATCTATCAATTAAAGTGCTATGTAATTTCAGAAATTCAAAACATATTATAGATGACTTGAGAAAAATATATCAATAGTCAAATCTCTTCTTATCATTTCTTAGATTCAGCTTTCTATCTGATGAAAAGTTTTTAGACTGGAAATATTGATTCAAACTGAGAAAATATATATCACTATGAAATTATGGCGCCCGTCCCCGAGCGGCTCGGTGTCTGGTCTAGAAACAAAATCAAGCGACATTAAAATTGATCGGTTACCAAACAATTTACAATGGTTAGAAAGCTTTTGCGCCGGTGTTTTGTGCTTGGGTAAGACACTTTAACAACTTCATCTCAAACGACTCAGGGTGTGTGTGTGTGTGTGTGTGTGTGTGTGTGTGCGTGTGTGTGTGTTCGTGTGTTAATATTTGTTTTAGTACCTGGTTATAATGAATTTCTAATATAGTGACAGTTTCAGTACACACACAAAAAAACGCCTAAGTGTTGACTTGCGGTTTCATATGGCCTACTGGGTGATATAATGAATTAGTGTAAATGGAATTGGGCATGATAATCTGTGGAATATTATAAATGTTCATTTTATTGATTACAAATTGTAATATATAGTCGTTTACCAAAGAAACTTTGAGAAAATATATTGGTCGGCGGTACATATCTTGAAGTAGACGCATTTTTCTTTCAGAAGCAGATGTATCGCATGTCTTTATAGACATAACTGAGGAGCAGAGCGGACGGCTTAACAGGTCCGTACCAAAGTTACAAGCACACCAAAATAGTTCAGATATTTATTTCACATAAGCAATGCTACGCAGCTGTTGCCGCTCAGTGAGCGTGGTTTGGTCGCAAACGCTGACCCCTTGGCATAAAGTCGTTCGACTGAAATGGGTTCATGTACACAAGGACTGGGATCAGATTATGTGTGAAGGGCATTTTTGTTTATGGACAAATTATCTTTTAAAGTTGATTCCTGTGGCGGAGTTTGTGGTTTTATTGTGGGTTCGAGTTCAACCGATAAGCTCAATGGTCTGGATTCGAACCTAATATGCGATCTCGTCACCAGCTGCCCCACTCAACCAACACCACAAATGGCTCAGGTTTAATCTAGGGATGATTAAGAATAGCCTTAGGGTCCCTTATAACTAATTGTATTAATACAAGTGAGTCAAGACAATAGTAACACCCAATACAATAGTAACAATTCTATACATAAGTTTAATTAGATTATTACAGGAAAAGACAGAGAGAATAAGTGGAAGGTAGAATGAAAACTATGGATGATAATATGTTTGACAATTTAATTGTTATTCCTGTATTCATTTAATCTCAGGAAGAATGTCTCTAATAGAGCGGAACTAATTATTTATTTATTTATTTATTTATTTTAATCATCTGTGTCAGTATGTGACTCGTTTCAAAACGAAGTGGTTATTCAGTATCAAATACTGAATAGTGCTTTGCCACTATTCAGTATCCATAAGGAACTCTTTTTTTATAGAGAGAATGCAAAGTGCGACAATCTCGGTTGAATGTAAATAAACTGCTGACCTACTTCCAGATTGAACACGTGCGGTAACTGACAGCCCGATTCAAAGTTGTAAAAATATTTTGATCGTAAATTCTTAATTTCTGCTATTGTGCAATTAACATAGTTCAAAATATCAAAATAAGAGTGGCATTCAAATACATTTTTAAATGTTTAAATAGACATGACTAAATGTCACTATAAGTTCAGTGGCACCATGGCTTGGTGGATATAAGCTGTTTGACTCTGAGCGTTAGGTTCGAGAGTTCAAATCCCGGTAGGGGTAACTTTGTTTTTTTCCCCCAATATTTTAAAAATTCCTTCTGTCTTTTGATATTTTTCAAACTTTTGTTTTAATACTTTTATTTGCTTGTAATATACTTTAATGTTGATATTATACTATTGTTCTATTATTATTACTATTATTATTATTATTATTATTACTATTATTATTATTATTATTATTATTATTATTATTATTATTATTATTATTATTATTATTA
Source organism: Berghia stephanieae (assembly GCF_034508935.2). Taxonomy (NCBI): domain Eukaryota; kingdom Metazoa; phylum Mollusca; class Gastropoda; order Nudibranchia; family Aeolidiidae; genus Berghia; species Berghia stephanieae. Next base: position 39,404,066 of record NC_088362.1, read on the forward strand.
TTATTATTATTTTCATTATTATTATTATTATTATTATTATTATTATTATTATTATTATTATTATTATTATTATTATTATTATTATTATTATTTTTATTTTTATTATTATTATTGTTATTATTATTATTATTATTATTTTTACTTACTTACTATTATTATTATTGTTGTTGTTGTAATCGTCATCATCATCATCATTATTATGATTATGATTATTATTTTTTGTTAATCAAGTAGTTGGAGTAATTTAATCAGTTATCGATTTATTACGAATATCTTTTATGTGTTATAATCTCGTTGTTGTTTTTCATTATTGTGCTCTTCTATTGTTTATTACTTTTTAAAATCTTTTTTTTCTTCTGTTTGTCTCATTTGTTGTTGTTGTTGTTGTTGTTCTTGTTGTTTGTTTGTTTGTTTGTTTGTTTTGTCATCTAAGACAAACCCGAATCATTATAAATATGTGGCCAGACTTTCTGCCATTTTTAATTGAGCGATGTACTTCCGTGAATTAATTGCCGTATTATATTGAAATTTACATGACAATAATAATAATAATAATAATAATAATAATAATAATAATAATAATAATAATAATAATAATAATAATAATAAATAATAATAATAATAATAATATTAAATAGATACTGAATATTAAACTACAATTGACATCTATTTACTGAATACACGTGGTATTTTTAGGGGTGTTTCTTTTTTTACGAAACCTGCCTAAACACGCCGGAACCCGACAAAGTTATGGGAAATAGACAGCAGTGGGGAGTGAACCTGGGACTCAGGGAAGTGCACACCATTGGGGAGTGAACCTGGGACTGGGTTTCGTAAAAAAAATTACTTTTTTACGAAACCCGACAATATCCGACAAAGTTATGGAAAGAAAGTAGGCAACAGTGGGGGAGTGAACCCGAGACTCAGGGAAGTGTACACTTTTGGGGAGTAAACCTAAGTCTATGGTTTTTCGGCGGGTTTTGGCGGGTTTCGTAAAAAAGTAATTGCTTAATTCTCGTCTGGTACCCAACTCCCATAGTCCGGCTTCATTTCCCACTGGTATCCATCTTCCATAGTCCCAGGTTCATTCCACTGATATCCTCTTCTCAAAGTCACAGGTGTGCACTTCCCTGAGTCCCGGTTCATTGCCCATTGGTGCCCACTTCCCATAACTTTTGACAATTTCGATAGGTTTCGAAATAAAAGTACATTCTGAGCTCACTGACCACTGGTATCAGCCTCTGCAATCCCAGTTTCAATCCTCATCGGTGTCAAAATCCGAGATTTACTCCCCACTGCTGCCTGCTTCCCATAACTTTGTCGGGTTTTGGCGGGTTTCATAAAAAAGTAATTTCCCCTCCCCCTTGGTATTGCTTTTTTACAAAATCCAGAGTCCCAGGTTCACTCCCCACAAGTGTACACTTCCCTGAATCTCAGAATCACCCCCACTGTTGCCTACTTCAATAACTTTGTCGGATATTGTCAGGTTTCGTCAGGTTTCGTAAAACAGTAATTGCTTTTATATGAAACTCGCCGAAAACCAGAGTCTCAGGTTCACTCCCCACTGTGTACACTTCCATGAATCTCAGGTTCACACCCCACTATTGCCTACTTCCCATAACTTTGTCGGATATAGCCGGGTTTCGTAAAAAAGTAATTGCTTTTATGTGAACTCGCTGAAACCCGCCGAAAACCATAGTCTCAGGTTCACTCCCCACTGGTGTACACTTCCCTGAGTCTCAGGTTAACTCCCCACTGTTGCCTACGTCCCACAACTTTGTCGGATATTGCCGGGTTTCGTAAAAAAGTAATTGCTTTTATGTGAAACTCGCTGAAACCAGCCAAAAACCATAGTCCATGAATCTCAGGTTCACACCCCACTATTGCCTACTTCCCATAACTTTGTCGGATATAGCCGGGTTTCGTAAAAAAGTAATTGCTTTTATGTGAACTCGCTGAAACCCGCCGAAAACCATAGTCTCAGGTTCACTCCCCACTGGTGTACACTTCCCTGAGTCTCAGGTTCACTCCCCACTGTTGCCTACTTCCCATAAATTTGTCGGATATAGCCGGGTTTCGTAAAAAAGTAATTGCTTTTATGTGCAACTCGCTGAAACCGTCGAAAACCATAGTCTCAGGTTCACTCCCCACTGGTGTACACTTCACTTAGTCTTAGGTTCACTGTTGCCTACTTCAATAACTTTGTCGGATATTGTCAGGTTTCGTAAAACAGTAATTGCTTTTATATGAAACTCGCCGAAAACCAGAGTCTCAGGTTCACTCCCCACTGTGTACACTTCCATGAATCTCAGGTTCACACCCCACTATTGCCTACTTCCCATAACTTTGTCGGATATAGCCGGGTTTCGTAAAAAAGTAATTGCTTTTATGTGAACTCGCTGAAACCCGCCGAAAACCATAGTCTCAGGTTCACTCCCCACTGGTGTACACTTCCCTGAGTCTCAGGTTAACTCCCCACTGTTGCCTACGTCCCACAACTTTGTCGGATATTGCCGGGTTTCGTAAAAAAGTAATTGCTTTTATGTGAAACTCGCTGAAACCAGCCAAAAACCATAGTCCATGAATCTCAGGTTCACACCCCACTATTGCCTACTTCCCATAACTTTGTCGGATATAGCCGGGTTTCGTAAAAAAGTAATTGCTTTTATGTGAACTCGCTGAAACCCGCCGAAAACCATAGTCTCAGGTTCACTCCCCACTGGTGTACACTTCCCTGAGTCTCAGGTTCACTCCCCACTGTTGCCTACTTCCCATAAATTTGTCGGATATAGCCGGGTTTCGTAAAAAAGTAATTGCTTTTATGTGCAACTCGCTGAAACCCGTCGAAAACCATAGTCTCAGGTTCACTCCCCACTGGTGTACACTTCACTTAGTCTTAGGTTCACTGTTGCCTACTTCAATAACTTTGTCGGATATTGTCAGGTTTCGTAAAACAGTAATTGCTTTTATATGAAACTCGCCGAAAACCAGAGTCTCAGGTTCACTCCCCACTGTGTACACTTCCATGAATCTCAGGTTCACACCCCACTATTGCCTACTTCCCATAACTTTGTCGGATATAGCCGGGTTTCGTAAAAAAGTAATTGCTTTTATGTGAACTCGCTGAAACCCGCCGAAAACCATAGTCTCAGGTTCACTCCCCACTGGTGTACACTTCCCTGAGTCTCAGGTTAACTCCCCACTGTTGCCTACGTCCCACAACTTTGTCGGATATTGCCGGGTTTCGTAAAAAAGTAATTGCTTTTATGTGAAACTCGCTGAAACCAGCCAAAAACCATAGTCCATGAATCTCAGGTTCACACCCCACTATTGCCTACTTCCCATAACTTTGTCGGATATAGCCGGGTTTCGTAAAAAAGTAATTGCTTTTATGTGAACTCGCTGAAACCCGCCGAAAACCATAGTCTCAGGTTCACTCCCCACTGGTGTACACTTCCCTGAGTCTCAGGTTCACTCCCCACTGTTGCCTACTTCCCATAAATTTGTCGGATATAGCCGGGTTTCGTAAAAAAGTAATTGCTTTTATGTGCAACTCGCTGAAACCCGTCGAAAACCATAGTCTCAGGTTCACTCCCCACTGGTGTACACTTCACTTAGTCTTAGGTTCACTCCCCACGCTTTGCCTACTTTCCACAACTTTGCCGCATATTGTCGGGTTTCGTAAAAAAGTAACCCCCCCCCCCCTCCCATTTTGTTATTGCTTTTTTACAAAACCCAGAGTCCCAGGTTCACTCCCCACTGGTGTACACTTCCCTGAATCTCAGGTTCATTCCCTCCACACACACACACACACACACACACACACACACGCACGTTGCTGCCTACCTCCCATAACTTTGTCGGATATTGCCAGGTGTCGTCGAGTTTGGTAAAAAAAATAATTGCTTTTTATTACGAAACCCGCTGAAAACCAGTCCCAGGTTCACTCCCCAATGGTGTTCACTTCTCTGAGTCCCAGATTCACTCCCACAGATGCCCTCTTCCCATAACTTTGTCAGGTTTCGGAGAAAAAAAACCCCACCGTATTATAGTGCAAAACCACTATTCAGTGTCAGATACAGAATAGTACAAAACCACTATTCAATATCAGATACTGAATAGTGCAAAACAGCTATTCAGTATCTGATACTGAATAGTGCAAAACCGCTATTCAGTATCTGATACTGAATAGTGCTAGCCGTTTCAAAATGGTATAAGCCCGTTTGGCTTGCTTGATTGAGGCTAATGACTAGGCTGTATCAGCCAGTTCCAGAGTTGATTCCTGGTTCCAGGGTTATTCTTGACTTCACAAAAGTGTGTTGTGGCTATGGGCTGACAGAAAAGTTCTTGTGTAGGCGAGGACTGACATCAGAGACTGGGTGCTAGGCAAGGACTAGGGGCTGGGCAAGGAACTTCAATTAAGAGTTTAAACAAATAGGTCTTCGAGCCAATTCTAATTTATCTTTCGCCACCGGGTCGTCCCTGAGCGACACATCATAATAGCTTTTATTTGCCGACAAAGGCAAGGAGAAGCAGTAACTCCATGATAATGGTTACAATTATTACATTTGTATCAAACATCAACTGACAGTTGATCTATCTTACATAATGAGAATTTAACGGGGTTATGTCCCTTATATTTTATGATTTATAAATTATAATTGTGATATGATGTGTGGCCGGGGATTAGCGGTAGATTACAGACATCATGCAATGTACATATTGAATATAAATGAAAATAATAGCATTGATCATAAACAAATGTTAACTATTGTATAATATACTTATAGTTTTGTACAAGTATTTCAACTTACGAACATCCATAGAATAAATCGCAAATAAAATATACACAAATTATAATAGTAATGGTAGGTTAAGCATTGAATTCACAGTCATATCTCGTTCCACTTTGAATAAGTAAACCAATAATAAATTACCTTCAACCGAGAGATAGTTGAATGAACTTTATACGAGTTTGAAGTTTGAGAATTGCTCCTTCTTTCTTGGGATTCTTAGTGTGTGTGTGACTCAGTTATGAGATGAATATGGTCTTATAAAATAAGGCCACGACAAACAATTATGGGAATAGCCAATCAGAAAGAATGGTCCTAATTAGATGGCCAATGATGTTCAGATGCGTTTGATTGACAACTGGGTAGAAGGTAGCGGAAAGAAAGCTAGAATATTAATTTCGATTTAGCTACTCATGAAAGAGACGCGGACCTCAGGCCATATGCGCACCTGGAGTCTTGTTTGAAAAGGATAATTAGCAGGAGATATGCAGACAATGGGCAGGCAATTGAACAGATGAATAAGCCTTAGGCGGAAAGTGAGTGGTAAGATCTAGCGTTCCGTTAACAATGGGAAAGTTTCCTATATATGGACCAAATCCCTTTAGCAAAATTTAGAGCCGTTTTATGTTAACATTGAGCTTTATTTGAGAAAAGACTGTCCATGTTTTGAGTATTTTAATTCAAGGTGTTAATTTCCTTTTGTAAATATTGTTGTCCGCTAGAATTTGAAGGGGTTTTGAAGAAGACGCGCGAGCGATTAAAAAATCACTACGTGAAAGAAAATCGCTCGTCACAATTCCAGAGATAAGCGAAATTCGTGCTTTTGACGTCAAGATGAATGTTTTAATGATGAAACCACAAGAGATGAAGTGAGTAGAAAAGTGCCAGAAGACAAGAGAGAATAAAACATTTTCGCGGCGGTGATGGGGTTTGAACCTGCGACCTTATTGGTACGACAACTCTGCCTGGCCGGCGAGAGCGTGACTCTACCGTATGAGCTATCCACGAACCCAAAAAAATATTTTGTATCAAACATCGTCAGTCATTACTAGAGCTCTCTCTCACCGACTACTGGAGACCGCGGGTCCAACACACAACCATAGCGAAGTTAGCTGGCCAGCAATTAAGCTTAATAGCCAATATTCTCAACACAAACATATAACATAGAAACAATTGAGACATTGAGTATGCTCCGGTATATGGGGTGAATTTTTAATTCAGAAAAGTGACTGGAGCAGGAACTTATGTTGGTAACAACAAGAGATGAAGTGAGTAGAAAAGTGTCATAAGACAATAGCTCATACGGTAGAGTCACGCTCTCACCGGCCAGGCGGAGTTGTCGTACCAATAAGGTAGCAGGTTCAAACCCCATCACCGCCGCGAAAATTTTTTATTCTATCTTGTCTTCTGGCACTTTTCTACTCACTTCATCTCTTGTTGTTACCAACATAAGTGCCTGCTCCACTCACTTTTCTGAGTGATGAAACCATCACTTAAGTAACAAATCAAGTATGTATGAATCTGTATTGGTGTGAGGAGTGTAAATTGATGGTAGAAAAACTGGGCTAATGCGTATCAATTAAGGACTCCTGACACGAATCCAATTCAACATATATGGGATTTTATCAAAAGAAAGCTTTAAAATATTTTTATGAACAAGAACGCTGTAAAAAAATCCCATGAACAGTTCGACAGAATAAATGCAATTTGAAATGATATACCAGCAGAAATGGCCATCAGCTGACATCATCAGTGAGGCATCGAGTTGTGGCATTGATCAATTCTAAAGGTGGACATACAAAATGCGTAAATGCATAATGTGTACTGATTTAAATTTTGTGTTCAATTTTTCAAAATCGATTCTTAAAACGTCATACGATTTTTTTAACAGTTTGCACAAATTCAATAAATAACACGCCTACATAAAACTTGTTTTGACTCGTTTCCAAATATGTATATGTCATTACAATACAATACAATACCTAATAAGAGCGAAATTAGGCCAATAATGTGACCTTTGGTTCCCTATCACAGTGATAAAATCTGATATGCATTAATAAGACATAAAGCAAAGAATATCAATTATAAAACAAACATAAATTACTCATCGAATTCAAACTGGAGGTGATCTAATTCCTTCTCAATACAGTTCTTAAAAACGTGGACATTACTCGCAGTTCTTGTAGAGGCGTGGAGAGAGTTCCAAATAATATCTACGGTCCTGAAAATTAAAGAGTGAGCACGTATTGAGGTCGAACGCCGGTCTTTGAAGATTTTGAAGAATCATGAAATCCAAGTTCTCAATCTTGTGTACGATTTTGTCAATTTGAATAAGATCACCTCTCATTCCGTTAAAGAAGGAAGTGAAAAGTGTTCCAATCTTTCCTTATAAGACAGATAATACAATTCAGCGACAGACTTAGTGGCCCTCCTTTGGACGTTCTCCACGGCTATTGACCGTCTTTTAAACATCGGGCTATGTAATTGGAATACTGCAAAAGGGCCTCACTGAAGTCTTAAATAACCTTAAAAACATAGTACAATCGAAATGAGAGAAACTTCGTTTTATAATTCCAAACAACTTATTTGCTCTTTTAATTATATCATTAGCATATGTAGATCAAATTTGAGAGTGGGATCAAATTATGTCACGGCAACATCCTTCTCTAAACTGAAACTCTGAACTCAATCATAGAATTATTATGTTCTTCATCAGTGAAGTAGGTATTTTAGGATTATATTATCCAATATGTAAAACATTTGGATATGTTGAAATTCAATTCCCAATCCTTTGATTGGTCAGAATAAAGCCAGAATATCGTCCAGTAATGTATACCTGTTATTCGCAGTGTTATAAATCTTCGTGTTGTCTGAAAATAATTTACAAGTAGATAATAAGACATCAGGGAGGTCATTGATAAGATAAGTTGTATAACACAGGATCGATTATTCATAAAACCATGCTGTCAGGGGCTGAGCAAGTTGTTGCTTTCAAAATAATGCAAGATACAATCTTTTATGAATGATTCCATTAATTTGCATGCGCATGCAAACTACGTGAGACTTACTGGTCTATAGTTACTTGGGTCTCCTTTATCTCCCTTTTTAAAAATTGCTGTCACATTTGCCGTCTTCCAATCAAATGGTAGTACTCCTTCGGTAAACGATTTGTTAAATATAATAAATAATTGTGTAGTTATTTCTAAAGCCAATTCCTTCAATAATGTTGGATGGAGATTATTAGGTCCCATACTTTTTGAACAATCAAGCCCGCGCAGTTTTCTAAAGATCTAAAAAACATTTTTGTTCCCCCTGTATTCATTTACTCAAACTCTTTAACATCCCGCCTTATCTCGCGTTTTGCATCATTCCTTACTTTAACTTACTCTTGGTAGTTAGTTGGTATGATGTTTTAAAAACTTTACTGTTTTCCTTTTTTTCATTACCTTACTTTTCACTATTTTTTTTTCTCCTGGTTTAACAGTAGGTAAACAATCTTCTTGTGAACGAAGTAAAACTGTATAACCAGGATTCATTAATACTCAAATGAGATAAATTCTTTTCCCAATCATGAAACTTTAACTCTGTTCTCTACATTTTCCAAAATCACCCTTGAAATAATTATAGTACTGAATTACGGCATCCTTTTCGATTCTTGGCTCTCTCACAGACATGTTCAAAATAATTGTATGTACACAGTGGTCGCTATTTACAAAATAAAGGACTTACATATTTTATATCGTGAATGAATGTATCGTCATCACACAATACTAGGCCTAGAACGTTACTTATCTGATTTCCCCTGTATCTAGTATCAATTAACTGAATCAGAAATGCATCATTCAAATATTCAGTAAAACACTTTCAGGAACAAGGCACTTCCCAGTTGATTGAAGGGAAGTTAAAATCTCCAGTGATTAAACGTTATGACACGGTACGCTATCCCAGGCTAACAGTGTGTTTCTAAAGTTCGGTATAAATACATTCTTATCCCAGGATGGATTATAATTCCAATGAGTATAACTCTGTCCTCTAATTTGATCATACACCAAACGCTTTCCGACAGATTTACCTCGGTTATATTCGAGCATATTATCTGCTCATTTAGATTTTGTAGAATATATATTGCGACTCCTCTTTCATGTGAATCGTTAACTATAAAAAAGATCATAGCCTGGCATGCCGTGTGTAGATCTTTACAATGTTTTGGTATGATTTCTGTCATACATATCTTCACATCGGCGATTAATATTTTCAATTATTCCCGTTTATTCAGTAAATCGTCAGAATTGGTATACAGTATTTTATATAGATTGTCATGATTTTGAGTAGCTGACATTCCTGGATAAAGAGTCAATCCTTTACTTTTGAAACAATTCTATCACTTTTGATGAAGATGTCTTTCTCTCTCCGTTCACGACATTGTTTTAATTCGTTAACAAAGGCTCATCATTGTATTTGTTCCAATCAGAATCGATCGATTCGCGAAAACAAGCTATCTAGTTTCTTTTGTAAAAGGCTACTGCAGCTTTTATTTCTGGATACTGAAAATACAGGGTGAAAAAATCGAGTAGGGATAGACTTCAATCTAGATTTTGTTGTTTGCGCAACTTTTATGAAATCAATAGCGAAATTGAATTTATTCGCCCCAGGAATCAATTGTGCACCATGTCTAATAGTAAACAAATCATGCGTAACAAATTCAATCAATTCATCACGAGTTAGTTCATAATACTTTACGAGCAGAATCTAGGTTATTTAATACATTTTTACTTTATGTTGTTTTGTTTTATAAAGGCGAGGTTTGTTTTCGTGCATTGGAAAATTGTCAAGGATTTATTGTTGTTGAGCGGAAAGCTCTCAAATCAACTCTCGTCATCAATCTCTATAAAACCATCCATTCGGAAATGAAAATTCGTGTTTAATGTACCAAATATCTATGATTGATTTTTTTTTTTCATCCAATCGACCCCATAGTGCTTTTTACAAGTCCAAAAGCAAGAAATTATGTGTAAGGTAAAAAGACAAAACTAAAGGAATCGATTATAATACTGTGCTTATCAAGCTACCTGTATTTTGATATTGACCTCTCTTCTTCCAACTTTAATATATACATTTATACGGCGCATTTCCACTGATTTACCATGCTCATTGCGCCCAATTCTATTTTAATCATTCACCCAGTTGGCCATGTAGAACCAAATATCTATCATATATTGTACATTGTGTCTAACGTTATTTGTTTGTCACTGCTTTTTGAAAATATTACCTCTGCATACTCTGCAGAAAAAATCGTATTTAAAAATTTGGACAGAAAACTCGTCCTCTCGATTTAAATGAATCTTAGCAAAAACTCACAAAACTGGGAGTTTAATGTATTTTGTCATTGATATCTGCAAGACCTGAGTGAGGTCTAGTTGAGCTGCTCTAGCTATAGATACAAACCCATGGTCAGAGTTTACCCGATTATTTTTATCATCTGGTCACTGAACACTCCCAACATTGCTTATAAAAGATTATAAGGGAATTGATGAAGCTGATTTTTATTTGATCTACTAAAAATGTTTTAAGTTCTCAAGCTGGTTGGGGTTCCTGACCCCTTTACTGTGTCTTTTATCCCTCTTTATCTGTTTTCCAACATGCTGTCTGTCTTTGTCTTGGAATGAAATTACTTGGTTTTGTCCTGACCCTGGCTGAGAGGGAAACTGTCAAGTAATTCGTTCGTTATGGGAGATATTTTTTCTCGTGAATCATATCTCTGTTTCTCTGTTATGTACTGTAATATTTTTTCTTTTACATATATATTGATTTATACACATGTGAGTATTTTCTTCTAAGTTGGCACCTGTGCTGGTGGCTGGATGAGACTTTTAGGTTATCTCAAACTAAGAACACTGATAGTATGCTCTAGGAATCTACACCCTATTAACACTCCCCTTTGTCTTATTTTTTCTCATGTGATTTCAATTTTAAATCTATATATTTGGATTATCCTATTTTCTTCTTCTTCTTCTTCTTCTTCTTCTTCTTCTTCTTCTTCTTCTTCTTCTTCTTCTTCTTCTTCTTCTTCTTCTTCTTCTTCTTCGTCTTGTGGAAACCTCCAATATTGTCGAGGATCACTCCACAGTTTGTAGGGTTTTACATTTTAAACTTGCTAAAACTCTGCACATAATACTAATTTAAAATAAAACCAAAAAACCCACATAGATTAAAAAGTCACGTTGTGAACTCTAGCAATCGCGTGAAGGCATGTTAGCAACCGTTTTCAGCCACTTCAGCTGGGAGGCTATTCCATAGTCGGGCAGTGGAAGGGAAAAACGAATACATGTGGGCGTCTGTTTTTGATGTTGGGATGGTTACTCTTGCTGTGTGTCCCCTCGTATTTCTTGTACCGATAGCTTTGATGTCGTTTGGAAGTTTAAGGCACGAATTTTTGTAGATCTTGTGGAACAATTTAAGTTTATCTATCTTTCTTCTCTTTTCCAGAGGTTCAAGGCCAATTCGTTGTGATATTTCAGACGCACTTGAGAGAGGATCTTCCTTTTTACTTGGCGCTAAATTTACCTAAATGTGCCTCAAGTGCGGTAAAACCCTTGAAAAGAAACCCAAAAAAAACCACAGTTCTTAACGAAGCACCAGAAACAAATTTACAAAACAATAATGCCATTGCTTCACTCTGACCTGACACATTTTAAAAGTTTTGGTCGGGAAGCTTTAAATGCAAATACAGATTAAGTCAAATGATCAGGAACGTGTCAACTGTCACAGTAGTCTCGGATTTTAGACTTTTTCACCAGTCACTCGTCAGTATTAGTATTATCAAACGGTAGTTGAAATAGAGGTGTTCTCGTTGGTATGAAAGTGTGTGCTTTATCAGTGTTATTGCAGAATAGACACGTCTATTTAAACATTCATTTCTTACCGATGCAACGCGTTAATCCGTTCTACCTGCCAGATCAATTAGTACCAAGAGAGACATAGGTGGGAACAAATCACTAAACTGGCGGTTTTAAATAATAAGCTGGGTGACGTCAACTTCAATCACTATATTTGAATAAATGAAGTTGACTTCTTTCCATCGTTGTAACGCCAGTTGGCAGTACTCAGCAATAGTCGTAACGTCACTTCCCTCGTAATGACGCATGGTAACTTAGTAACTGGCTCAAACTATCGGAACAATGGCGGACGCCTTTATGAAATATTTCTTTAACGAGCAGAAAAGCGTATCCATAGGGGAAAAAAACATTATAAATCTGATCATGTTTTGACTTTTACACATTCTGATCACAAGGCATATGAAAAGTTCTAGCCGGAATGAAGAATAAAAAGTACAGATTTTCTTTGTTTAGAACCACCATGGCCGCCGTTGCTGGGCGACATGACATCAGACCATTTAATCCAATTAGATATCACTATATATTTATCAGACTTTTGATGCGTTCAAGTAAAAAAATAAAACCCGTCAGTGCTGTCGGTCACCATTACACAAAATTATGTTTAATATTAACATTAAAAAATTGGCTAGAATGAAGAAGACGTAACTCAGGTCTTTGTTATTGTTTTTTTTTTTTTTTGCCACCCATGTTTATGAGTAATTCTTACTAAACTCTATTAACCAAACTATAAACGCTTAAGGTTACACAAAGTTTTGTGTGTTGGTCCGTTATACTTCCGGATGACAATGTTGTGGGTTTCTTAGCCAAGCGCACTCTATCTATAGATAGTGTGCGCTTGGCTAAGATGCTCACAACATTGCCATCCGGAAGTATGATAGAGTGCGCTCGTGTACTTTGATGACTTTGGTCAGTTTGAGTTTTTAAGATGTAAGTGAGTTAAAACAAAAACATTCGCATGTGAAGAAATGAAGTATGCGATTTGATCATTTTTCGTTTTCAATTTTTAAAAATCTTTCTGACGTATTACAAACTGTTTAAGGTAGCATACGATTTTGATACAATTGATCTGGCAGGCACAACTTGTGAAATTTTTACAAGAACGCATCAACTAAAATGACCAATGCAATCGGGATTGGAATCTCGCCCAGCTTTATGGCCGGTTATTAATATGAGTTTAGTGATTAATAAGTTTGGTTCACACATGGAATTATAAGACAATTGGACATACCCCATTTACTCTGTAGTTGTTCCCATAGTAATGGTTACTGAATTGAATGATTAAAGTTGACATCACTAGGCTCTTTGATATTCTTTCAGACCGCCTATTGGGTAATTAGTTCTCATTAAATGATATCAAACTATGGTTACACATCGATTTGTGTCTTGGTAAGATTAATCCAGTGGGCAGAACTAGCGAGTATTTTACTTACCAGCCATCATTTGGGCGCAATCTGGATTCATTGGTCACATTGCAATTGTGCTCAAAGTGACCCACGTAGTGAAAAGTGTTCACAGCTTCGTTCCCCAAATAAACTACTTTCTGATTGCTAGAATAGATAAAAACATTTCGTTTTAACGGAGAGTAACATGCTAGGGGAAACAAAACCTTTTATACTCGTACCTTGCGTGGACATAAGTAAGATCTTAAGTACGATATCCAGACATTGGCCAGTGATAGATGGAGGATGAAAGTGAAGAAGAAATAGCTTGGCTGTTTCCATTCTCTATCAGACATTCTTGTCACTGATTATTTTTAGTTGTTTTTTTTTAGGTCGTAGTTTGCCGGTCATATACAGGAAATTCAGCTTATATTTATGAACACCATATTTATCTATCAAGTCCTGAGTCCGCTTATTTGTAGTATGATCAGCTTCCGCGATATTTCCCGATGTTCTTCTTTAGCTTCTTCTAATCTTTTAGTCTGTCACAACCTTTACGGCTTTCCATCGATCTCGGCCATCTTCTCGACTTTTGTTTATGTCCTTCTTCATTCTTTGACTTATATTTCTTTCTCTACCCTCCTCCTTATGGTACACGTCTTCCTCTTCCTACTTCAATTTTCTAACCTCTCCTTCTTGTTATTCAAACGTATCCCTCGCAGAAAGCGAAAAAAGGAATATAAAGCTGCGCAGAGGATATGTGTAACTTTTTAAAAGATAAAATAGATTTTGGTAGTTATAACACTCTCCACCCGCCGACACGCCTGACCAAGAAGGCCTGGCAAGCGAAATGGAAAGGTGGCCGAGACGAACCCTGCTAGAAGGAAAATCTTAGCGTCTGGGGATAAGTCTCAACGTATCGCCGTATCTTCCAGCCTACTAGATGGACCCCCAGGTACTCCGGATTCGGGTCATATGGGGGAAGCTTGTCCCCAACGAAGACGTTCAGTTTCCGGGTGTGCCAGCCACTGCACAGATGTAGCCACGGTTTTTGAAGTGTTTATCGTCAGGTCCATACCTTACCAGTCCTCCGCGTATCCCAGCCTCAGGGAGGTTGTGTTCGGCATGTCGCTAATGTAGATATCAAACAATATTGGTGCCAGAACAGATCCTTTAGGGACTCCATTCCTGACATTGCTCGGGGTGTCTTCTAGAGCGACGTGGAACTGTCTTTCCCCTAGGATAGAAGAGAACAGCTTCGAGGTCTTTTTGCACCTTATCATTTTTGCAAGATTCAGCATTAGCCCTTTGCACCAGACCGTATCATATGTCGCCGAAAGGCCACATGCACACAAGCTCAATCACAGATACATTTACATTCATACACTAACATACACACACATACTTACACCAATATTACTCACCAACATTAGTAACTAATTCTAACGAAATACATTTGAGTTGATTAATTACAACAACAACAAAAAACAATTCAGTTATACGGTGGAAATTTTCAGTCAAAACTGGAATAAAAATAAAATTTCTGTGAGCGAAACTATTCGTAAGCTCCGGAAAAACGTTCTGTCTTAAGGTGTTTTTTTAATGACTGACTATCCCTAATTAGTTTTACATCTGGGGAGAACGCATTCCACAAGATGGGGCAACTTACAGAAAAAGACTTATAACTAAGGTATAATCTGGTTCCTGGGACGATTAAGAGTGAGTCTTCAGATGACCATTATTGCCGTGTTGGATTATAATGTTGACATAAATCTATGAGGTACACTGGAGCTTGATTATCTATGCATTTATGAACAATATTACAAATTTTTAAAACAATCCTTTCACTAACTGGCAACCAATGGAGATTATACAGAATTTCTTTTGTAGAGTCATTGGATATTTTAATCAATTTTTCGGCTCTGTTTTGAATATTTTGCAAACGTTGTTTCATTTTGGCCGGCGCACATAAAAGCAATGAAATACAGTAGTCATACCTGCTGGTTACCAAAGCATGGTCAATAATTTGTGTAGTGTTCTCATCAAGAAGATGTCGAATTTCACCGATAGTTCTTAAGTGATAAAAGCAAGATTGGCAGGTTTTTGTTATGTGATTCTGCATTGAAGCATCAGAATCAAAGAATGAGCCAAGATTTCTTATAGTTGCCGTTTGTTCTATCTTATAATTTGAGTCGCCTATGTCAATTTTTTTCCTTTGTATATTGGTGCCAATCAATAAAAGTTCTGTCTTAGAATAATTTAATTGTAGGTTATTTTCTAACATCCAAGTCTTAATTGCTAATTACAATATATAATTTCACTGTCCTTTCTTGTCCTGGATGAAAAGCGGAATAAAGTTGTCTGTCATCGGCGTATAGATGGTAGTTAATACCGAATGACTCAATGATGTACGTCAATGGTGCAGTATAGAGAAAGAACAGGAGTGGTCACAAAACAGGGCCCTGATGGACACCACACCGAAGTTGATGAGGTTCTGATATAATTTGTCTATTAGGCGAGTCGATTTGAAGGGACTGTGTTCTATTTTTAAGGTAGGCCGAAATCCATTTCAAAGGAGTCCCATTCATTCCAAACTGTTTATGTAATCGCTGAATTAATTTGTTTTGATCGACTGTGTCGAAGGCCGCACTGAGGTCCAACAACACCAACAACAAACATTTACCCTGGTCCATAGAATTAATTATGTCACTGCGGACACGTAACAGAGCAGTTTATGTGCTGTGTTTAGTACGATATGCCGATTGGAGAACTGGCAGCATATTATTTATCGTCAGAAAGTCATTCAATCTTTTTGCTACTAGTTTTTCATTGACTTTGGAAACGAAGTGCAGTTTGGAAATTGGTCGGAAATATCCGATGTTAATGGGATCTAGTGACGATTTCTTTAACAAAAGCAGCTGTACCATGGCATGTTTTAATCTGTCTGGAAAATCGCCATTTTTTAGACTTGCGTTGACAATTGACATGATTGATGGCGCGAGTATTTCTTTGAACTTTTTAATTAGCCATGTCGGAACAATATCGAGAGAATACGTTTTATTTGAGACAACTGACCGATAATATATGAATTATCACATTTTCGGTATGATAGTGGTTTGTTGTTACTTTGATTATCTTGTGAATTTATTACTCTTTGCGTTCCTCGACTATCGATGTCATACCGTATCTTTAAAACTTTGTCTAAAAAGAAAGTTGAAAACTTTAAGCCAGTTGTTGTGGACATTTGACGGTAGTTTTGATACCGATGGCTCAGTTCTTATCATACCATTTATTAATTTGAACATTCCGTTCAAATCTTTTTGTGTTTTTGTTATGGCATTTCTCATGTAGTTTTGTTTACATTCCGAAATCAATCCTTTTGTAGCTTTGTAGATTTGCCCGTCTTCGTCTAATCCAGAAGATCTCCATTTTTTCTCTGCTCGTCTGCGCTGGTGTTTCGCTTTTATAATCTCTTCATTGAACCAGTAGGTGTTAGGCCTGATGGTGATGGTTTTAGATTCCAGCAGTGCAAAGACATCCACAATAGATAACAAAGTTTTTTTTCAAAAGGTGTCAGTTTTTCATTGACGTTATTTCCTTTGGTAAATTTGTTTGTGTTATCGGGTGTATATATTTCCTGTTTCAATTGTTCCTTGTCAATGTTTTTGGTTGTACGGGAGACTATTCTTCTTTTAATTAGTTTTGGTTTTACGTATTTCAATTTGCAGATTATTATGCTGTGGTATGCAGGGCCATCATGGTCTACAGCTACAGACGAAATGGAGTCATCATCCATACTGCAGATCAGAAGGTCTAGAGTATGTCCCTTCTCATGTGTCGGTTCATTTATGTGTTGTTGTAGGTTTAATTATTTTAAATTTTGAATAAACTGTTTACGGACGATTCGATTTTGTTATCCATATGGATGTTACAATCGCATACGATCAAAAGTTTGGAGGTCATAAGGGCCAAAATAGTAGTGCCATCTATGCATGCTGCGTTTCCGTTATTAACTTTGCTAACGGCTGCACCCACTTCTCTGGAACTGAACTTAGATGTCTAGTCCGACTCTCCGTTCGCCGGTAGCGAGTCTCAAATCGTACGATATACTTTGCGGACACTGCTCTCGAAAGTCAGGTTTCTACGGTAATTTATGTTCTTGGCAATTGTGTCTGCCTCACACTCTGGTGCATGGTTCAGGTCGGGCAAAAATTGAAAGTTTTCAAAATAATAATAGAACGTCAACTAAGCTTCTTTGGACATATCATCAGGAAAGACAAAAATCAATTCCTAGCCATAAGTGCTATAATCAATGGGAAAATAACGAGAGGATAACAAAGAATGACCCAAAGAATTCATTGAAATGGCAACACGACGACTCATCGACACAGTGGGAAGCCCCCAAAACATGAGACAGTCATGGAACTTGATGATGAGGAATGCATACCACAAAATGGTCAAATGCCTTGTAAGCATTGTCGAAAAAGTCAAAGTTGGACAATTTAAAATAAACTATCACATGCGAGTAAATATTTTTTACAAAAAGTTGTAATTTAAATATTGCTATCAAGGACGTCAAATTCTCTAGTTTGAGATGTATTGACATGTGTAAGGGTCATTTTAATCAATAGTTGGATCAAATGAAAGCTTTTCGGGAAGATGTGAGAAATTGTGTGTATTGTCGTTGTACGGTCATTTGTTCGGCTTAATGAGACATTCAGGTTACAAAGTCTGATTTAATGGGACGTGACTGTATGGTGATCTCGGCCTTGAAATTGCTGAGGTGAAAAAGTAAGAAATTAAATAAAGAAGAAAGTATTTTAGAACGGAGGGACAGATAAAATTTGTCTTACGCCAAGGGCGAGGAAATCATCACTCAGGCGCCACCAACAACGAATGAGTTTATTGCCCCAGGTCCGTGAAAATGAATTACATTTCATGACAAGAAATGTGCGTAGCTCTCGGCAGTGTGTGTGTGTGTGTTCGTACGTGCGTGTGACAGAGAAATAGATAGAATATTACTGAGAGAGAGAGAGAGAGAGAGAGAGAGAGATAGAGAGAGAGAGAGAGAGAGCGCGATGAAAGTGCGAGATAGAAAGAAAATGAACGAGAGAGGAGAAAAAAGAAAGAGAGAGAGAGTAATGGATTATTTCTGGAGGATGAGATTTATATATATATATATATATATATATATATATATATATATATATATAGAGAGAGAGAGAGAGAGAGAGAGAGAGAGAGAGAGAGCTATTGTGTGTGAACGAAGTATTTTCACATGTTTATAGTGGGTTTGTTTCCTTTTTTCCCCTTTTTTATTTTCTCAATTTTATCTTTCAATTTATTTTCCATTATTCAATCGTAAAATCAATATCAGTCTCAATTAAATTATTACACCAGGAGTATAGACCTATAATATTATCATCGTTGTGGATTGGGCACTACTAAAAATACCAACACGTCACTATGTAAGATGATATATAATGGTATATTATAAATAATGTTATTTTATCATTGTTAAATGTGAACGTTTCAAAGTATTTACACCCCATCCAATAGAAAATTAGTTATTTAATGCCGGTAAAAATTAGAGAACCTGATGGTTTAGTGATATGAGCATTTGCCTTTCAAATAAAGCAACCGGTATTAATCCCTGATGCCGACGAGATGTTTCCTGACCCCTGTGTACCGAGGAGTGATTGGGTTGATGGGTCAGTTAGATCTACTTGAGAGCACTTTGATATAGAGTAACCTCCTATCCAAAGGGTAGCAGCAAGTAATTGTTACAAATTGTTCGTTTAACGCAATATAAACTAGCATAAACTCCGGTTCAAAGGGTCGTATAGGTGTGAAGGACTTCTTTGTTTTTAGGCATGTCAATTATTATGAAGTCAATTTTAGAATTGACGACGATGATAATTATAGTTCCGATTCATGAGAAAGAATCTAAGTGTCTCGACAAAGCTTGAAATCTAACGTCATTATATACATTTGGCAATTTTTAAATTTTTTTTTTTTTGTAACACCTCTCGGCTTCAAAACTACTCGTCACTAAATTTTACATGGTGGCTACAATCGGCATGAAGATAGTTTGTGTGTATTATGAAATTGATTAGACATCGTGATAATTTTATCGACAAATCAAATTTGTTTCGTCAAAAATAGACGGCAATATTTTTAACACATAGGTTGTTTGTCAACCTTCCGGTTAGCGAGTATGACAACGGTATGGGAGTACCAGTTAGTGGTTCATCTAAAAAAGTGGTAAATCAACTATTGCTCTCAGAAACAGTACAATAGAATTTTCAAATAAAGCAAAACATAATGGCGTCATCATTGATAAAGATGACAAACCGGGTGAATAATACCATACAATCTATGTCATTGAAATGAAAAAAAAAAGTAAAATTCTCCATGTGACACCGAAGAATATAGCAGAACGTTTTATTAATTCCCTTTTGTTATCCAAATTGTACTATTGTATCTCCCTCTGGGCGAAATTAGCTAAAGACAGAATGTGTAAACTTCAGGTTGGTCAAAATAAAGCAGCCAGACTCATTGTACGAAATAAATAAAATAACCATCGGCAACTCTCCTTCTCCGTGAGTTACATTGGCTTCATGTGGAAAAAAGAGTTGGCTATATGATTTATACTTTTGTCTACAAAAATTTTGAGCACTAACAGACTCTCCTATTTTAAGGATCTTGAGGTTAAGCAATGACCAATCAATCCTTGTCAAACATAAGACCTCATGTAAAATAGGTGAGCAATCTTTTCAATCACCCCCCCCCCCACCGTTTTGGAACTCTCTCCAATCACATGTATTCGTTGCCACCTGTCAATTCTCGCTTGAACTTTTATATTTTTACGTCGTAAGTTACTGTACTATTATCATGTTTTGTGGTTAAATAGATTTCGTATCACTTTTCCATCAAATGCAGATAAGGATAAAGGGAGTAAATCTGACTCATGAACGAACAACACAAAACAAACGAGGTTTCGGCCTCTGGCCTTTTTAAATTAAACACAATAAATATATATATATATATATATATATATATATATATATATATATATAAAATTATAAAACAAAAACCATGAAATAATAGTGCTCAACTTTAGTATAAAAGGAGCTATTTATAAACATTTGAAATATAATTAAGATAGTTTGACTTCTACAACGTTGTTATCGAGCGTTGCTCTCATCAGGAAGTATATATATATATATATAGAATCGTGTTTGATACAAATATGGTACGGATATTGCTCGACATGTAGCATATATATATATAAAACGGTGAGCAAATGTGTTGTTCAATCATGAGTCAGATTTACTCACTTTATCCTTATCTCCATTTGATGGAAAAGTGATACGAGAGACTGACTCCAACATTGTGGTAAATATTAAAATAATATATATATATATATATATATATATATATATATATATATATATATATTAGATTGTCATAATAATATAGGTGAAAATATGTGTGAGTGTGTGTGTGTGTGTGTGTGTGTACGTGCAATGGAAGAGAGAGAGAGAGAGAGAGAGAGAGAGAGAGAGAGAATAATATTTCAGGTAAATATTAAAATAATATATATATATATATATATATATATATATATATATATATATTAGATTGTCATAATATAGGTGAAAATATGTGGGAGTATGTGTGTGTGTCTGTGTGTGTGTGTGTGTGTACGTGCAATGGAAGAGAGAGAGAGAGAGAGAGAGAGAGAGAGAGAGAGAGAGAGAGAGAGATAATAATATTTCAAGTATAGGGCTAGTTATTATCAACATCTACAATATTATTTCTAGCTTTCGCTCTCAACAGTCACGTCCTGCTCAAAACAGTTATTGCAGAAATTGATCATAATTATACTTGAAATATATGGTAAATAGCTCCTTTTATCAAAAAGTTGGGCACTATTATTTCATGGTTTTTGTTTCTATAATTTATATATATATATATATATATATATATATATATATATATATATATTTATAATCCTTATAATCCTTTTTATTGACTCAAATGGCACAGTGTTCTCCATAAGGCTATATTTTTAAAGAAAGGATATATATATATATATATATATATATATATATATATATATATATATATATATATATATGTATATATGTATATATAAGTATCAATCCACTATTAAGGTGACCACTGTGAAATGCACCAATTGGAGGACCAAGCATATGTCTTGTTCAAATTGATTAAACTGTTCAATCTTTGTTCAAATGAGTATAGTTTGATTCCCTACAATGATTTATGAACACAATTCTGATGCTTGATGATCACAATGGTATATAGAAAATTACTCGGTCCCCCTAATGTTTTACTAAGTGTTTCTGTAGCTTTAAGGAGACATTTGGTAAAAACATGTTTTTAGGGAGACCACATTAAAAAACCCTTTTAGGGAGCCCAGTATATGTTTATATATGTGTATACCTAAGAGTGCATTTTCAAGTGAGCTACCACCAAATTGTCTAAAATAAAGTAAGTCCTTAAGATTAAGAGCTTCATGGCCATAGTGTCGAAGCTTATCCCAGTGTGCGTAGAGTGAAGTGGCCGAGCAACGCATTTACTAACTCCTGGGAAGGACCATCCCTCAGAAGGGGCGCTCAGGGAAATAACCTGGGACTCAAACACGGCAAAAAATATTCCCAGTTGCTCCGTGCGCCATTGTTTTTGCAGTCCCCGACCCCTTTAGAAACCTGACGACCCAGGTTAAGATCAGAGATAGAAGGGACCAGGCAGAGGAGTTTATTTGTTGTTGTTGTATACCACTGAATGGACTTGGTTTGTTTTGTTTTGTTTTTAAGGGTTTTACGGCGCTTGCAACACATTAAGGTCATATCAGCGCCAGTAAAAAGGAAGAAAATGGGATAGTAAAAAGTTCTGGAACTACAATTAGAGCACCCAAGAAAAAGTAAGGCAAAGGGGATTTGTTTCAAATAGGAAACAGTAGATTCCAAGAGCCCACTATCAAAGTACTTAGTTTGAGATCACCTAAACGTCTCATTCAGACACAAGCACAGGTCCCAACAAAGAGGGATACACTCAAATGTTTACAAAGCATAAATAATATGTAAACAAAACAATAAAGAGCATAACAGACAGATGATTTACAAGGGAAAAATATAATCTCCCAAAACTCGAACTATACATTTGACTGTTTCCCTCCCAGCCAGGTCCTGGACAAAACCAAGTAATCCCATCCCATCCCGAGACAAAGACAGAAAACAAGTTGGAAAACAGACATAGGGGGATAGAAGACGCAACGAGTACGTCCCTGCCCATTATGGGAAGTCGGGAACCCCACCCAGTGAGTGAATGGAGTTGGATGGATAGGACAGCAGATCTGATGGACACAATGAACGGCTTCAATCAACATCTCATTCACTTTAACTTGCACAATGCTTGCTTTGGTTTCGTGGTAGACAGTTCGTCTGACGCCCGAGTTGCCAGGGTTCGAATCCATATTTGTGGCAATGCAGAGTCATTGTAAAAGTCTCATTTACAGTCTCACTTGTGTTAATTGGAGTACGTTACTGAATTGTAACAACGTTGTTCGTGTCCATATAAATCTACTACCAGCTGCACGTTGAGCTCATTGTGGGTTTTATGATACATCAAGCTCGTGTAAAATTACATTTACATTTGACCGAAAAATGATACATAACGATAGAAGTCTACAAATCATATTGCAGGTTTATTTCAGTTCCAAAAGCCATCACAAACATTCATCCACTGTATCACATAAGTCTTTGGTCACCAAATAAAAGCATGAAGTTTGCTATGTGTACAGTGCAACATAAAAGGATAGAAACAGTTTTACTGATAAAACCCTCAAATGATAACAAACCAATATGTTGTTGCTGGTAAGTTGCTTAATTGCATTTGTTAAAAAGCATAAACTGTGAAGCAAAAGTGTTGAAAATCGTTTGAATAAAGTTTAATGCAAAAAAAATAATTCTTAAGCACTTTATGCCGTTCTAAGCTGTCGTTGCTGCATTTTTTTTCATTATTAATTATTATTATTCTGATTAAGGATGAGGGGATAAAGAAAGAATGAAATTAAATGCACAGAGGTGTCATTTCTTGACAGTCACCTCTAAAGATTGCAACTCTTAAAACTATCATAAAAAGAATAGTGAAATTTTACATTAGGTATCTAGAAAATGCTGAACATAAAGCTACATTGGCCAATTAAGTTAGGGTTAGTAGAAAGACTTTTTATTCTGCCATATTTGATTCTTTCAGATAGTTCTACATAGCTGCCAACTTTTCAAAAATAAAATAAGGAACGCTCATTTTGCCCGGGATGAGGGGCGATGTGTGCCGAAGCCCCCCCCCCCCCCCCCCTTCATCGAATCGCAACATATAAAAGTCAGCCTTTTTAATTACTATTACTAACACTAACAAGTTTGAGATGACAGAGGCTAGTCCAAATGTTGCTCAATTATCGGGTTTAGTACCAGCACATTTGAATCGTTAAAATGACACTTTCCACAATGATTGTTGTTTTGTTTTTAAGGGTTTTACGGCGCTTGCAACACATTTAGGTTATATCAGCGCCAGTAAAAAGGAAGAAAATTGGATAGTAAAAAGTTCTAGAATTACAGTTGAAGCATCCAAGAGAAAGTAAGACATAGGGGAACTGGGAACAAATAGGGATCAGATGTAGATTCCAAGAGCGTATCACCAATGTACTAAGTTTGAGATCACCTATAAGTCTTATCCGGACACAAGAACAAAATCCAACAAAGAGGAACACACTCAAATGCTTACATTATACATTAAAAAATAACAAATATAGTAATAATACATAACAGAGAGATGATTTACAAGGAAAAAAATATCATCTCCCAAAACAATAAATATGCATTTGACTGCTTCCCTCCCAGCTAGGACTCCGGCGAGGGCCAGGAAAAAAACAAGTAATCTCATTCCAAGACAAAGACTGAAAGCATGTTGGAAAACAGATATAAGGGGATAGAAGACACAGTGTGTACCTCCCTGCCCGCTATGGGAGCTTTCCACAATGAGATCAAAATTCAGAACGGACAATATAAAGAAAGAATTCAACTGCCTCAACTTTGATAAGGACCAATACACAAGAAGCACGATTGTAAAATAAATGAAATAACTTAAGATGGTTAGAAATGCATAACTACCAACCTGGTACATCACTTGAGAGGGCGTTTTGGGGTAAAAATTAGGTGAGTTCAGATAAAAAGTAGACGATTGCATATATGTTTTCTTTCATGCAACATAATGGTCTTTAAGTAGTATACTATAATAGTAGTTATAGTAAAATGCACCTCTAAATATTAGAGAATTCCTACTTCTTTACTTTGACAAGATAAACACACCTAAAAATGGAGTATACTTATTTTTCTTGAACCTAAACCGTTACAAAAGCTTGCTTGAAAAAAAAAAAATTAAAATCAGATGAAGATGTTTTTAAAGGGATTAAATTTATATATTCATAAATTAATAAAGGGAAATAATCATTGTCATCTTTAATCAATATAAGCAATTGATTTTCTTATTGAATACCTTCCAATCAAAAAGGTGGATTTAATTTTATTCTTAATTAAAATAATATTTGTAACAAATAGTGAAAGTATCAATACTGTCTTAGAATATTCAAAGTATATCGAGGCTAACATCCATATCCTATGCAAATCTCCAATACATTATGAAAGGTTTGAGTAAAATACAGGCGTCATATAAACGAATGGAACTTTTTTAATTGTTGAAAATCATTTATGTTAGAGGCATAATTCAAATTAAAGAGCTACACAAATGGAGATTATGCTCTCACTGGACACCAATAATAATGATAATAATAATAACAACAATAGTAGTAGTAGTAATAGTAATAATAATGGATCAATAATAATAATTCATTAGGCTCACATGGCTTTTTTACCACAAATTAGTCAAAAATTACAAAATACGGATTTTGAACTAAAAATAAGCACTTACGGACTCAGGAAGTCAAATACGGAACAAATCCGTTTTTAACAGAACGGTTGGCAGCTATGGTTCTACAAAGCATTTGTCTCTCAAGCTGAGCAAATGAATGTTCATATAATATAAAAAAGGATATTGCAATGATGAACAGATTGTACTATATAAAGATAAAACGTTTTTGTAAACCCCCAAAATATGTCAATAACACTATACAATACAATGAATGTAATACAAATCAAATTCATGATTGTCATTACACCGATTGAAACGCTCTTTCCCTTCTATATTTATTTCTTTCATTAAAAATCTTTGTCTTCACCAAACTAATTAGTGTACCTTCAGGGATTCCTTTTTGTGAAAATACCCTGTGGTGTTTTAAGAACAGAATAATTTCAGACTTTCTAGGTAATGATCCCCTTGAACCATGTGCTGAAACATCTTCGACAAAGTTTTTAAAATATGACTTGACTCTATCTGTATCCTCTGACCATGACATGTATCTCCGATTTTTGCTTGAATTCCTCTTGGGGTTCAGTTTGTTTTGAAGAACACGTAAGCTGATTTGGCACTCCTGCTTCACCATCAAATATTTCTTCTTGATTTGCAGCTGTTACTATGGATGTTCCAAAATTTGCATTTGAGTCTCTATTCACTACAGAGTCATTTGTTTCAATGTTACAATTTCCTTCCCCAGTGACCGATGCTGAGTTATCAATTTGACCCAAAAAATGACCAACTTCTGTTATTTCTCGTATTGCAAGTGGACACTGATAAATGTTTTGATTGATTGATTCACTGTGTCCCATATGTCGATAGAAGACATCTCTCTCGTGTTGTGGGACATCAAGTAAGGCAAATAATGTCGAAGCTCGGTGCCTGAATTTATCAGCTATTAACAACTGGGGTTTCTCTAAATCCTTTACTAAGGAAGTGACATATTTGATGGCAATGTAACCACTTACATGATCTTTGGATATTCCTGTATTTGGAAAAAGAAATGGGTTGTCTGAAATATCAACAGCTTTACGCTCCTGTGCAAGTTTCCTTAAAGGCTGAATTGTGTCATTGGGTATCAACACAGGGACCAACATCTTGCTTCCCTTTCCAGACTGATAGGCCAGCTTATACTTCTCAAGTAACGCTTTTTCCAGAGGATCAGTGACATGTTGTACAAGCTGGGATCAACCCATACACCTGAATCTGCATCATTCCAGTCTTTTAACAACATCCTTGCGGTTCTCCGCCTCTCCTCGCATTAAACATTGTAAGCCTAGCTACGATGACATTGCGAAGCCTAACAAACATATGTGAATCAAATAATTGATAATCATCCTCACAAATACGGACCATCTCTTCAGTAATAAATTGCCGTAGCTTCTTTATATCATTCTCTAATGGCATCTCTTTGGGTTTTCTCAAATTTGTTCTCTTTGCTTCACATTGAACTCTGGCTGTAAAAAAAATACTATCCCAATTATAATCCAGGACAGCTTTGAACAAATCTATCTCTGCGGATTCTTCCATTTTGTTTTGCATTATATATTCCCCTTTTAAGAAATTAATTAACTTTTTCAATATAAATCCAATTGAAAGCTTCAAGCCTGCTTTCAATGTCCCATCCTCTTTCAAAGTCATTTCAGAAATGGTTTGCGATATTTCATTAAAGTTACAACGCTTCACCACGTCCTCTCCAGAGAAAGAAGGTTGATTCGTTCTCTTCCTAGTTTTTAAAATCAAATTTCCTAAGATGCGTAAATCACTCATTATAACTTTTCTCTCCTTCTTTGAACTTTTACTCCACAATTTTGTTCCTAACAATACTATAGCTTTGTCTGATCGACACAAATTTCCCACTTCATCATTCCGAAATTTGTCAAGAATATTCTCCTTTATTTCTTTACTTGCATTGGGAGCCACGGGATAAAATTTTACAACCCCAGTACACAGAGCATGCTCAGTACTACATTTCTTTTTGTGTTCATAAACCCTTCGTCCAGAGTAAAACCCCTTACAGCCAGCACACATAACAACTTCATGTGACCCTTGTGCTCTCTCACGCATAACTATTGAATTGTTTCTAGTGTTTGAATAAAAAATGCCCTTTTTCTTGAGATAATCCATTGTTCTATCCCTTTCCTTTACAGGCTGTTTCATGGCCTCTGTAACTTCTGTCTCATCTTTGTGTTTCCTCATCAAATGCCTTGAGAGTTTTGTTTGCAACTGTCCACAGTATGGACAGGGTCTCCTTGGCTTTTTGTATTTCTCTGGAAAAAAAAGAAGAAAATAAAGCACATCATGCTATGAACTATGAAAATAAATCAATAGACAGATCATATGCACATCAGCTACATGACAGCGATAGAGAGGAATAGCATTCCAAATATTTAAGGCCTGGACAAGTAACTGTCATAATTCCTTCTTGTTATATACTTTTCTACCATCTATTCCTTTGGAAGAGGTATGTTAGATTTGTGGAGACCTCTGCCACATAACAAATCCAGTGAAAAGACGCCATATTTTTGTTTTGAAATAGAAATAAATAGATCAATCCACCCACTTCACTGGGTTCAGGGTTCCCTCTTCATTATAATCAAAATATGAACATAAATCGGAATAGTAACACATTGAAGTCTCATCTGAATACATAGATTGTCCTTTGTTGTTTCAGCGAAAAATCAGACAGAATGTCAAAAGAATTTTAGGTTTTTCCCCAACCACCCCTTGGAGGTATCAGTATCAGCGGAATGGTAAGCGTCATGTTTTTTACGTTGAGCAACAAAATTTACTCCAAATGCTTCACTCGACCCAGGCGGAAAAGCAATCAAGAATAGACCCAAGTCCTATCCAAAGACTAACATTTCATTTAAGTTTATTGTAGGCCCTTGGCCAATCGACAAAATTCAATTCACATAAATTATTTACAACAATCAGAAATTAATTATATCAATAATAGTAATAGAATGCAATGAAGGCAATATCATAATAATAATAATAATAATAATAATAATAATAATAATAATAATAATAATAATAATAATAATAATAATAATAATAATAATAATAATAATAACAGTAGCGGCTATAAGTAACAATTAATATAGTAACAAAAGTAATAATAGACTATAGTTCATAGTCATAACAATGACTTTCTTTGTCATTGAGGGAGTGAGAAAACATCACCGGCTGGCAGAACAAACAGCCGACATCAATCAAACGTCCTCCAGACCGGTTGAGCATCGGCTTCATTAATTCCTTAAAGACTTCCCCCCAACTGCCTGAACGATGCTGATGCCCAGACAACTTAATCCTGATTTATATTTTGTGGGAATGAAATATGACATGTATATGCCGGAAATATTTCAATAACAAACACACTGTTCAGATAGAAAATATTTGAGTCTTGCCTTTGTTAATTGATACAGGTAAGTTAGGAAAATAAATGCTAGTAAAAACGATCAGCAAGTTCGTGAACACTGCTTCTCAACTCGAACATATGTTTTCATCAAATCTACACACATCATGTTGTGAGCTGAATTTTAATGATCTCAGTTGTCATTGAAAGGAAACCCAAGAATTTTAGAATAAAGAAAAATATTGAACCTGGAAGTCAAAAGGGTTTGTAGCACAGCAGGCATTATCAAAGTATAATTTTAGTACCGACAAATTAAAAAGAAAATGTGCTTTTCTTTAAATGCTCCCAATCATCATATACTGTTTAGGTTGCAAGATTAATAAAAATGTTATCTACTCTGATTCTCGTTAAGTTTCCAGCTGGTCTGTGAAAAAAAGCCTTAAGCATCATAGAAATACAAAGAAACAGTTTTAATATATAGATGGGTTGTAACAAAAAAACCATTTTAACACTTACAATACAAGCAATTTAAGTCTATTACAGACAAAAAAAAACCCCAATAAAATAAACATGAACATTTTTATGGCTGGTTTCACTGATATCACTCACACATTGGGGTTTCAGATTCTAAGATGTCCACCCTATCAAATTTGGATTTGTGCTTGTTATGTAAATGGTAGCGTATTTTGCGACGCAGCACTGCCAAAACAGAAAAAAAATGCAATAACACAAATGCAGCACCATGGAGGGGGTGGAAGTTTTCTTTTAAAAGGAATGGGTAAATTAAAATTGATCCCACAAATATCAAAGGAGAAGAATGACAAAAAAATGACTCACCATTGCACGTAACACGTTGGTTTGCAAGTGTATAGCATTCGGGTTGAACCTGGGTCCCAGACTGGCAACGAGGTTCAGTCTGTGATAGTTGTGGATGAGGCTCTGACTGAGTTGGGGAATGAGCACTAGGTTCCAAAGACAATGATGTACTCAGCATTGGGTACCTCACAGAGTACGTAGAGGAATCAGACTCGGAGTCAGCAACAAAATCGGGACCCTGTATATTTTGTGGAAAAGATGACAGATCAATCAATTTATTCATGTTGACAATAAACATGAAGAGCCATTGTTTAATAATCCAACTAAACAATTAGCTGGTTAATAATGCAAGTATAATAAAAAAGAGTTGAGAAAGGCAGACATATTGTCTAAGTATTTAATATGTTCAACTGTGCTTGGATAAATATAGATACACCAACCAGGGTTTCAGTAAACCGTTTTTAACCAACTCTTTAAATCCTACACCAGGACCAACAACTACAAAACAATTTTTTATATCACTACGATTCTGGACATATAAACGGTTGTCATTGCAACAATATGAACTTCCTAACCTTGCAACTGCAATATAGTTAACAAAAAAAGTTGATAAACATTACGATGCAAGAGAATTTGGACAAAATGCGAGATCAAAAGTATAATCCCAACAGAAGCTATTTTAATTTTTCCTGGAAACGCATCATTTTCACATTTTGTCAAATAAAAAAACAAACGACTTCAAATGTGAATGGCTCATCAATGAATATCACTTCAAAATATAACGAGGAAGGTTTAAAATAGTGTTATTGTTGGCGAAGTCCACTGCAAAGAAAAATTTTTAACAACAAAAAACTAGGAGATCTCACTGGTGTAAAACAGTGTTGTCCTTGTCCTGAAATATTGTATTGCGCCTAACAGACTGCAGGTCTCATCTTTTGTGGCAAATGTGTTTTGTCCACCACAAAATATGTTGATGTGAAGCATTTTGAGCATGGTGCCAACTGTGGATAAACGCTATACAAATGTTATGATTTTATTTTAATGTACATACTTACCACAAATGAATCATGTGATATGGAACTTTGTTCTGCATCACTTTCAGGCTCTGAGTTGGAGTCTATATAGAAAATAAAAACAACAAAAAAAAAGCTGAAGACTATCATGTGCAAGTTTTTCTCTAAACTCTTAAACAAAAAATCATGCCATCTTGTGCTGTAAAAGGATTTTTTAAAAATTATTTACCTTATGACTATTGTCCTTTGGAAAAAAAAAGAAAATTAAGTCCGAAACCTTCTGGCTATTTTCTTTTAAATTTCAAGAACGTCAGAGTTGGCAAGGAGGACGGAAATATAATTCCAGAAACCAATCTGTCTATAATCATATCCATATGATAGTTTTTCGTTCAAGATTCAGGTACAGTCCACTTAGGATAATCGCAATACCTTGGGATCATCGAAAATGTTGGGATTAACCGAAATTCAGTTTCCTGTCCACTATTTCAACATTTTACACATTTATTGTCAACTCAAACCAGTAAATAATATTCTTAGTCCACCACATACAGAGCAATTTGATTGAAACAAAAACCATATGGCAGCCCCGTGTAGATTTGTCAACCAAAAGCAGCTATGAAGCAAGCCGATATCTTATTCAGATTGGAAGAAGTTTCAATCTTTTTTCTCAACAATTCAACATTTGTCAGAGTTAAAGAGATTAGCCTTAATGAGAGACAATAAGCTCTCACCAAACTCGTTGGTCACAATGCACAGTTGTTAATCCTAAAACAAAGGATATCGCTCAGTCTCTCTTTATAACTGTCATTTATAACCTGTTGTCAAGATTATGACCAGCCCCACCCCTCTTCTATTTAATGGCCACCGATGACGTCACAAACCCATACTGCAGAGCCCCGCCCTCTTTCGACTCTAACAGAGTGGTGACACACTACTGTAGCATTAAATCCTGCTCACTCTCGATTCTTCAACCTGTCACGATTTCATCCATGATGAAATTTAATCATGATATACTGTTTGATTTCTTGAATTTACCACTTTTTAAAAAACCGAAGTTTGTTGCAATTAACCAGTGACTTTTATATAGAATTATTTCCATTGCTTAGGAAATATTGTGATTAACCGAAAGTTGCGATTAAACGAGTTGCAATTATCCGGAGTGGACTGTAATAGTATTACACATCATGACTCAAAAAAAAAAAAAAAAAAGCAAACTATGTGTACCTAAATGTTATTCATTTCCTCATCAAATTACATTCTTACCATTAACATCATAGATCACATCAAAAGGGTTGTCTGGATTGACAGCAAGACATTTTTCAGGATTTTTAAAGCTCAAATCTCTCTGATCTGAAGTTACAAAAGAAATAGCATATTCTCAACATTAAACTATGATTTTGTGATGGCTGTGATATGGCATACTGTATGCATAAAGCAAGATGCAAAGACAGGTTTAAGTTTAAATTATTTTATATTCTTTTCAAAAATCCATTCTAGTTTTGCCAAAATAAAATAAACACGAGAAGTGTTGAGTTGGATAAAGCTAAAACTAAAAGTAGTAGTGGTAGTAGTAGTAGTAGTAGTAGTAAACGACAGATCTTACTCACTAGTGTGAATCTACAGTCTACAGAAGTTCCCGAATTATCTGACTCCACTTCCAAATGACTGACTGACAAGTGACAATCATCAATCGGTGTGTGTGTGATTGTGATGTCTACCCTATTGAAAATCTTAAATCAACAGTGATGTAATAAGAATGGCCAATAACTTACCATTTAAATTATCTCGGTGTCTCTTCAATGATGCCTCCAGCATCAATTTACCCCACGATGCCATAGACGTCTAGTTTGGAACTCAGCAAGTGACGAAAAAATACTTGCGGCTATAGAGAGGACGTCCGTCGGCCACTCTCTCCGCAAGTCAGTTGTTATCAGATAATCATTGGTTCTTGAAAAATATAGAAACACAGCGGTTCATTTAAAAAGACTCTTTTGTAGATCAAGATATAATGTTAGGTATTGCACTTTAAAATCTCTTCAGACATAGAACGGGTCAACTTGACGTCTAGACCAAATCATTTCGAAGATCGATATGGCAACAGCAACGCCTGGAATGGAGGATTTAAATGCGGCATCTGACGATTCTACTGCTATGACAGAAGATGCTCCATTTCACGACGTCGAGATGGCTTCAACTGGCATCAGGCATCAACATGCTACTCAATAATGGGTTTGATGAAGCGTTTGACTAAGAATTAAAGCTGATAACTGATAACCACCTACTACTGACTTGCGGAGTGAGTGAGTGCCGAGTGCCTCTTTATGCGCGAAATTGACTAAACATACGTTTCACGAAAAAAAGAGTTACTATGTTTGCTTGTCTCTTGTCACCAAGATAAGAATCCGGACCAAGATTCGATAAATCTGTTTCTAAAAATAGATTATAATTCGTATATCTTGTTCATTCCTCAGTTCATCAACTTTCACACAATTTTATATTAGGTTTTCATTACTATAAAAATCCATATAATGTTCTAGAATTTTAGAGAAAATTTCGGAAAGATATATTGCCTCACTATTGAAATATATCGATGAAAACACTGGTACCCCTATTGTACTTTTTTCAGGCGGTCACCTTATTGACCAACGTGAAAATTTAGGCATAACTCTTCTTACTGTGGTGTTTAACAAATAACTTCAATACTATGATTTACAATTATATATCCTTGACGGTTGGGTTGACAACTTTAAACTAAAAATAGAAAAGTGAATGTGCTAGAGGTCAAATCAATAGGGGGACCGGATTTTGGTCTCCCTATTGGTAAAGTACTGTAAAATGAACTAATAGGGGTACCAAAAGTCTCCCTATCCGGTATTAATACATATATATGTATATATATATATATATATATATATAAAACGTATAATACGTTTTTGTTAGTAGATGTATATATATATATATATATATATATATATATATATATATATATATGTATATATAAAACGTATAATACGTTTTTGTTAGTAGATGTATATATATATATATATATATATATATATATATACATATATATATACATCTACTAACCAAAACGTATTATACGTTTTATATATATATATATATATATATATATATATATATATATATATATATATATAAAACGTTTAATGTCTAATTTTTTTTATTCGGGTATTGGAGGGGGTGAATTTGTAGAGTTGAAGCCGTACGTTTTCTTGTGGGTGGGTTCTAAATGTGGGTTCAGGAATAAGAATGTTCTCCATCGTAGATTCTTGACAAATGTTTCTGTTCTTGCTATTAGTGATTTAATGTAAACCCCAACACACAAGTGAAGAACGTAAAACAAGAAAACGACACATTACTTGGTTCAACCCACCTTTCGACAAAAACCTCAGCACAAACATAGGACAGCAGTTCCTGAAATTAATTGATACACACTTTCCAAAAAACCACAAGCTACATAAAATTATCAACAGGAATACCATAAAAATAAGCTACTTGTGTATGCGCAACATAGAACAAATAATTTCAAGCCACAACAAAAAAATATTAATAAACCACCGACAAGAGCAAAACCCACCCACCAGAAAATGCAACTGCAGAAATAAGGAACATTGCCCGCTAAACAAACAATGTTTAGAATCAAGTTTAATTTACCAAGCCACAGTCACCGAAACTAAAACAAACAAGCAAGAAAAATATGTAGGACTAACGGAAAATAATTTCAAAACAAGATACAACCTCCACACCTCAACATTTAGAAACACTAACAAAAAACATCCACAAAACTCAGCGAACATATTTGGAAATTAAAAGACAACAAACTAGACCACAACATTTCATGGAAAATTTTATCTAAAGCAACAGGATACACACCACATCAAAACAATGTAGCTTATGCCTGGAAGAGAAATACACTATAACCAAACACCCTCATCAAGCCACACTCAACACGAAAAGTGAGATGTACGGTACGTGTCCACATCGCCGGAAGTTCTTGTTAATTAACTTTAAACCGGAACCACTTCAAGAAACAACAACAGTCAACAAAACAACTCAGTCCTGACGATGGCAAATTAAGCTTGAAACATTAATGTAGACTGTCTCAAACGTTGTGGTAAATATTTTTAAAAATTATATATATATATATATATATATATATATATATATATATATATATATATATATATATATATATATATATATCCTTTCTTTAAAAAATATAGCCTTATGGAGAACACTGTGTCATTTGAGTCAATAAAAAGGATGATACGGTGCACAACTCTACTGAAAGATTTGAAAATTAGAAATGTATTTTTTACAGATATATAAACAGATAACTTGATTTCCTTTTATAATTTAAAGTCAGTTTGAAAGTTCGTTGAGTCAAACAGATATCATAAAATATGTACCGACAACAATAACACTCTCAAAAACAACAATTTCGACACTGTAAAAAGTTGCCAGTTTCGCGTTTTTACGAAAATCGTTGCATTCGAAATAATGTATTCACTTAATACTTTAAGGATTTCAGATCTACACTAAGTTTTCATCTATTTATGACATCAAGTATTATTATTGCCCCTTTGATAGTTTCAATGGGATGGTTTTGGGCGGATAATACCCAGGTTTAACTTATGGCCACACCCTCAACTCTATTTATCCAGTATAAACATCAATTACAGAAATTCCTGAGCGAGTTGTCCGATTGGCTTATTTCAGCAAATCGTGGCTTTCACAATGAAATTAATCACTTTATCACATTAAGGTATTCGGATTTACAGAAATTTTAAATAAGTTTCACCGATTAACAACATCAACTAATATTACTGCTAATATTACTGTCGTTTTTATTATTTAGGTAAACGTTATCGGCAAACTGTCAAGTGTATCTGTCTAGCTTCTTGCCCGAACAAACTAAAAGTAGACATATTATGATGGAATACTTGATACTGTTCGCGTCTGCTTCAGATTTTCATTTGACCTCAGGAATCAAGTGGTCAAAACACCCATTTTCTTTCATGTAAGTATAGATCAGTGTATATTACTTAGTTTTTTTTAATTATGGGCAAACTCTCAATTTTACCAATGCATGGAAATGTGCTTATAGTTTATTGATGTAGCACAAGTGAAGAGACGTTTTATGTTTGAGCAATAATGACCCCATTGCGGCCAGTCAAACGACCCTACCGCCGCCACACACAAGGAAAATACAGGCAAACACATTTTGATTTAAATTTAAATAACTAGAAGTGAAAACAATAATTATTAAAACCAAGGTTTTTGAGACCCGTCCATAATCCAACAACAGAAAAGATTTGAGTTGGGACACAAGAAGTTGACAATTAATTCTCTAAAAACTAAAACTCTAAAAACAGAGTATGAAAATGTTAACTTCAGACTGCCTTAAATATTATATGTCCCCACAATTTCAAGGCTGCACTTTGACTGCTTTTTTAGAGGTCCGGCCGCAATGGGTCTTGTTATAAAAATCCCGGACACAAGCGCCTATCAGTACCGTTAATATAAGCAATGGATAGCAAAAACACTGTAAACACAAGTTATCATACTTCTTTACATTGGTTTTACCCACAAGATCCATATGTTAATGAAAATCAAACTTGCCTTACTGTAATATGTTTTGTTTTATATCACTGTCAAGCGCTTATAGCCTGTGACAAGGGGGTAAAGTTATTATTATTATTATTATTATTATTATTATTATTATTATTATTATTATTATTATTATTATTATTATTATTATTATTATTATTATTATTATTATTATTATTAAAATCAAGAATGACTGTGTCAAATGTCCTAATGTTAAAACTCAAAAAAGTCGTTCAGACAAGTAGATTGCTATAAATATTCGCACTGCCGCCAATATCCACGAAAAGATGACAAGAAAATATAAGGAAGCAAGAAAATGAAGCAACGGGGGTTTATTATGTGAAATTAAGGCTTTCTCACTCTCGAGTTCAGAGTCACACCTCATGGCCGCAATGGGGAAGTGGCCACGGTAATATTCTATTATTTCATAACTTTTGAATCGTCGTTTTTATTGTTTTCAGCCAACATGAATTAATTGCAAATCGGAAATATTCGGAAGAGCACTGTTTTACAAGTCTTTATGCAATGTTGAGATTGAAAGTAACCCTCTAATAATCGGTCACAATGCCACGCCTCAAAAATGAAACCAGATCATGAATTATTGTTCTTACACGAATGTCTGCGATATATATTTTAAATAAATAGATGTTTCCTGGTCCATGTATTCTATGATCAGGAAAGACTAACTGATTGACATGGGTGCACATCGTCCTTGTCAAGGGCGATCTCGTAAGACAACAATAACTTGTTCCAGTTCCTAATAATTCCGTAAGCATTAAACATTAGTGTAAAAGATGATGAAAATTTCACTTTTAATGTGTATATACATATACATATATATATATATATATATATATATATATATACATATATATAATATATATATATATATATATATATATATATATATATATATATATATGGGGTGATTGAAAAAAACAATTCCCTTTTCTAAGATAATCATAATTCTTTCAAATTTTGTAATATTTTTCTCAGCTTTTTTGTGCTTGTTTCTTGATTATTTGTTTTCTAATTATCTTTTACAGATCTATTAATGTATTTGTGTGTTTCTCTTGGTGTATTGCAATTTAATCTATGTTCTGTTAATTTGTTTGAAACTTCAAAGCCCTACAAAAATGGCCGGACGACTTACTCTACGGGAATGTGCCAGTTTGCGTCACGTTGTGAAGTTTTGGTTCAAATCCAAAGATGGTGAAGGACTATTAAAGGAGGACATGCTCAAGTTGATGCTAAGACGATCAGAAATTGTCATCAAAACTCGTCAGCACAGGATATGTGGCTGATACTCAATTGTCGCCGTTCTACTTTCACAGACCCGATGGTTGTGAAAGCTGTCAACGAAAAGTTTACTCAGAAAACAGAAAATGTCAATTCGACAAGCAGCAAGGGAACGTATCTCCTTTCTCCTTTCCCTTTCATTATGTACAAAATATGCTCAAAATGATAACCATCTCGCGAGAATTTCTTATGAAATTAGTTGAGCGGTTTCCGACGGCCTGAGGAACTGGTGACGAATCCTGGTTCCCATATCGAATTTTAAATTAAATTCAATGCTACCCACATTCTTCTCGTGTTCACTAATTGTAGGAATTATATTTCAAAAATATATTACAGTTATATAGATATAGGGAATTAATTTTCAATCACCATGTTATAAAGTGTCATTCGTTTCCGCTCCCCTTGTATTTAAATTTCTGGTAAATGTTGACCCATGTCATGTTGTTCTTCCTTTATGCATTTAAAAATGTTAATCCAAAGAGAACGTTATGTGACATCAAAATACATGGTAATACTAATATCGTCATCACTGTGGTTGACAAGATATGATCCATACAGTGAAATGCATGTTTCCTGAAATGATTCAGTCTCCCAATAACAGGATTATATCCTCTAAAAGGGAATCGAGGAAATTTAAGACACCGAGGATTATCCTTGCCATCCGCTTTCGAAATCACAATTCTCTCTCTCTCTCTCTCTCTCTCTCTCTCTCTCTCTCTCTCTCTCTCTCTCTCTCTCTCTCTCTCTCTCGCACACACACACTCTCTCTCTCTATCTATCTATCTATCTATCTATCTATCTATCTATATATCTATCTATCTAACCGTCTTTCTATCTATCTTTCTGTCTATTTCTCTATTCTTTTTTATTTTTATTTTTTCAAAATGGAATGCGCTGTCACATTATTCTTAATGTGGAGAAAAATAATAGAGAACCCCCTCAACCCAATTATATCGATCAAGATGGTTTAATCCCGACCTATGTATCGTTTATTTTCAGTACTTTAGATCGGCCGTCGAGACTGTTTACATTGATATGTTTTAAATAGGTACATTACTGTCTTTGTAATATGAAAAGAAGTATGTGTTTTGCCGCCTACCTCGAATTAAACAATTGCAATCACCCCAGAACCCTGGTGTCAGTGGATAAGTTGCTTGAAATAACTGTGCATTATTTTATTTACATCACTATTTTTGTTCCTATCGCTATGTAGTGTTAAGGGTACTCGGGCATGCAATTCTCGATTACCATGTCCGTCCAATGCGAGTTTCCTTTGTGTTTCTTTTTAACTTTGTTGTCATCAAAATTAAGGACGGGCCTTCCTGTATTTTTGTTTTTGCAAAAATATGTGTTAATATAAATATAATGTCATAAGATAATTTGAACATATGTCTTTAAAGATGGAGGAAATTCATATATTTTTCTGAAGTACATTCTCGTCGTTTAGTTTCCGCGTTATGAAATCAGTATTGTTATCAAATGAAACTGGTTGAATATGATTATCTTCAAAATCCAAACGTTAATTACAATGGAATCGAAAGTTATTGATGGAAAAATGAGTATCTATTTTTATGAAGGACAGACTATATCCTGGAATAGACTGGGGTTATCTGACGCGTTCATTTCCATCTCCCCAATGGGGTATTGTATTGGAGTGAATCAGATACCGACATGGGAATGGAAAGTTGCACGGATCCGAAATATGACATTTTAGTTTTTTTATCTCTGGGAAACTGGATTCGTTCTCCAAAATGAATCAAATCTATTCAAGCCAGGTTTTTAATTCCTAGCTATAAATTCAATTTCCAGCAGCTAAACCACCCCGATTTAGGAATACCGTTTTGAGTCGATGGTTCACAATTGAATACATAATTAAAAGTAAGTTTCTTTCCAACCCCCTTCCCCCTATTTAATATAGGTTTCTAATAATCGCTTATTTAGAATTAAATCTCTAATTAAATGTCCTAATGTTGGC
>NC_088362.1:39448225-39473225 GCF_034508935.2 Berghia stephanieae
GGCTTCAAAGCGGAAACACTTACAGAGAAGGAAGTGATATGTGATCGCGTGCTTTCCGGTGTAAGATGGATTGATGGCCCATTTTGGTTGTTTCACTATTTGCTATTTTTAGTTTCTCTAAAATCCATTGGGACAGACAATCTTTCTAAACTTGGTTTTAAATTAAATCGGAAACTACTGAAAATTAAGCTGTCTATTTTCGATTGCGTGCCTTTTGCCTCAAATCAGTACAGATGCTGCCGGAATGAAGCATACTGGACCTAATCACGCTGCGACAACGCACACAATCTTGCAGGTTTGTAGTGTCGTGGTATGACACTTACCTTGAGACCGACCGGTAAGTCCGTGGTTCTATTCCCGCTCTGGGCTGCATAATGTTTAGTCCTTGGATAAGGCTCTCTACTGACATTCTCTAGCCGCACTCAGGTGTAAAATGAGTACTCTGTCCTTAACAACGTTGCATCTGTCATCAGGAAAACAATGATAACAGCACCGTCCTAGAGGCGTTAAACACCATGTAACATGCTTTAAGCACATTTAATGGATGTTGCACTCTACAATAAGAGGCTCAAAGCTTAATCGCCAACTACTTCGACCAAATTTTTGCTGTGGTTTGCAACGAATATAACTTAATATATAAACTTCATCCCCGAGGTCTGTATGGAACATAGAGAGTTTACAATTGATTTACTTTTTGGTCGGTCTTGTGGGTCCCACTCAATGGCACTTTTTGTAATGTTTTTGATAAAATCTTATGGGCCATTTACAAAAACGACCATTTTACGCCCAAACAAACATATATTTAGAATAAAGAAAAACTTCTACACAGTTGTTTTAAAACTTAAATAACCAATATAAACCAAGGCAGCCTCCGACTCAAGCACAGTCAATGTGCAGCAGGATTTGGTCTCAGAAGGCAGCACCGGACTCATACACAAAGAAACAGTGTAGTGTCAGATAATGTTGGTATTTTTTTCCTGGTTCACTCTTCTACAAGGCACTGAATGTTATACTTGGATAGAAGATTGAATCTTTGGTAAAGTACTATATGATAGACGTGGCTTGGTGGTCTTGGTGGAGTACCGCTCAGGGTTTAGTTCTCGGAAAACGCTCTTTACCCACATTCTGTCCGTTAACAGCGTGATCTGTGTTGGGAAAAAGTTGTAATATCGCCTTTCCGGTCATGTCTCGTCCACGATCTTAGATGTTGTTGTTGGCCTGGAACTCCTTGTAAAGCGCTTTAGCACGTATAGTGGGTACATGTATCTATATAAATATATATATATATATATATATATATATATATATATTATATATATCATATATATACATATATATATATGTATATATATATCATATATATATATATATACATATATGTATATATATATATATATATATATATATATATATTTATGAGTGCTCGTGAGTACTTGCAGGTACGAGAGTGCTCGATAATGTTGGATAGAGCATATAAAATAACATTATATATATATATATATATATATATATATATATATATATGTGTGTGTGTGTGTGTGTGTGTGTGTGTGTGTGTGTGTGTGCGTGTATGT
Source organism: Berghia stephanieae (assembly GCF_034508935.2). Classification (NCBI taxonomy): domain Eukaryota; kingdom Metazoa; phylum Mollusca; class Gastropoda; order Nudibranchia; family Aeolidiidae; genus Berghia; species Berghia stephanieae. The sequence continues at coordinate 39,449,800 of NC_088362.1, forward strand.
GTGCTCTCAAGATTTTTTTTAGATTGTTGTTGCATGTTTTATCAAGAAGATAGGAAGAATTCGCTATTCTTCAGTTTTGCAATAAAATTATCAAAAACAAACGACATATCCGTCAATCTCATGGATAATTTGATGATACATGAAATCATTACGAACCAATGAATGGGTTGTAAAACATTAACATAATATAGGTAGTATGCACTTGCCTAAGAAGCTCACAACATTGCCATCCGGAATTATAACGGGCCAACACACAAAACTGTAACCTTGAACGTTTATATTCTGGTTGATACAGTTTAGTGATAATTACTCATTAACGCGGATGGCAAAAAACAATAACAAAGACCAGATAGGCGTCATCTTCGTTCTGTCTATATTATGGTTTGGAGAATTAGAAAGAATGAATTGCAATAGTTTATGCAATTTTAGCCAATCATCTAAAAACGGTATTATGTCGGGATAAACGCAAAGCTTGGAATTTAATTTTAAACTAAATTTATAGAATTTTGAGGTCAGTGAGGTTTTTTTTTCTAAAAACTTCAAATAATGAAAATGTCCTAGTTCCGAACAATTTGACTCGAAAACTTTTCTCCGCCAAGTTCATTCCGACATAGTACTGGGTTGATGCCATCGGACACAATTGTCAGTGGGAAAGAGGTACACAGGTACACAATTGTCAATAATGAGATCTGAACCCGCGACCTGCGAAACATCTCTGGGCGCAGGTCAAGGACAAATATTCCAATGCTAGCCCCCCCCCCCCCCCTAGCCCTGCCATGTCTATCAGTAGACACCATCCCTATGCAACGTAAACGTGGAGTAGAGCTTACCATCTCTTATGATGCTCTAAGTCGATTGAGAGTGCGCTTAATCCCACGATTTATCGACCAGAAACAATAGGGCTACAAGTCCCTGAATAAAGGTAGCCCCATAGACTCATGCGGCAGAGGCGGAGGTTTTTCCCGGTTTCTTGGCTATAGACTAATATTAGCAACTTGCTTGGTACCACTTTGCGAGAACGGTAGTCTATCATAAACTACTTCTCGCCAAGTCTGTTAGACCAAACTACTCAGTCACTACTGTGTGGGAAAATAGAAAAAAAAAAAGGGGGGGGGGGGGGTTACGGAGGGAGGATGGGCCTGGATTAAAAAAAAAAATACAACAGCTGGAATAAAAATCGATGAGTGTGAAGCCTGTTTTCTACCAGTGAGGTACCACTACAACCCGTTAAGGGTAAAGGAACAGTTTGGTCAATTTCATATTTCCCTCTACCCACCTTAAACCGACTGCCTCAGTCAGAGTATTATTGTAAATTTACATATTCAAAAACAATATCGGTTTCCGGTACTCTGTAGTGTATTTTTAACGATTTAACTGCTGTACCCTGGAAAACCCCATATTTAAACATTCGGCCAGAAAATCTGTCATTTCAATATCGATCTATTTAAATGACCCTCATCTTGACAACAACTCTCAAACCTAGGACTTCACATCTTGGCAGAAAGCTCTCAGACCTAGGACTTCACGAAGTCCCATGTTTGAGAGTTATCAAGATGAGGGTCATTTAAATGGATCGATATTTGAAGGCCGAGTTATCTGACCAAATTTTTAAATACGAGACGGCAGTTAACTGGTTAAATATATATGGGATATATAAAATTTTAATTATGAATTCCGCTAATTACATATCAGGATCAAATCCCTCTCTTATAAAATAATTTGTCTCTCACTTATTAATCGGTTCTATTCAATGAACGATGTCAAACGTCAATTGATAGATGGATTTAAAAATAACCTTTTTTCCCTATTATTGTACTACATTTCCGATTCCCATTAAAGAAGAAAAGGATCCGGAAGATAACGCTGAATCACGCGAGATTTCTTGTCAATCACTTTATTATCGCATCATCGTCCCGTATCCACTGACCCAATTAGATATGACGTCATTTCCCTATTCCATACTTGAATCCTCAAGAATCCTCTGGCGAGACCCCTTGTCGAAAACAGTTAAGGCCTAAACCAGGTCGATAATGAGGAAGAAATTAGGGATGAAACCCATGTCGCCAAACATAATCTATCTGATGATCTCTCTCTCTCTCTCTCTCTCTCTCTCTCTCTCTCTCTCTCTCTCTCTCTCTCTCTCTCTCTCTCTCTATGTTTCTCCATACCTTTATCTCCCTGCCTCTCTCTATATATCGTTCTTTCTCTCTCACTCACTCTCTTAAAACACACACGCACACACACACACACACACACACACATTCACACATGCACACACTTCCGTTTTCTATTCTTCTATCGTTCTACTCTTTTCTTATCTTTCCCATTCAACTTGTCTCTCGCCCTCTTCGGTCTTCCCGCTTCTCTTCATTTTCTCTAACTTTTTATCAATCTATCTTTTTATTCATTTATCCTCGATTCTATCTATCTATCCATCTAAAAAAAACCTTGAGCTTTTATATGTGAAATTCGAAACCATCTTTCTCCACAGTTCAACATGAACTGACAGTTACGTGATTCTTCATTTGTAACCCAATTGGTGTATGAGGTAGAGTATCCAGTAAATACGCTCACTCGCTTCAAAGGGCCCCAGCCAAAAACAACACATAGGACGAGACATGATACCTGTTAGGTGATATTTAAATTCCATTTTTTCCCGACAGCAACAATGCTGTTAACGGCCATGTACTCATTTTGCAGCTTAGCACATTGATAAAAATGTGAGTAAAGAGCCTTTTTCGAGGACTAAACTATATGCTGCTCAGAGCGGGAGTACCTTGGACTAGTCCGGTGGCGAGTGTCATGCCACAAGATCTCATAGTCTCACGTTTTAATCGATCGATATGTGAAGTAAAATATTTTCTGGCCAAAATGAGAAAAAATGTTTTGTCAGCGTGAGGCAGAATATCTGTTTTATTTGGGAATGCCTGGAAATGCCAAAGAGACGCCGTCCTACGTGAGCTGAATGGACTCCGATATCTATTTGCTTTTTTGCTATTTTTAGAATGACAATAAGTATTTCTGATAATTGGAAAGAGTTTTCTCAATGGCGTTTTGGTTCTAAGAAAATATATGTTGTGACCCAGCACCTCAAAATGATATTATGTCGGGACGGTACAGATTATGAAAATTTAATATATAGCCAAATACGTGAGACTTTCGCCAGGCCAACATTTTGTTTATTTATTATTTTTTCTTTCATTTTCTTTTCATAGTTGTTGTTGTTGTTGTTGTTGTTGTTGTTGTTGTTGTTCTTTTTAAAGATCTATAAATATAAGTTCTTATGGAATGAATATGATATAAAATACAATATCTCTGATTATTTTAGCTTGAAGTTCACTCTTTCATCATCTAATTCGCCCCAATATAATACCGGATAGGAGCGGCGGCTCAATTATGTATAAAAGACTACTGAGAGATAATTAATTGGCTTTTTTAAAAATTTGCTCTTACAAATTCTCTTTCTAGTCAACCGCCACCACTCTGTATTTTTTTCCTGGTTTAGCTCATTTAGGGGATCTGGACATCTCAATTCGTAAAAAAAAAGTCTCACAAAAGGGTCGCTATCGATCCCGTGTACGGGCGGGGTTGTTTCTGACCACTGACCACTAAGCGGCTTTGTGTAGCTGGATCTGTCGCGGAAAGTAATTTTAGAAAAACTACATTTCAATCCACTAGCAAATAATTGTTGCTGTCCAATTAACGTTATAGATATGGATATAAGCTCCTGCTCTCACGAATGTGACAGACTAGTTTAATTTATATGTTATAACTGAATACTAAATCTATATTTACTCGTAATAAAGAGTGGTCTGAGCAATTTACCTTTCTCATAGATTTACACCTACAAGTCAAATTCAAGTCAACAAGATACAAAAGGCATAGTGTGGCCAGCATGGCAATCCTTATTACAAATTATTTAAATCTATCACTCCAAGTCAGTCCTGTCATTCATTGTTCTTGGTGTTTTGTATATTGGGAAACGCGTTGAAAACATATCTTCGATGTCTATTATCTCATGTGGTTCTTCATTCCATGTATTGTTGAAAGGATATAACTACAGTTGTATTTGCTTGTTCTTGCATGGCTGATGGAATTTGCCTGGTAGAGTGTTTGTTTTTTATAAATTTTAAAGTGTTTTAATTTTTTTTTTTTTTTTGAGGGGGGGGGGGTGTTTTGGGATTTTTTTTTCTCACAATAATATTTATTAATTTACAATTCAATCTATTAAACAATTAATCTATTAATTAAATCTTTATATATTTTTATTATTATTATTATCATTATTCTTATTCTTATTATTCTTCTTCTTATTATTATTATTTATTATTATTATTATTATTATTATTATTATTATTATTATTATTATTATTATTATTATTATTATTATTATTATTATTGTTGTTGTTGTTGTTGTTGTTGTTGTTATTGTTGTTTGTTTTGCTTTATTATAGATTTTACTTACTTCATTTGTTGATTGGAAATATTATCTTCATGTATCATTTATATTGCCTAAAAATAAATTTTTGAATTGAATTGAATTGTATTTTTAAAATTACTTATGAGGTCTGATGTAGTTTTGACTGTTTTGTGAAATAGTTTTATTCGGGCGTCTTTTCTATGGGACTGGGGTCTTTTCTATGGGACTGGGGTCTTTTCTATGGGACTGGGGTCTTTTCTATGGGACTGGGGTCTTTTCTATGGGACTGGGGTCTTTTCTATGGGACTGGGGTCTTTTCTATGGGACTGGGGTGTAGGCCATTGCAGATTGTCAGGAGCTGCCGTCACACCCTGGTTCTGTTTTGTAAAATCTCGCAGCTGATCTCTGAATGCTTTCAATGGCTTTTATGTCCTTCATCTTGTATGGGTCCCATGCAGTACAAGCACATTCCAATATTGATCTGACGAGTTAAGTACATGCCTGTGTGTTTGTCTTATTGGCAGTGTTGAAGATTTTGTTTAATAAGATTTAGTGATTAGTGTTGCAATCTATTTCAAATCCCTCCTAACTTTCTCAGGAATTTTAAGAATTCAATACATATTTTCTCACAACGTCGCCCCATATTTTATGAGCCCAGCATAATTAATGCTACATCTGTTGTAATTACAAGAACGCCCAAGTTTGGCACTGAATAAATTAAAGGCCAGCGGGGAACGAGAGTTGCCATATGCCGCAATATGCCTGCATATTTAATCGACCGGCTGATCAAAGCCGACAGAAAAATTATCCTAGGATTACACAATTTATTACCTGACTGACCAGCCATGATTAATGTAAGAGGAATATGATTGGATTCGACCAAATGACCAGTAAAATGTTGGCACTAACAAATCCAGGAGCATCAATGGTTTCTGGGATTGACTAAACTCCGGTCATATTTCTATATATAACAAAGACTCGGCCTTTCTCTCATTCCACCATCTCTACCACCAACACGCTATTATAGCGGTTAACTTGAATTCCCATTGAACGGGAAACATTGTGTGGACAATGATATGAATAAATCTATCAATCTTATAGCAGTGGACTTAAATTGTTATAAGATTAATTAATGCCATTTAAAACTGGTATGTGTAGTGAGTAATAAATAATATAGTGTTTCCCCTTGGCCCTAAGTAGACACAATCTATAAAATAATAGAAATCGATAACTCCTATTATTAACAGAAATTGAGAACTCACGTTATTATAACAAAATATTTCACTCACTCTTTTTATCGATGTGTATATATATATATATATATATATATATATATATATATATATATATAAAATATATATATATATATATATATATATATATATATATATATATATATATATATATATATATAATATTATTGTATACGTATGTATGCCTTCCAAATGAATGAATTAAATTTACATAGATTACATTTGATTTTGTTTAGTGTATTTTCACTCATCCATGGTTGTTTTTTGCCCCGTTTTTTAGGAAGGTGTTTTTCAGCGGATTCCAAGTATATTTTCCTTGTCTCATTTGCGATCTCATCCGGTTCCTTTTCCTCGATATCTTGAAGTAGCAGTTGGAAACGATTCTTTACTTCAATCGCAAATTCTTCATTGATACTGTCAACTTCGTATCTAATAGGTCTTGTAACTTTTTTCTTCATTTTAAGCTTCAGTTTCAGTTTTGATATCAGAAGTTCGTGGTCTGTGTCACAGTCTGCTTTTGGTTTGGTCGTGACGTCTTGAATTATGGTGTTCCATCTTTTTTCAATCATGATGTAATCAATTTGGTTTTTTGTTCTTCCATCTGGCGATGTCCACGTAAATAGTCTTCTTGGATGTTTTTTGAACATGGTGTTTTTTATTGCAAGTTGATTTGCCAGTGCAAAATCTATGAGTGTCTCGCCTCTTTCGTTTCTTTCCCCTAGTCCAGATATTCCAATGATTCCATCTTCTTCACTGTTCTTTTTTCGTCCTACCTTGGCATTAAAGTCACCAGCGATTATTAATATGTCCTGTTTATCTTTGTTGTCCACTTCCTTTTGTAGGGCATCATAGAAATTCTCTATTGCTTCTTCAGTTGCAGCAGTTGTTGGTGCGTAAACTTGAATAAACGTGATGTTTTTAGCTTGACCTTGGAGTCATGGCACTCATAGCAATGTATACAAAGAGATAGCTAAGGAAGTGAAAAAGCTGTGCAGAACGGATAAGAAAGAATATCTCATGAGAAAATGCAGAAAAATAGAAGACCTTCAGAGAGAAAACAAGACCAGGGAAATGTATGATGAAATAAAAACCATCACAAAAAGTTTTCAATCACGAATAGGGGTGATAAAAGATGAGCAAGGTAAACCCCTCACAGAAGCAGAAGACATAGCAAATAGGTGGAAAAGATATTGTGAAGATATGTACACAGAAGACCAAATAAACGAAATCCGACCTTTGCAAAACAACATGCAAAATGAAAACGAAGAATCTAGCTTACCACCTCTAAAATCTGAAATAGAATGGGCAATTAAATCACTTAAAGATGGGAAAAGTCCAGGTTGTGACAACATTCAAGCTGAGATGATAAAAGCAAGCGAAGATGAAGGAGTTGAAGTATATCTAAGACTTTGTACGAAAATTTGGGAGAAAGAAATTTGGCCATCAGATTGGAGGAGAGCAATTTTTATACCATTGCCTAAGAAAGGAGACTTACAACTATGCTCCAACTACCGAACAATATCACTCATCAGTCATGCAAGCAAAATCCTTCTAAAAACTATCATGAACAGGATTGAACGTAAACTGGAAGAAGAAGTCAGTAACACCCAGGCAGGTTTTAGAAAAAACAGAGGGACAAGAGACCACATATTCAATTTGCGACAAATTATTCAGAAGCATCGAGAAGTAAATTCTGGCCTCCACACTTGTTTTATAGACTATTCGAAAGCTTTTGATTGTGTTAATCATGAGAAACTATGGGAAACTCTCCTGGAGATGAACTTTGATCCTAGAATTAGAAACCTGATAAGATCCCTCTATGAGAACCAACAATCAGCGGTACAACTAGAAAGCGGAACAACAGAATGGTTCAAAGTTACAAAAGGAGTAAGACAGGGATGTATTCTATCACCCCATTTGTTCAGCATTTACACTGAAGGTATAATGCGAGATGTGGAAAACGATGTCAGGAGAAGTAATTACAACGAACCTAAAATGCAAGGTCTACCCATAAAAGATCTGAGGTACGCAGACGACACTGCACTATTGTCCACAACACCGGGGGGACTAGAGAATCTAATAACATCTGTAAAGGAACATAGCGAGACCAAAGGCCTTAAGCTGAATATAAAGAAGACCAAAATCATGAATACTGACAAATGCAAAACAGATGCCACCATAAAAATCAATGGAGAAGAAATAGAAAGAGTAAAGAATTTTGAATATCTTGGAGCCAGGATTGAGTACAACGGGAAATCGGCCCCAGATATCAGGAGGAGACTAGCAATGGCAAGATCAAAGCTAGAAAAGATGAATAATATCTGGAAAGGGCAGTGCATTCAAACAAAAATCAAAATCCTCAAAAGTGTTGTTTTCCCAACTGCAACATATGGATGCGAAGCATGGACTATCAGCAAAGCAGAGAGCACAAAGATCACAGCTTTTGAAATGGCATGCTACAGAAAAATACTCAGAATATCATGGACTGAAAAACAAACAAACAAAGAAGTCCTGAGAAGGATCGGAATAAAATCACCAATTCTTCTTCAAACTGTAAAGAAATTGAAACTAAACTATTTTGGCCACACGACTCGCCACGAATCATTAGAAAAGCACATTCTGCAGACAAGGGTAGACGGCAAGAGAGGAAGAGGTAGACCAACAAGAAGCTGGGAACAAGATATATGTGAATGGCTGGGAATGACAGCAACTCAAGCAAGTAGACTGGCGGAAAACCGTAATCTGTTTCGCAAGAAAGTTCGGGAAGCAACGTCCTACGCAGGATCAGCTGACTAGAGAGAGAGAGAGATTACATTTAATGTGCTATCGCTAATATGCGATAGTATTATTATGTATTTATATGTATTGATGCTAAAGCTCTCGTTGTTTACTTATCTTTCACCTTCCCACGATAATAATCATTAATAACATTAAATTTAGATCAGTGGTGATGTCAAGGGTTTGTTAATTGGAAATCCTCGTACATCACTGCTCATAAGGAATACAAACAATTTGCAACTAGTCAAAGAGTTGCTCGTGTATATTTACAAATCTGGTTCCCCTTAAACGCCCATTTTGGTTACACGTTGATCCCGAGCTGAAGCTATCTAGAGCCACTGGGACAACCAGGGAATGACTAAGAGGCTCTTCCATGAAACCAACAGGCTGAAGCAACCTAAACGCCGCCAGCAGTCACAGGATGGTCGCCACTGTGCACCAATCACATCCAACCTCGACCAAGCAGATCAGGAACCAGTTATAATAAATTGAGCAACGTAAAAACGAAGAGAAGTAAATTAACTACCCATGGTCTAACTTTAATTAATTAAACGTGCTATTATTCTTTTGGCTAATTATGTGTCACCTTGGTATTGTGTTAGGCAATTCTGTTGATTTATATTAAAGTATTTCTCCTTTAACGGGGATTAATACTTACCTTCTGAACCTATCTATCCCTATATGACGTGCCAAAATCTACTACTACTACTACCTATTTCCTTAATCTTAAAATTTTCATACAATCTGTAGAGTTGTCAGGAACAACTATAACCCAACTATAACAAGGTAAGAGGCACCAACGAAGTTTGTCTTTTGGCAAACTATCTAACTCCTATTTACCACTTCTCCTACATAGACGCGACAATTAGTCGTAGTGTTTTGTCACAATATGGCGAGTAATATGATGGCCCCACTACAGAGTATCAAAACTTAGGTACACAAAATCACGCATAGTAGGGGGAATTAGGCTAAAACCGTGCAAATCCGGGTTAAAAGCATGACAATTTGCATACAGGTTGCTAAGACCCATAGAAAAACCATCTGATATAGACCCACTCTGGCAATCAATCATAACGTATCTGTTTAAGGCCTTAGATTTTACCTATTACAGCTATATTAAACAAGGGGAATGATTGCGTAAAAATATATATTTTCTTCATATTCATTGTATTAGGGAAAATTAGGCAAAAACCGTGCACATTGGGGTTGAAATCCTGAAATTTGGCATACGGGTTGCTATGACCCGTATAAATAACACCTGATATAGAACCACTCTGGCAATTTATCATAACAGTGCGTTTTTAGCACTTTTATTTTTTCCTATATAACATTACTTATCCGAGGAAATAACCACAATACAATGTGCGTTCTAAAACTTTAAATACACCGGTAACCATTTACGGTAGCTAACTGGTGGTTATTTCATGTTGTAACTAGTAGATAAAAGCGGGAGAGGGGGAGAAGGAGTGAGCGGTAGAGACGGAGATATATATATATATATATATATATAATATATATATATATAATATATAATTTTACTCATTACTGTACTAACCTAACTAGTAGATAAAATAGTGAGAGGTGGGAGAGGGAATGAGTGGGAGAGAGGAAGAGAGAGAGAGAGAGAGAGAGAGAGAGAGAGAGAGAGAGAGAATTTTACTCGGTACTGTACTGACCTAACACCCCCCCCCCCCCACACACACACACACACACGTACCCCACATCTACACAAGTCCGTGCAAGGCAAACCGGACCTTAAACACTTGCATCGGGTGCCGATACATTCTCTCTTACATGAACATTTGATGAGTTTTGGGACACTTTTGAAAATTCTGGAAATAAGCCCCACAGTGGTTCATGTCGATCGCCACATTTGTTGCAGGGTTCTCTTCTATAAAAGATATAATGTTAGCAAACGCTCGACTTCTTTCAAGAACTGTGACATCATTAGTATCATCAGCAGTGACATCTTTTAAAGCTTGGTTTTTTAAGTATCGTGCATGACAAATTGTATGGTATAGGGCGGTAGTGTGCCTCCTGAGCGACTAAATCTCTCCGGCAATAAATGAGAACATCAGAATCTTTTATAGATAACCCTATTTCACGAATATTTTCTTCCATATCTGTTGTCATTACAGAATGGAGTACTCCCGATTCCATGTTTTTACAAAAAAAGCACGTTTGTTTATTACAGCCAATCTCTAATTTTGAACGTTGTCTGATTATTCTCGTGGGTTGCGAAATACATTCATTCGATGACTCCTCCAAGTCAAATGACGAAATTTGGAATTCTTGTAGGGCAATTCTTTTAGATTTCTTTAATTCTAATCGCCTAATTTTGTTGGCATTAAATGTTACACGACAATGCTTATGCCACTTAGCATCATTTTGTTTTAAGCTTTCAATGTCAATAATCTCATTTTTTCTGATGAATTAAAAAAAATAGATACATCCAACTTGTTTTCATCAGAAACCAAAGAATTGAATTGTGTTAAATCTTCAAAAAGATTTTCATAGCCTTGCCCTTTGTCATACCTCCTCGACTTAGAGGGACATTATAAACGGTCTGTCTTATCTTGTTGGCATATCAAACACTTGTCCCAGTCTCTGGGAGCAGTTCTTTTTGCTATTGTATGTGTATCTGAAATCATGCAAACGCATTCCTTTATTAGGCATATGCAATATTCTTTCATTACTCTCTCTCTCTCTCTCTCTCTCTCTCTCTCTCTCTCTCTCTCTTTCTCTCTCTCTCTCTTTCTCTCTCTCTCTCTCTCTCTCTCTTTCTTTCGTTCTTTCTGTTAAAGACCCATCATCAGCAGGCAAAATGTGTGCAGTGCCTTACATAAGGACACAACAGTGCAAATAGAACATTCTCCCATTGTTCCTTTGAGGTAAATAACGTAAAGTAAATAACTTGCCACAATACAGCATCATAGTGGTTGGTGATGATGATAACGATGATAATTATAGCAATGTAAGTGACTCTTTATTGTCATCAAGTTTGACCGAAATAGGTTTTAACTCACGTAAAATGATCATAGCAGTATTTTTGGAAAGAAAAGAAAACAGGAGGAGGGGAGAAGGAGCACTGTCCTTTGTCAACACCGGTTATCGGCATTTATTGAGCTGTGTTCTGCTAGTCTGTTTTGTCTGCCCCTCTGCTCGTCTTCCCGTCTGCCCGTCCGTTTTAGAGCAATTGATTATACTTATTAAATCAGATGAAAAAAAATCTCATATTACAGAATATTGCTCGCTAGACGTGAAATTGAATAATATTTACGATTAAATAATTTGTATGGTTCGTGAATCGAAAGTAAAGGGAAAGGAAAACATCCGCTTCGACGCTAAAAATAGTCACCAATGGGAATCCAAAGGATGACGTAAAACAACCTTTGGTCGGCTTGCCTCGAATGTTTACACAATAAAAATGAAAGAAATTATTGTCGTCCATTTCAAAATTTTCTCATCTTAAAACCCTTGTATCTCAACTAATACTGATCTCTCAGAGTGGTTCTATATCATAAATTATAGGGTTTTTCATATTTTACAACATATGTAATTTTCATGCTTTCAACCCTGTTTGCACAATTCAAGGGTTTTTTTTAGACCTAATTCCCCCTAATAGCACTGATTCTTTGCACTCTGGTATAAGCAACTAATGTGCAGGATAATCTGAAACATACAATCAAAACCACTTAAACAGCAAATATATGTAACCCATTATCTCAATCCGATATTATGTCAAAATGAAACAAATGCCGACGTATAGATTTTAATTTGACATGACCATAAATAGTATTTCTCTGTTTCATTCTCTTCATAATTCTACCATAAATTGTAACACAAAATTGCTTTGAGAAGGTTGGTCTCACAGGTGTAAGAAAGTGGGTTTTGGCGATATGTATAAAATGATAATAGATATCACTATGCCCACATTGGAGATGGAACACTCATGTGGTTTTGTAATCAAGAATAGAAATGGATAAAATAAACAATATGAAAGCTCTATTATCGTCACAAATTAAACAACTGTTATACCCCATTGAACGCTATTTTTGAAAATGAATGGAGCGATTTTTCACCTGGTGTCAAATATTGAACCTTCAAGTCCCTATAACATTTCAATTCAAGAAATGTATTTCAATTTTCTATTAAAAAAAAAAAAATTCAAAATACTTCAGTGAAAATAATCTGCGTCCATCGACAGCTGAAGAACTTTGTTAGTCTCAGAAATAAAGTTTATTACGACAATCATCTGTTATACTTATCTTGTCCTATCTTATCTTATTAAAGGCTCAATAGGAATATCCTATAATGCCTTATACAATAGTTTATAATTACAGAATCTCATATAGCTTGTATTGTATCATTTACAGACAGTTTTACACAACTTTGAATGTCAGGAAAAATGTATCAATCGAAAAATACAATTATAGAATACTGGTAATTGAAAACTGGTCAAGATCGAATGAATCATAAATGTACAAAGTTCATAGTACAATGAAATATTAATGATAAAGATAAACATGAAAGCAACAACGATAATAAAGCATACATTAGTCTCTGATAAATTATGATTTTACATTGTTTCAAATGTCATGCATTTTACTGGTCAACATTTACAAACCAGTCTACAAAATCATGAAATTAATGGAAACAGTTATATCCAAATGACAATTTAAAGTTTAAAAGATAAATAAATAAATGGATAAATATCTACAGAAACAAACTAACAAATAAATGAATAGATAAATAAATAAATAAATAAATAAATAAAAATTAATACGATCAAATTAAATTTAAAAATTAATCAATTAATTAATTTATTATTATTATTATTATTATTATTATTATTATTATTATTATTATTATTATTATTATTATTATTATTATTATTATTATTATTATTATTATTATTATTGTCACTACCATCATCACCACCACCATCACCACCATCACCACCACCATCACCACCATCACCATCATCATCATCATCATCACCATCACCATCACCATCACCACCATCACCACCATCACCTTCACTATCAATAGTATTTTTTAAAAATTGGTAAAATAGAACAAAACATATTAGTCGTATTTAAATCTCAGAGACTTTGACTCCCTATCAACCAAGATTTTAAACTGATTCAAAGAACATGCATTTTTGTGTTAAAACAGAAACTATTCCATGTTTTCAATATACGTATAATAAATGAGTTCTGTCTTATTTTGGTCTGAAATCTTGGAATATATATTTTATATTTGTCGCCTCTAGTATACGTAATCTTGGAAAATGTAAACAGAATTGATGGATTTATATCATTTATATAATGTATTATCTTGTAGAGCTGAATTAAGTCTCCCCTAATTCTTCTGTATTTGAGACTTGGTAGATCGAGAAATGCTAAACGTTCGTCATATGACACTTCTCAAGCCCGGGAAGCAATTTTGTTGTTCGTCTTTAAATATTTTCAAGACCTATTGACTGCCTTAGATATATTGGGCTCCAAACATTTTTCCCGTACTCAAGAACGGGTCTTATAATAGTTTTAAATAACGAAAGAAACATGCTATTATCCAAATAAGTAAAACTCCTGTATAGTGTCATGGTCTCAAGTGAGTAAAGAGCTACTCGACTATGCATAAAGATATGTAGAATGAGGCCCCAGAATTTACCAGTTACTATAAATGAAAAACAATTAACGATTTGTTTAAGATGAAATAAAAAGAAAGATGAAATTTAATTAAAAGAGATTAGTGATTGTGGTAGTTACAAATAGAAATGTGAATATATTACGTGACTTATGATGATATAATGTCAGGTTCGTAAAGTTACGTTTCCAGGCATTTGAAAGGCCTGGGTTCTATATTCTCCGATAACGGTCTCAGGTTCGTAAAGTTCCACTTCCAGGCAGTTGGGAAGGGGTTATTCAGATATTTCTTCGGCAGTGGGCTCAGGTTTGATCCTTAAAATGTTGAGGATTACACCGTCAAAGGTAAAATCTCCGGCGTCTTGATGGTGGAGATAAAATATCCACAAAGTACCAAAAGATAAAAATCTTCAAATATATATGAGGAATGGAGCGGCTGGCCGTCCGACATAGATTGTAGAGAGAAGTGAGTGTAGAATGTTAGACCTATCAGCTTTTATAATAAGTGGCTACGTGACAGAAAGTAGAACGAAAAGTATTCACTAATTATAAATTAATTCGAGGGAAGGCTATAAAAGGAAAGACGATCTAATATTAGAAGGTAAAGTTTATCTAAGCCTACCGAAATATAACTGGAGTGAGATGAATTCAGTTCTTAATAAAATAGAATTTAATAAGATAATTGTGAACAACCTTTACTGTGACATATATGATTCTCAACGTGCGATTAGCTTTAGTTCTGCAATCATTAATATGCACATCAAAGTTCAAATGTGGGTCAAAAACAACATCAAGATCCCTTTCAAAATTTGTATCAGGCAAAATATTTGAATTAGAGATATCCGAGTAATAGATGTGATTAGGATTTTCCTTTCCAACATGCAATACCTTGCACTTGTTGATATTAAATGTTAATTGCCACTTACTTGACCATTCAAATAGAGAATTTATATCATCCTGAATGTTATCATGCTGATCAGATTCATTATAAATTTTAGTGTCATCTGCAAACAATCTACATTTTGATATAATGTTATTTGGTAGGTCATTAATATATATAATAAAAAGTATTGGACCCAAGACACTTCCCTGTGGTACTCCACTGGTCACACATTTAAAACTTGACATTTCGCCGTTAATAGCTACCCTCTGCTTTCTATTGGATAAAAAACATTTTATCCAATTATATATTGGCCCTGTTATACCATATGATTTTATTTATCTGAATAGCCTCTCATGAGGAACAGAATCAAATGCTTTACTGAAATCAAAATATATAATATCAATACATTTACCATCATCAATCATGCTGGTGAAATCTTCCATGACATGTAATAACTGAGTTACACAAGAGCGTTTTTCCCTAAATCCGTGTTGACAATTACTTAACATTTTGTGATTTTCTAAAAAAAATCATGATTCTATCTTTAAGAATGGATTCCATAACTTTACATAAAATACAAGTTAAACTAATAGGTCTGCAATTTCCAGGTTCGTTTCTATTTCCCTTTTTGTAAATAGCAGTCATATTGGCTAATTTCCACTCTTCTGGAATTTCACCCTCTGATAGAGAGTTGTTAAATATAATAGAAAGTGGATGGCTTATTTGTGTCGCAATATCCTTGAGTAAACGAGGATGAAGACCATCCGGACCAATGCTCTTTGTTACATTAAGTGATAAAAACTTTTCGATTATTTCAATTTCCGAAATACAAAAATTTGTAATATAATTCCCATCATTGTTATTGTCAACGAATGGGATATTTGCGTGATCCTCATTTACAAAAACATCTGAGAAATATATATTTAACACTTCAGCCTTTTCTATATCAGACATAGTGGTTGTACCATCGTCTTTTAGCAAGGAGCCGACACCAGTTTTTCTTTTAAGTTTAGAATTGACATATTTCCAGAAACATTTTGTATTAGCTCTACATTCTCGAGCCAATTTAGATTCATGTAATTTAATTGCATCTGATATAGTAATTTTAGCTTTATTTCGTATTGTTACATAACTTTCGTAATTAGATAGTGATCTATGTTTCACATATTTTTTGAATAGTTTCTGTTTCTTATTTATCATAGTGTTTAACTGCTTTTGTCATCCAAATGGGTTTATTAAATTTACGCTTAACTTTAAGAGGAACATATTTCAACTCAGCAGAATTTATCTTATCTCTCAATACTGACCAAGCATCATCCACACACATGTCTTCTAAAGTTTCCCAATCAACAACCTCCATTTCATGTCTACATGCTTCATAATTACCATTATAATAATCAAAATAATTATCTTTTTTATTACAACAAACATGTTTGGGTAAATTAATAGAGACAGAAAGTAGATCATGGTCACTTTTACCGATTGGTGGAAGGTTGTCAATATTATCAATCCAACTATCATTGTTAACAAGAAGTAAATCTAAAACATTACTTGTCTGATTATGTCTGTGTCTTGTTGGTCTTCTTACCATTTGTTCAAGAAATGCATCTCGGGTTGCCTCCACAAATAATTTTTCGGGAAATGCATGACAAGGTTCAACCCATTTAATTAGTGGAAAATTAAAATCATCAGTAATCAAAATACAGTTAAATGAGTTGCGATTAATAGATAATAAATTTGCCTTAAAGCTATTAATAAAATTATGTTATCTGAATAATGCTGTCTATAGATAGTATGCGCTTGGCTAAGAAGCTCATAACATTGCCATCCGGAAGTATAACGGACCAACACACAAAACTGTGTGTATCCATGAACGTTTATAGTCGGGTTAATACAGTTCAGTGAGCATTACTCATAAACGCGGATGACAAAAAACAATAACAAAGTCCTAAGTGACGTCATCTTCGAACTATCTATAAATATTTCCGATTAGAAACGATAATCTATTATATCTGAACTGGCACCAAACACTCTCCGTCGTCAATTCATCAAAATAAAATTGTTGAGAATCTATAGTAGAAGAAATATAGATCAAAACGCCTCTTTGAGGGTCACTGTTTGTATATAAGGTATATATATATATATATATATATATCCATTAAGATTAAATTCAGATTTAATGTCAGTGTAGGATCGATTTTTTGACATTATCTCAGTAAAACATAGAATTTTGGGATTATACTTGTAAATCATATAATCAATTTCTGCCCTTTTGTGTAATAAACCATCAACATTTGAATAGAACATTATAAAATTACTGTTTAAATCTAAAATATCAGCTTCATCATCACTAGATTGGATGCATTCGACAACCTCGTTTCCTAGTCAATTATTGAAACTGTTGTTGTCGGTTACGTCATGATGTTGTCGACTTCCTCTTGTTCTTGTCCCACGATTTTAATAGGGAACGTGATGTCTTCCATGGGTCAAGTTTGGAGGTCTGGGGGTGTCTTCATGTGATAGGTATTTGCTGCAGGTTGGGGTGTCATGGTTGTCAGATTCCATATGCGACTTTCTGGATGCTGATGGTGATTGCTGGGTACTGTGGGAAATTCTGGCCGATGTTGTCGTAATTCTGGAACTTTTCTCGGGTGTTTTATGTTGAATGTTGGGATTTTCTGTGGTATCATTGAACGACATATCGTCAGTTACCATCATTTTGTTGCCATCATCAGTTGTGACATAAAATTTCCCGTTCCATGTCCAAGGATTCTGTACAGAGGGGCGTTTTCTGATTTCTTTCAGCCTATGGAGATTTGTTAGTGTAAGATCTTCCACGACTGTTGCGCCAGAACCTTTTAGCAAGCGCCTTTGCTTCAAGACGGAATCCCTTTTATTTATGTAGGTAAATTTCACGATTAGGCCTCTAGGACGATCGCTACGTATTTTCCCAGACCTGTGAGGATTGCATCTATATTTGCTTCCACAACATGTATCTTTAGGTATTCTCTAAGCTCGCAGAAATAAATAATAACGTGAAATTGATTGTAAGCTTCAATTTAATTACAAATTAATTACAAATTGTAATTGAATTGAAGTTTACAGTCAGTTTCACATTATTATTCATTAATTCTGTGCACGATTGCGTAAACTTTACATTTGGAACAATGTTGATCCCCAACGCTAAAGAAATAATGCAGAACGAAAGAAGACGCAGGAGATAATGAGTAATGATAAATGTTTATGACTAAGGCTCTCTGAGGTCCCTACTTTAAGTTCTTCTTCTTCCTCTTCCTCATATCCTGCTCCCTTTTTCCCCCTCCGTCTCCTTATTTTTCACCTCCTCCTCTTCCTCCTCCTCATTCTCTCTGATCCTTTTCTATCTCTTCCTCTCCTACTCCTCCTCGCCATCACCACCACCTCATCCTCCATTTTCTTTCGCCTACTTCCATTCTTCTAACTCCCTCTTGACTTTTCACTCCTTTACCATCCTATATTTAAAGGCATTGTAATGATTTTAATTTTTTAAAGGACATTTATATAGAGGAGTTCATCGGTTTCAATACAATTTCCAATATTTCATTTATTATCTTGATGTATCCATGCTATCGACAATGTCGTTTTTACATACTGACTTGTCGTTTCAATGAAAACATAGAAAACAATCAGATTTGAAATGATTCGTTATTCAAGCGATAATACGCTGTTTTGTTGTTTTTTTTTCAATGAAGTGACCTAATCTTAAAAATGTAATTATCAATGTGTTCAGTTGAAACATACGGTCTATGGAGTAATTTTAGTTCTCTGAAATCAAACAGACTGATATGTAGCCTTCATCAGTGAGTAATTCTGTGACGAACACTCGATGCAGGCCTTTACAAATCCAAATGTGCATCCATTGTGTTATGTAATATTCACAAATCAAAGCTTAGGTTACCCTTTCTTCTTATCCTCCTTTTTCTTCGTCATCATCGTCATCATCATCATCATCAACATCATCGTCATCTTCTTCTTCTTCTTCTTCTTCTTCTTCTTCTTCTTCTTCTTCTTCTTCTTCTTCTTCTTCTTCTGCTTCTTCTCCTTTTTCTTCTTTTTCTTCTTCTTCTGCTTCTTCTTCTTCTTTTTCTTCTTCTTCTTCTGTTACTATCGCCACTGTTTATACACTTTCCTCTTCTTCATTTCTTCCTCCCTTATCTCTTCCACCCTCTCCTCCTCATTGTACTCGTCCATCTCCTCCTCCGCCTCTTCCTCCTCCTCCACCACATTTTCCTCCTCCTCCTCCTTTGACCTGTTTTTTCCTCCAGCACCTATTTCTCTCCCGCATCCATATTCCTCCTTCTTACTCCTACTAGTTCTAAGCGTTCTTCTCTTTTCCGTCCTCCTCCCCCAAATGGCCTTCCACTTTTCCATACTCCCTCTCATTATTCTTCCTCATCGTGGCTTTTTCTATTCAACCTAAAAGAGGATCATAATATTACAGCATGAGTAAATTCTCCCATCGTGTCATTAAAGAAAGTGTTTGTGTCTTTGGCAGTTCTATCCACTCCATATCACTGTCCAGTCAGGATTCTTCCTCCCGCCCACTATTTCACTTCCCTTGAGAGTGTCTTGCATAGTCTAAAGGCAATCTTCAACAGACTTGTCTGTCACAGACTCTTATAGCGATTAGTGTACACAAAATATAACAACTTCCTTAATGGACAAACATTGGTAATAGCCCTCTTTAACCATCAAGGTTCTATAGTTATCTAGATTCCTAATTGCTGCATTGAAAAAAAAGGAAAAAAGTAGTCTGAACTAATGCCAGGAAAGTAGTGAAGACCAAAGTGTGATGTTCCTCTCTCTCTCTCTCTCTCTCTCTCTCTCTCTCTCTCTCTCTCTCTCTCTCTCTCTCTCTCTCTTCTCTCTTCTCTTCTCTCTCTCGGTCAGGCAAATGGTTTGATGTTTAATGCCCAAGATCTAGAGATGGTATTTTGGCGTTTTCTCCATCCATGTTTTGTTTCATCAATGTAAAGAACGGAGATTATCAATCTATTTGATTTTCTTTTCTCTCTATTGAGGAAGGGAATTTTTTTTATTCTTTGTTTCAAAATGTTCTTTTTGTATCTGAGGTATATCTTTGTAGATGTCCCTTTGTATTTATTTTTTTCGAGTTTATTATTATTATTATTATTATTATTATTATTATTATTATTATTATTATTATCATCACCATCATCATCATCATCATCATTATTATTATTATTATTATTATTATTATTATTATTATTATTATTATTATTATTATTATTATTATTACAATTATTATTATTATTATTATTATTATTATTATTATTATTATTATTATTATTATTTGTTCAGGATTGTCGTTTCGTTCTTGTTTAAAATGATAATGATGATGATGATTAGGAGGAGAAGAAGGAGTAGAAGGAGAAGGATAAGGAGGATAAGGAGGAAGAGGTGAAGGAGGATGAGGAGAAGGTGATATTGGAATATGAGGTGGATAACTATAAGTTGATCTATGAGAATTTTTATTTGCAATTATTGTATTTTGATTGGAGGCCAAGACGAAATGAGATGAAGAATCCTCCACGTTCAACGGTCTAATGAACATCTTTGCACATTTGACATCCCTGTAAGCGACTGTAAATAGCCAAAAACTTGTAGAAGTGTACAATAAATACACTATACTGATACAAAGAAGAAAGCTTTAGTGTATTAGACTGTAGTCAACAAACTACAACAAACTACAAAAATGACTCAAATTTGACCGACATTTGAATTAAAAGATTTCTGACCGAAATTGTATAAATTAAATGCGTTTCGTCAGTGTACGGAGATAACGTCAAATGATGAGGAAATTTTGAGTTCCGTTTTGCATTCAGCTCCCCATCTTCTAAGTATACAAGATTCAAGATTAACTCATGTCAGATTAAGGTTTTTTCATGGATCTCTCTGAGATAGAGTCGTGGGGAGTCAAAATTTCTGTTGAATATGCCATATTTTTATCAATAATTCATGTTTTAAAATCCATATGATGCCATATGTTATTATTCACCCACACAAACACACACACACACAAACATATATATATATATATATATATATATATATATATATATATATATATATATATATATATATATAAAATGAATGAGTGAAATTGACGTCACTCACAATTTAGTGGTTTTGGACCGCCCATTGTGAGATTATATTTTCTGTTATTTGGTCAGATATAATATATCGAAGAAAAGTTTTCGATGGTGAAGTTGTTAGTTCCCCTTTTGCTTATAGCTCTCTGAGGGTGTCTGAGACCGTAACTCTACAGCACGCTGACCCATGAAAGCCAGTTAAACGGTTTCCGTTGTGATCTGAAATATATTATTATCATATTATCGTCCCCTTACACAAGAATAAAGATTACAACAGGAGTCAGTTCAAGGGGTTTTACTGCATCATTAATACTATAAAATCATATTATCTTCATCTATCTTCCCATTATACACGAAAAAAGATGACCACAGGGATCAGTTAAAGGGTTTCCACTGTATCAAAGAATTCTATAATATCTCCAGCCAACCACCGCGGTTACACCCCTCACCTTCGTCTCCCCGGTCTCCCCAATCTTCTTTATTTGATTGAGATCATTTGCATGAATACGATTTATGGAAATTAAAGCAGGACTTCCCGTGTAACGCGGTCATGCAGTACGAGGGAGAGAGTTCTGGCTGGTTTAATAAAAAAAAAAGTCTTGTGTGATAATTTGTGAGGTACTATTGTACGCTTTCTCCAACTTGACAGCCAGTGTCACTTTCGGTCATTGTGGAAATGGGGAAAGATGGCGCCAGTGACTTATGGAAGCTTTGGTATAACCCCTTGTTTGGATCACTGTTGAGTAGTTCAATTGATACACATTATTTTTCCGAGAGCAGTATCCTCTCCATATTGTACATAATTTATGGCAATCAGTCATGTGACATTAAAAAGTGAGACTCCGACAGGAACATTATCCTTTATTTTGAAATTGAAGGTTTGGACCTTATACAGGCTTGCAATCTTTCACAATAGAAAAGAAACCATTTCGACAAAATGTCTTCTTCATTGTGGCAAGGATATCGACTATTTCATACATAGATAGATTAAGATTTGTGGCTATGTGGTGCATAGTTGAGTCTTAAGAAAAGGCGCTTTACTCGCATTCTTTTTCCTTACTCACCGGGTAGTTAACAACGTTGTCTCTGTCGTAATAAATTATGATATCACCTAACAGGCGTCTTGTCTCGCCCTGCATATAATTGTTACGATCGGCATTGTAGAGGTCTTTGAGCACGTTTAGTGGATATTGAGCTATATAAATTGAATGTTCGAAATGGAGATGAACTTATGAAAAGAGTCACAAATCGAGACTTCCAGCACGCAATTCCTGGGCCGAGTTTTATGACCCACATCCCTCGCCACTGCTCCCGTCCTACAACATTCAGAGCCCCCCCCCCCCCCCCCCTTTCTCATGTAAAAACGAAACAAAAATGAACCATATTTGTCCGAAAGATTTGTGAAATGAATTCATATATCGATTATACGTATATTGTGTGGTAGACGAATCTCAACAATTTTATGAATGGTATTAGTCCAAATTGGGCATAAAAGGCAAATTATATAAAATGGAAATGTAACACGACACTGGACTAGATTTCTCAATAGACTATTTGTAACAAATAGATGTTTTACACATTGAAAACCAGGATTAAATCCGACTACATAAACCTGTTTAGTCTCAAGGACTCTTCAGTTAATCTAGTTATTTACTTTGCTGGCATTCTTAATAATAATAATAATAATAATAATAATAATAATAATAATAATAATAATAATAATAATAATAATAATAATAATAGTAGTAATAATAATAATAATAATAATAATAATAATAATAATAATAATAATGATGATGAAAATAATGATAATAATATAATAATAATAATAATAATAATAATAATAATAATAATAATAATAATAATAATAATAATAATAATAATAATAATAATAATAATAATAATAATAATAATGATAATACTGATTATGATGATGGTGATGATGATGTGTAAATCACAAGAAGTCCCTATGGTAATGGGGGACCTAAATGCTAAGATTGGCAGAGGCAGAGATGGTGACATAATCGGACCACATGGACTCGGAGACAGAAATGAACGAGGAAACATCTGGGCAGATTGGTGTAGAACAAATAAATTAATGATTTCAAACACCTGGTTTCAACAACACCCAAGAAGAACCTGGACATGGCAATCACCAGGGGACAGAGCAAGGAACCAGATAGACTTTATAGCAGTATCATCAAGATTCAGAAATGGCATATTAAATTGCAAAACCTACCCAGGCGCTGATGTAGACAGTGACCATGTCCCAGTTGTTTGTACAGTAAG
>NC_088362.1:39478225-39480725 GCF_034508935.2 Berghia stephanieae
ATTATTATTATTGGGGTTTTTTTTTGGTTTTGGACAGTCATTTCAATGAGTAATTGTCACTAACTTCTCTCCGACAATGGATGCTATGTAGTTTAATAATTTACTCACAACATACTGCAAGCCAGATATAACGTACCAACACACACAAATGTTTGTAACCGCGAACGTTTAGTCTGATTGAAACAATTTAATGAGAACTACTCATAAAAATGGCTGGCTAAAAACAATAACAAAGAATTGAGTGACGCCATTTTCGTTCTATCTATAGATAGTGTGCGCTTGGCTAAGAAGCTCACAACATTGCCATCCGGAAGTATAACTGACCAACACACAAAACTGTGTGTATCCATGAACGTTTATAGTCAGGTTAATACAGTTCAGTGAGCATTATTCATAAACGCGGATGGCAAAAAGCAATAACAAAGACCTGAGTTACGTCATCTTCGAACTATCTATAAACGTTTAACTAAGGATAATCATAGTTTTGTGTTGGCACGGATTATACGGCAGGCGAATGTTGTGACCATTTTAGCTAATCGCATAGCATCAATAGTTGACAGGTGACTATCAAAATAACTATGATATGAATGGTTTCCATTAGATAATGTCCTCGGTGCACATATTAGCAGGTATGATTTGGGTGGTTGGGTCTATTCTAAAAATAATAAAAATAATTACCTATATTGGACGGTTTTAATTTTTTCGGATTGAGACAACGCTGTTAACGGTCGGGTACTCATTTTAAACTGAGTATTGTGAGAGAAAGTGAGTAAAGAGCCTTTTCCAAGGACTGAACTATGCGCTGAGCAAGGCTTGAACCCTGGACCTGCCGATCCAAATGCGAGTGTCATACCACTAGACCACATTGGGGGGTTGTTGTTATTTTTGTTTTTGTTTTCTCTTTGGTTTTGGTTTTTCTTGGGTGGTTTTTACCTTATCTATTATTTAAAAAATAGTGTTACATTGTTCCCAACACCAATGTAAAATGTTTATCATCGAGCACAAAATTACTGGAAATCCAATAATTATAAAACTATTTTTACAGACTGATATACGAGTTTCTTGCAAACCCTGTGGGTTTTTTTTTTTTTTTGGGGGGGGGGGTTGTGTTTTTTGGGGGGGGGTTTTTTGTTGTTGTTGTTGAAAGGATTAACTTTACTTCACTTTCCAATGCCTGAACACTTTTACAAAATGATACAGCAGAGCGGGCAAAATTTTATTCTGTTTTACATAATAGAAACTTCCTTTTTATAAATACGATCGCATATTATAGATTATTCAACTTGTCTACATTTTCTGGAAAGACTTTTGGGTGCCGAGATCAATGCCATGGTGTTTCTAGGTAACGCATCGTAGGTCTTTTCTGATCACTCATGATTTCCTTCGGGATCTATTGGACATACCATTAAATCGATAATAGCGACTTTAGAAACAGTGGGATTCAATTTTTGGTCCCAGTTGCCTGTTTAGTTCTATATGAAGGGACACACCTCTGTTGGTCAAAACCGACTGTTACGGAGATTTCAGAAGGGGGGGGGGGGAGGCGAGGGGGTACTTTTTGTAGGAAAAGTTGAGAAATAAATATGACCTGCGGCGTGAAAACCGAATTATGTCGGGAATATGAAGATGTCGGAAATGGAGTTTATACCCAAAATGTGTCACCTGTCTGGTTATTTTATACTTAATATCGCTTTTTGGCATCTCGGTCACCTTGGACATAATGCCGTTTGGAGACAATAAGTCACAAATACATTTCTGTGATAAAGTATCCTGGAATGGGGAATACGGCATTTCTACCAAGCGTCATCAGGTGAATCTGTTTAGTATATAATTGTAGTCATTTTAAATATTTAATAATAATAATAATAATAATTATAATAATAATAATGATGATGATAATAATAATAACAATAATGATAATAATAATAATAATAATAATAATAATAATAATAATAATAATAATAATAATAATAATAATAATAATAGTAATAATAATAATAATAATAATAATAATAATGATAATAATGATAATAATGATAATAATAAATAATATTAATAATAATAATAATAATAATAATAATAATAATAATAATAATAATAATAATAATAATAATAATAATAATAATAATAATAATAATAATAATAATAATAATGAGAAGAAGAAGAGAAGAAGAAGAAGAAGAAGAAGAAGAAGACGAAGAAGAATAGATTACATTTGTATAGCGCTTCACCCCGATCGCAACAGGCTCTAGGCACTTTACATTGTTAAAATAGATAAAGAAATACAATTTTAAAAAAAAAAATATAACATATATAGCTATTTCCATTTCTTACATAGCAACGGACAATTTTATTTTACTCACATGATAGATAAAATCCATTGACATAATAGAAATCATGAGAAAAAAACCCTGACTTTTGCGTTATGTTTTAGGTTTAGATAGGATTGTTACTTTGAAAATAGGGGTGTACAATGCCATGCAAATATCCAGGGCATAAC
>NC_088362.1:39485725-39495725 GCF_034508935.2 Berghia stephanieae
TCTCTCTCTCTCGCTCAGTGTGTGTGTGTGTGTGTAAAGATTAATTGTAAAATGTGACTCGCAGTCTCAGAACGCTATTGTTCCTTAAAATCATACTTATATTCAAAATTTTGAAACTTGGTTTAAGGCTGTGTTCCATCGAGTCGAATTAAAATATATATACGAGGGTTGATCAAATATAAATTGCCTGGATTTTTAATAAATTGTTAGATTCGCATGAAAATTTCAGGAAACGGTTATTAATTTCTCGACCTTCAATGTAATAATAATAATAATAATAATAATAATAATAATAATAATAATAATAATAATAATAATAATAATAATAATAATAATAATAATAATAATAATAATAATAATAATAATAATAATAATAATAATAATAATAATAATAATAATAATAATAATAATAATAATAATAATAATCTTTATTGGCCCAAGAGACAAATATTGACTGACTCATTAAATGACACTCATCCTGTCAAAAACTCTCTCTATTAAAATGACATTTTGACTGGTAAAAAAATGATGTGTTTTTATTTTTAGAGGCCTGTTTTTCATTTTTCTCTTTCGACAATCTGCAAGTGGCACCAACTTCGTATTAGCTCATAATACACTGATGGGCGAATGTCTAAAAATAGATCGAGATCTGTCGTGAATCAATGCGTTTTGAGAGGTTTATACGACAAAAGCAGAGAAAGTTAGAGAAAGAGAGAGAGAGAGAGAGAGAGAGAGAGAGAGAGAGAGAGAGAGAGAGAGAGAGAGATCTCCCTCTCTTCTCTTCCCATCTTCTCTTTTTCGTTCTCCTATAATAACTGGGTCTAAATTGTTAAAATTAGATATTCTTGTTAGTTCAACATGATGGGATTTTGAATTACCCAGACAATTCCCCGCAATAGCCCAATTTTAGAGATAACCATGACTCTAGAGGAAGATATTCAATTATTTCCATCCCACAACAGTTTGTATTTTGTTGTATGTATTTTTATGACGGGTAACTTTTTCTCTGTTTTATTTTGTTCACAGTAAAATCGTCAACATGGTAATTCTTTTTTGTTTGCAATGTTAAATGAAAGCACAATTTGAGAGTCCTGTGCAAATCAGATTTACAGAGGGGCAGTTTAACTTCCATAATGTATCAACTGGTTCAAATAACGTATCATTTTGCAAATGTTTAATTCTTTTTTAAGCCCGCACCTTGATTTTCATAACCTGAGGTTGGTTTATAAAACATCTATACCTAAGAGAAAAAATAACCTTAACATGTGGATTTGCAACATCAATTAATTTTTAGTGAAGAGTAAATTTTTTGTCTAGATATGGGAGATTCAAAGAAACTACAACAGATTTTGACTGTGTGGAGGACCAAATGAGACCCGTCACCTCAAGCAGGTATTACGGATGAATTAAATGCCTAAAAAATACGACTATAATCTATTGCCCTCAAAAAAGTATATAAATTGAACCCAAGTTACATACTTCCGCCATCAAAAATCATCAAGACATTATAGACGTCTACCCCTCTGAGTCATAAGATGTAGACAAATAAACAAATGACACAATTGACTACATTAACTAATGCGTTTTGTATCAGTTTATTTGTATGCTCTGAACGCTTTACAATAGGTATTTCTAGTGGAGATTAAATGTATCAATGAAACAATAATCCATCCGTTAGTTTAATGTTATTGTCAAAAAATAACGTTTCTCACACCAGGGTAGGCTGACTACTTTGATCAAAAATCAAATTATTTTGATCTGATTGAAACAAATGTGAGAATAAGAGGCTTGGCAACAAGATTCTTATTCACTTGTTTTTCGACAAAGGGAAAAGTTGTGATAATTCTCGGAAAATTATGAAGAGCACTACCTTGCATCACAGCATCTTGAACCCAATTGTTTTTCGTTGGACTAACGAGACAAGGGTGAACCCAAGACCGCGACTGACATTTTAAAAGTACTCACACTCCTGACCATAACGACACACCCAATTTTCTTTGCTTGCCATTTCTCAAATTAATTCACATTGATAATTTTAAATGAAGACAATTTCTACTTTAACCCTCTCCTTACCACCCATAGGAAAATCGTCACATTCGTTACGATGCAGCCAACAATTTTCTTAGTCTGATTCAGTTTGCTATAGTTATAGCCATAAAAACTTGACATTGTGTTGCGGAGCTAATTCATCTGAACAAAATATAGAATATACTCGTTGCTAATCTGTTTGAAAAAAATATTTTTGTGTTGGGGGAGTATGAAGTTTTGTGGTAAAATTCTGAAAATAGCTGGTACACGGTAAGGAGAGAGTTAAGAAAGTCATTTATAAGCGACAGTGTGTATCTTGGTATTTGTTGTAAATAGAATGTATGTATTAGTTATCCCTGGACGTCGTGATAAAATTAAAAAAGGAAAATAGTACTTAAGGGTATTTTACATGCGTGTCATTGACGGATCAGGGAATTGTAAAATTACAAAACGGATGAATGAGCGGTTTTCTATTCTGTTCTCTTACTATTTTAGAATTTAAAAGTATGTCACTACGGGTAGGAATTGGTGTAGAGTAACAAAGATCATTAAAAGAAAAGCAGTAATATCTCAACTCATCCCAAGATCAATGCTTGAACAGTGAGTGCCCTATAGAGACTTCCAATGATTAGTCCAAGCTGTCATATTCTGTTCAAATTAAAGATTTCATTTATTTCTTTTTTCCTTTGAAAAAAAATGTTTGATTTGCATGAAGTCAATTCAACTTAGTATAAAACCTCAACATCACAAGGCTGTTGATCAATTCTCAGTTCGTATGTCGTCTATATAGCAAAGCGACTCTTATTTATTCAAAATGTCACAATGGAAATAATCTGACGCTGATGAAAGCTGGCAAATTTTTACGGAGATCGATTTATGCTTTTAGGAAACTTCTATATCATCATCTTCTTCCTTTGTTTCCTTTTTACTTAAGTGACGGATGGGGCAACAGATTAGATGTGGTTCAAGGACACGAGAAGACTGCCCTCGGGGCCCTCTCCATCAAACTGTACTCGCCCCCTGTTCCAGATTTCCTTGCACATTACTCGAAACTCAGACCAGACCAGCCCACAGAGAACCCTTGGTTTCGAATGTTTTGGCAGCAAAAGTTCAAATGTTCTTTAGATCCATTGAAGACAGATCTTAGAGGATATAACCGATTTTGCACAGGTAAGTTGATATCTCTATTGTAAAGATCTAAAAAATGCGTATGAAACAGTGAGTTATCTATGAGGTTTGATCTCCAGTTGAAGCAGGTTGATTATTTTGGGTGATTTGAGGTTTTTTGCCTTGTGTTTTGATATCCTGTTTCTTATACACAGTTCAAGAAGTTTGATGTTCGATCCTCAGTCAAAACAGGCTGATTATGTGGGATGGGTTTTTTTCGTGTACTTTTCTTTTTTTTTCTTCGTCTGGCACTATTTCACAGAATCAGGAGGTCTGAGGTTTGACTCCTAGTCGAGGTAGGCTGATTTTAGGGACGTTTTTTTTTTTTTTGGGGGGGGGGGGTGCGTCTAATTTTCTCTCCTGCTTTGTCTGGTACTATTTACTTCACACGTTTTCAGATCGAACTCAGTAATTGTCCCTAATTTGACAACTCTATTCTAACCTATCCTTAACTTATAAGTTATTGTAACTGAAAATGCGTTTAATAAGAATACGCACTTTTATAGAGCACTTCCAATGTTTAATTTTGTCTATGCGGTCAATGTGTATTTTACAGAAATAAATTCCCATCATAAATAGTACATTAACCAGTACAGCGGCTATGTGGTTTTGTGCACTTGGCTTCGGACCGGAAGGCCCGAGGTTCGAGTGCCGCTCTGAACGGAGCATAGTTGAGTCCTGGAAAAACCTCTTTACTCACATCCTGTCAACCTACTAAGATATAAAGTGAGTACCTGGCCGGTTACAGCATTGTCTCTGTCATAAAACTAATTGTAATATCGCCTAAAAGGCGTCAGGTCTCGTCCTACATTTTAAGTGTTGCTGTTGGCTACTTACCCCTTGCGCTTTGAGCACGTTTAGTAGATATTGCTCTATATAAATGCTCAAGTTTTCAGGGGTTTTCTATTTGTTTTGTTTATTTTGTTGTTGTTGTTTTTGTTTGTTTGCTGTTGATTTGTTGGGGTTTTTTGTTTGTTTGTTTGCTTTCTAAATGTGTTTACTGTTATTTTGTTTGTTTGTTTTTTGTTTTGTTTTGTTTTAGTGTTTTGTTTTATTGGTTATTACTATTTTTAATTTCTATTTTTATTTACAGCACCGGAAAATGCGCAAGAGCGAGATGAATTTCTCAAGGTGTGTTAGGTTGGAGGTGAGGGGGGGGGGGCTTATCGAACTCAGTACTTCTTGGTAGGAATCAAAGAGCATAGTGTTGTACCACACTGCCCTCAGCGATGCTTCATTTATTATTCCCCAAGCAGTATATAGAATCAATTTCGATTCTGTTTCACACAGTACAAGCCATCTGTTAGTGTAGTCGGTTGTGTGGCTATGTTTAGAATTTAGTGATGCCAAAATGTTCCCGTAAATTCAATTGGTACCGCCTATTATCGCAGCTTGTGCGGAAATGTGGAAGGATCGTCTTAGCGTGTGGTCTGATAAATCAAAACTGTCACAGACCATTCTGTCTATAGATGTAGCCTGATTTCACACAATCCCTCCAGGTTCCTCCAACATACGAACACTCAAACACACACATACACACACAGTGTTCTATTTACAATTTACGTATCCATCAACAACTTATCTATATCTCCCTATCTATCTATCTACTTTTCTATTTGTCTACTTTTCTATCTATCTATCTATCTATCTTGTTATTTAGTTTTCTATCTATCTATCTACCTATCTATCTATCTATCTGTCTCTCTTTCTACAAATGTATCGATCAATGTAGATATCAAGCTATCGACCTATCATTCTACCTATATATGTGTCTATCTTTCTAGTTATCTATTATATCTTTCTATCTATCTGTCTGTCTGTCTGTCTATCTATTTATCTGTCTATCTTTCTACATATCTATCCATGTATCGATATATTTGTCTATCTATCGATTCTATCTCTATATCCATCTCTCTATCTATCCACCTGTCTATCTATCTTTCTGTCTATCCATCTATCTATCTATCTATATATATATATATATATATATATATATATATATATATATAATATATATATATATATATAATACATACATATTTATATATATATATATTATATATATATATATATATATATATATATACGAGGGCTCTTTCAGAAATAACCGAAAAATGCCCATTGCTCAGCAACCAGTGGAGATTTTTTAATTCTGTAAACGACATGATATTCCTTATTTCCTTACGGATATTCCCAGAAATTATGAAGTGTATCATTTTGCACAATGAATTTCTAGACGATTTTAAAGATGGCGGCCCACCTTGAAACTTGGTCAAGGGAGGAAATCAGAGCTGTCATACGTTTTTTGAACGCCAACAGTCTGAATCCTACCGAAATTCATAAAGAACTTCAGAGTGTATATGGTGAGCATGTTATAAGCCGTACACAAGTCTATCACTGATGTAATTTGTTTGAAGCCGGCCATTCCGACTTGACAGACAGGGTAGGGAGAGGGCGTTCGATAACTGCGACGTCAGAAGACAATGTGAAGCAAGTTGATGAGCTTAATTGTCAAGACAGGAGGTTGAAACTTCATGAAATCGCAAGCAGTCTTGAAATTTCGGAAACGTCTGCCCATAGAATTGTATTTGATGAACTTGGCTACAGAAAAGTCAGTGCAAGATGGGTTCCTAAGCAATTGACAGACAATCATAAAGAACAAAGATTGGACATCTGCAGGGAACTTTTGAGAAGAAGCAAGAGCTCACGCAGGGTTCACGGGCATACTGCCAACGCCGGCGGAGACTTTCTAGGGTACGATGTGACTTTTCTTGACAGCATAGTCACCGGTGATGAGACTTGGTTGCACCATTGCACCCCAGAAACAAAGCAAGATTCGATGACATGGAAACATCCATCCTCACCTGTCGCGAAGAAATTCAAAGTCATGTGGTCAGCAAAGAAAATAATGGGAACTGTTTTCTGGGACAGTCGAGGTGTTATTCTGTTCGAAACCTTAAACCTGGAGAAACAATCAATGCTGCAAGGTACTGCCAAACTCTTGACAAGCTTAGGGAGGCCATTCGCAGAAAGCGCCCAGGGCAGTTGACCAACGGGGTCATTTTGCAACACGACAACGCTACACCCCACACAGCACGAGTGCCGCAAGGTTGGCTAGAGAAATATGGATGGGAGATTTTGCCACACCCACCACACAGTCCAGACCTCGCACCATCTGATTATCACCTCTTTGGGCCACTGAAACGTGAGCTGGCAGGAAAGCGCTTTGATGTCGATGAACAGCTTGTTGACCATGTGCGGAAATGGCTACAAAACCTTGACGGAAATATCTTCCGAGAGGGTATCTATTCCATGGTGCGGCGTTGGCAGAAGTGTGTCGACAGACTTGGCTGTTACGTAGAGATATGAAGGACGAGTCAAGGTATGAACACGTGCAAGAATTTTGTTGATAGCATAAAAAACGCGGATTTTACAGGCATTTTTCGGTTAATTATGAAAGAGCCCTCGTATATATATATATTATACAATGCAATCGATAAATATAGATATCAATCCGTCGACCAATTAATCTATCTCTCTATTTATCTTTATGTCTATCTATCTAATCTATCCATCCATATCTCTATATATCCATCTATTTATCTATCTATCTTTCTACAACGCTATCGGTAAATCTAGAAATCTATCTATCGACCTATCAATCTACCTCTCTATTTCTCTATATTTCTATCTATCTATCTCTCAAGGAGAAAGCATCTAACTGCCCACCAAAGTCTGTCCAAACAACCAACTACACTTTTATCTCCATTCATAAATTACCTTTAAACCACCCTCCCATCATTCCATTATTGTAAGAACTCTCCACCCCCACCCCTTTTACCAAGCACACACAGACCCTCGTCATATCTATCTCAACCTACCCAATCCCCTTCACGCCTCAGCCCCCTCAAGCTATCCACCCCCACCACAAACTAGGAAAAGCAGAATTCTTTCGTCCCAACGATAACGAACCCCATGGTCAATTTACGAAGCCAGTAGGCAAAGTGTGCCAGTAATGAAAAGACATTACTGACCAATTCTGATAAAACACCGTATTTTATTTTTGATCAGAAAACATGTATGTCTCATAACGAAATGAAAGCAAAACTCGACCTGTCAAAAATTTTCAAACACGAGATTCAAAGAAAAAAGTCTCAGGTTTAAGACTCTTGGACAAATTTGAGATAATTTTTCTCTAGCAATATTTGAAGAAATGTGGTCAAAATAAAAATTGGTCGTTTGTCTGGGTACGTCAGTCCTCCCAGAGATGGATAAATCGTTGTGCTGGGTGTCCCAGATTTATTTATCCAACACGTCAAGGATATGAAATGACGAGTTATTGATACATTACGAACATTATATGAATACGACAGAACAAATAGAAAAGAAGATTTTTAAAAATCTCGAGTCGACCAGACAATCGAATTAACTGTAAAATATGACTGGCAGGCTGTATGATGGGTTGTGTGTAGTGGGTCACCTTTTTGTCGTTTTCAGTTGTTTCTGTTCTGTAATGTGAATGAATACTGTACTGTGGTATTTAAGGTGGAGATTAAATTTTTAAAATTTAACAAAACTTAAGTAATAATCTCCACACCACACGAGCGTTTTACATAGGTTGCCAGCTCCTGCAATCGCCCTATTAATTAGAATTAAATTATGTAGAGGTCCGCATCACCTATGATCTCCCTGTTACATATTACATAAAATATTTAACAGCAATGATTATTAGTTGTCTAAGGATATGACCTTCACAAGACAATAAGCAATGAATAAACAAATTCCAGTCCCACGTGTAATTGACAATAAAGTAAGTCAGATTTATTCTGTTTGAAATAGATTTAAATAGGACGTGATTATATTTTATAATGTTTTATATTTGTATTGTTCACGATGCATATGCATCATTGGACAAAGGATGAAACAAACAAAACAAAACCACAATATTTTTTTTATTGTGGTTCTTAACTTTGTAGCAGCTGAGGTCCTTAGCCGAACTGGCCGTCTCTCTGCTTCGGGGGTAGGGGTGCCGTTGAACAGGTGGGAGGTAGACCAGCTCTTCCTATGTCCAAACCAGGAAGGGATAGAAATCTGGTTTGATAATATAAGAATAGGTCGTCAGATTTCTCTTTGTTAACCTATCAGACAGGGATATAATATATATATATATTATATATATATATATATATATATATATATATATATATATATATATATATATATATATATATATATATATATATTGAATCGTGTTGGATACAAATATGGTAAATCACGATAGAAGCAAACAAAAAAAACAGTTGACTTCCTCGACATCACATTCGACATAAAATCCAATTCATTCCAACCGTTCAGAAAACCAAATAACACCATTAGCTAGAGTAATAAAAACAGCAACCACCCCCGTTCCGTCATTGAAAACATGCCAAAAAGCATAGCACTGAGGGTGAGCAAACTTTCGGAAAACAGAGAGATATTCAACGTCGCAGACACCCCCTACAAAGAAGCACTCACAAAAAGCGGATACAACACAGCATTTGAATACACAGGCGCCCCCCTCTCATATAAACCTCAACACACAAGTGAAGAACGCAAAACAAGAAAACGACATATTACTATTACGTATTACCCACCTTTCGACAAAAACGTCGGCACAAACATTGGACAGCAGTCCTGAAGTTAACTGATACACACTTTCCAAAAAACCACAAGCTACATAAAATTATCAACAGGATTACCATAAAAATAAGCTTCTCGTGTATGCGCAACATAGAACAAATAATTTCAAGCCACAACAAAAAAAATATTAGTAAAACACCGACAAGAGCAAAACCCACCCACCAAAAATGCAACTGTAGAAAAAAGGAACATTGCCCGCTAAACGAACAATGTTTCGAATCAAGTTTAATTTACCAAGCCACAGTCACCTAAACTAAAACAAACAAGAAAGAAGAATATGTAGGACTAACGGAAAATAATTTCAAAACAAGATACAACCTCCACACCTCAACATTTAGAAACACTCACAAAAAAACATCCACAAAACTCAGCAGACATATTTGGAAATTAAAAGACAACAAACTAGACCACAACATTTCATAGAAAATTATGTCTAAAGCAACAGGATACACACCATCATCAAAACAATGTAGCTTATGCCTGGAAGAGAAATATATTATAACCAAACACCCTCAAGAAGCCACACTCCAACACGAAAAAGGAGATGTACAATAGCTGTCCACATCTACATTACTAATCAACTACAAACCTACGGAACCACTTCAACAAGCAACAACACACAACAAACCAAACTCATGTAACACACAGTCCTGACGATGGCTGAAAAGGCCTGAAACATCGATGTAGACTCACTCCAACATTGTGGTAAATATTAAAATTATATATATATATATATATATATATATATATATATATATATATATATTATATATATATATATATAGGGCTAACGTCCAGATAGCTTGTAATAAATAACTTGAAGGTACTCTGGCCTCGAGGAGTACCGGTCCTCGCTAGATAACAACTAACTAGACCATGGTAATAAAAATGTGTCACATTACATGTAGCAAATGATATGCGTATTAACCAGATAGGAATAGAGACGTCAAATTATGCAGAAAAAGCTGTTGATACAGACTCTTAGATTATAAAGAAATTTAAGAAAGTTAACTCAATGTAATCCACTCACCCCTTATAAATGAATAATAGCACCACTGAATCAAGATAAACACGTGTGTTCTTTACGAGATTTTTTGTTGGAGAGAATGTCCTGTTGTAAATGACA
>NC_088362.1:39500725-39503225 GCF_034508935.2 Berghia stephanieae
GAAACGTACCGATTTACAAAACTGTGTGTAATATTAAACGTTTGTAGTACGATTTTAGTGAGAACCAATCACCTTAATGGCTGCCTAAAAACAAAAACAAAGAACAAAGTGACGTCAATTTCAATCGTTCTAACCACGAACAAACTTTTACTCCCTTGATAAAAGACGGATCGTCTCAACTCGAGCTTGCACACAGTTATACTGAATACATGTTGACTGGTCGATGCCAAATATATCGGCCATCCAGATCCTTCACACTTCTCCTTTGACACAGATGCTATCATTAATGCGAATCCTCCTACACTGTTACACAGATGATATAATAATGCGTATCTGTCTACATTGTAACAATGCCGTTGACACAGATGATATAATAATGCGTATCTGTCTACTTTGTAACAATGCCGTTGACACAGATGATATAATAATGCGTATCTGTCTACATTGTAACAATGCCTTTGACACAGGTGATGTAATAATGCGTATCTGTCTACATTGTACATTGCCTTTGACACAGATGATATAATAATGCGTATCTGTCTACATTGTAACAATGCCGTTGACACAGATGATATAATAATGCGTATCTGTCTACATTGTAACAATGCCGTTGACACAGATGATATAATAATGCGTATCTGTCTACATTGTAACAATGCCGTTGACACAGATGATATAATAATGCGTATCTGTCTACATTGTAACAATGCCTTTGACACAGGTGATATAATAATGCGTATCTGTCTACATTGTAACAATGCCGTTGACACAGGTGATATGATAATGCGTATCTGTCTACATTGTAACAATGCCGTTGACACAGATGATATAATAATGCGTATCTGTCTACATTGTAACAATGTCGTTGACACAGATGATATAATAATGCGTATCTGTCTACATTGTAACAATGCCTTTGACACAATTGATATTATAATAATGCGTATGTACCTAGACTGTAACAAGGTAAAATGCGTCATTTGTGTCAAAACTATGTGTTAATCGTCACAAAATGGAAGACCAATTTTTAGGCATATGTGACCCATCATATCAAAACGGTCTTCTGTCAGAATGAATCAGACCCCTACAAGTGAATTTAGAAATAAAAGAATGAGAAATACGAACTCGAAGTTTTGTCCAATGATTGAAATAGTATTCATTTTGCATTTTTTCGAAGAGAAATTAACCCCAATTGTCATATCTGTGGCTATAATATATTCCATTTATCCCGACATAATACCGGTTTGAGACGGTAGATAACATATACTATAGTTGACCATGAGCTCGAAACATAATATTAGAGTAGATCACATATACACCTATTTGGTTATATATCATATACTTTAAAAAACGTGAGCTGTTATAAGGTGCGGTTGCTGGCTGTCTATTTAAGGCGGCGTGAATCGGAAAAACATTCTCTCACCGTAAAATGAATTCCTGGTCCATTACAGCAATGTATGTACTTTGGCTTAGGACCACTTTTAAGTGCCTTGAGCAAACTGAATGGATATTGCGCTTCATCAATGTTCAATTGGGTTTATTTTATTTTTAGAATGTGTATATACTAATGTGTGTAAGGGTGAGGGGGGGGGTGTGGTGGTATGTGCGGTTTGAATTTTAAAGAGGAGTACTCGCGGTGTAATTGGTATTTACGATGGGTATATGTAAAAGAGGTCCATTTGTCGACATTCCTCTACTCAACTCTAAAGCAAAATTGTTATTAACCGATCACTGAAGTTGCCCATGGATCCTATCATAGGTATAGGTTGTGGCACTCGTTAGTGCATTGAGATTTGTGAATATCATTTAAAGAATAATGACAACAGCAAATAGACAGTATATACAATTTTTTCCTTTGAATATCAACGGTGATAATAGTCAAAATTTAATAGAATGAATAGAACAGCCAACCTCAGTGCGCCACATATCTACTCCATAGACAATAACATCACTAAGAATTGAACCGCTGTGTGTGCCGGGACTGGTATTCTTATTTATATGGGGCTTCACCCGGTGAATGTTTGTGTAATATTCTTAGTGATTATTAATATCCATTTAATCAAAGTGAATATCAATAAAATCCATATTTATTGTTATTTTATTCATCCGTTTGTTTTGATTACAACAGACCCGTTCTTCCAATGATAAAACTGATATGGTTTTGATTTCTCCCAAGTCAGACCCCAAGGTGTGCAAAACTAAAGTTGCCTAATTATTTAGCATTAGTTGTTTGTGGTTGGAGATGGATAACCGTAGTCTTAAAGCAGCAGAAAACAGTCTTTTATATAAAATAATAAGGCGGCCATTCCTGTATTGGCTTAGCAGGAGCGCCCATACCCCACCATCACCACAATGTCGCACATCATCTCGCCTGGTGTGGGCATCAAGAAAAAGAGAGCCGTCTGTGATGACGCACAACCTTCGTACTGTAGTAGACTACCTATCGGGCTAGTCAGGAGAGATGCACGAGTGTTAATAAAAAGCAGAATATGCTAAAATT
>NC_088362.1:39508225-39528225 GCF_034508935.2 Berghia stephanieae
TAATGATAATAATAATAATAGCAATAATAATAATTATTATTATCATTATCGTTATAATAATAATGATAATATTAAAATATCATCACCAATATCATTATCATTATCACCATCATGTATTATTTTTGTTATTTACCTTTTATTATCATTTGTCTTCTCTTCCTTCTCCTCTTCTTCCCCTTTCTTCTCTTTTTTTTTTCTTTAACATTGAAATTCAGATAACAAAAGGATATTCCGGATGATGTTCTATTGAAAAAAGTCCACCGTCTTCTGACAATCAAGCACTAGTAGTATCTGTGCTAAGGAATAGTCGTCCATGAAAACTTATGTCACGTCACGTTTTCCATCTCTTTGATTTCGAGCACTTCGCTAAATTCCTGTTCATGTGACTTTCAAAACGTTCAATCGATATGAGTTCCAGTATGATATAGTCTATCAATCGTCAATTGGTTGTAATAAGGAATTGAATTGAGACGCATAGTTTATCTTTGTTTTCTTTCGTTTGTATTTGGATTTATTTATTGCTTTTTTGTATTTTGCTTTTGTCTGTGTTTTGTTTTTCTCGAGGGGGGGGGGGGTTTCGAGTGGGTGTTGGATTTTGTTGTTTTTGATTTGTTTTGTTTTGTTGTTTATTTCGATTTTTTACATCTTTCTTTTTTATTGTCGCATTTATTGTGTTCTTTTTATATATAAGGTAGGGTGTCCGAATGTTGACACCCTGTGACCTTGTTTTTGGTGTGCTTCGTTTAAAACTTTGCCGCTCGTTTTGTTTTCAAGCTATCAACGTGCGGTTAGTACCATTAAAGAGATAAATGATTTTTCTTCACTAGCATATAAATTATATGTTCTACCTTTCCATTTTCGCTCGCAATTTGCATTTTTTTGAGGTGTGTAATTATTTTTACTTTTTATGGTGGCCCTAATTTCGACACTGAGGTCCTAATTTCGGCACTATAGTGGCCCTAATTTAGTCATCCACGTCACGAGTTCTACACATGGAGTGGCGTATGCTGACTTGGGTAAAAAGGTCCGCTGTTCTAGTCTCTCAGTCTTATTTCAATATATTATATTTTTAATTCACCAAAATGGTAAATAATGACACAAAAGAGTTTGTCCTTAAGTATGTATTTCTTGTTCTTCTTCTTCTTCTTCTTCTTCTTCTTCTTCTTCTTCTTCTTCTTCTTCTTCTTCTTCTTCTTCTTCTTCTTCTTCTTCTTCTTCTTCTTCTTCTTCTTCTTCTTCTTCTTCTTCTTCTTCTCTCTCTCTCTCTCTCTTTCTCTCTCTCTCTCTCTCTCTCTCTCTCTCTCTCTCTCTAACACACACAAGCACACACACACTCACACACACTCACAAACACACACACACACACACACACACACACACACACACACAAGCATTTCATGGCCAAATGGATTATGCCGACTGAGGAAGTGTAGTAAGGAACACAGAAACGAGTCGTCTCGGCAAAAAAATGTGAGTGAAAATTTACATTATATATATATATATATATATATATATATATATATATATATATATATATATATATATATATATATATATATATATATATATATATCTTATAAACATTTCAAGTATAATTATTATTGTTTAACTTCTACAGTACTGTTTTATGTCACAAGGACAATCTACGGGAAGTGTGTAATGTGTAATCGTTATTGTTGTTTATGATTGTGTGTTGTTTAATACTTCCTGTTATGTTTTGGTGTCGAGACTATTATGGTGGTTTGATGTTGCATGCAATGTGGAAGTGGAAGTGAAAGTAGATTGTTGTGGTTTTCGTATTTTTCTAGAATCGTGTTTATGGAGGCACCAAGGAATTTACCCAATGGAAACCGTACGGTGCTCTTATTGGCTTACCAACCAGCGGCCTCGATGAGAAAAATATCCGCCATTGAGACATGGGCTGGGAATCGCGTTACTATCGTAAACAAGCGCTGATCGGCCGTTCATGAAAACTAAAAAAATAACTTCCTGCTCGCTCGTTTAACTCAAAATTATTCAAAACGATGTCTCTAAATTTAAATGATATAAATATGACTTCTTAAGGTTTTCTTCACGGTCATAACCACACAACGTTCGATTAATGATTACGTCCTAGGCAAAAAGGAATATTGACAGGTCGACCGAGAGTTGAACTCGTCAGACGACAAACATCAATGCTAAGTGTAGAGAGAGTCAAGCTCTTGTTTGTCTTGTCCTGTTCTATATAGAGAAAAGGATAAATAGTATAGCCCCGTGTGTGAGTGGTTTCGTGTCATAGTTATGTTTTTAAATTGTTTCTGTTCTTTATGTCTGTAGTGATGAATCTCTCACACTCACTGCATCATCATAGCAAAGAGACGCCAACTTTTAATTTGGCTCACAGGAATTTCAGACACCACTCGTAGGAATTTCAATGCCGAAAGAGGAATTCCCGCACACAAGAAAAGGGAATTGGGATGGTATTTGGCATACATATTGTATAGTATTTAGTTCTAAATAGATAAATGATTAGAATTATATTATGATATATAAACACAATGCCAAATACAATTCCGAAGTTTCCTTATTTCAAAAGAAGTAAAGCTCCAAAACCTAATGGTAGTGATTGTAGTACTGGTGATAGTGAGGATGATGTGGTGTTGGTGATTGTAGTAGTAGTGGTGTTGATGATGATGTTGTGGTGGTGGTTGTAGTTGTAGTAGTAGTGATAGTGATGATGTTGTGGTGGTGGTTGTAGTAGTAGTGGTAGTGATGATGATGTGGTGGTGGTGGTTGTAGTAGTTGTTGTAATGGTGATGATATGGTGGTGGTGGTGGTTGCAGTAGTAGTGGTCGTGATGACGAGGTGGGTGTGGTGGTTGTAGTAGTAGTGGTAATGGTAATGATATGGTGGTGGTGGTGGTTGTAGTAGTAGTAGTAGTAATGATGGTGATATGGTGGTGGTGGTGGTGGTTGCAGTAGTAGTGGTAGTGATGATGATGTGCTGGTGGTGTAGTAGTAGTGGTAGTGATGATATTGTGGTGGTGGTTGTAGTAGTAGAGGTAGTGATGATGATGTGGTGGTGGTTGTTGTAATAGTGGTGGTAGTGACGATGTAGTAGTAGTGGTAGTGATGATGATGGAGTTGTGGTGGTTGTAGTAGTTTTGATGATGTAGTGGTGGTGCAGTGGTAGTGATAATGGTATAGTGGTGGTGGTTGTAGTAGTTGTGGTAGTGATGACGATGTGGTTGTGGTGGTTGTAGTAGTAGTGGTAATGATAATGATATGGTGGTGGTGGTGGTTGCAGTAGTAGTGGTAGTGATGACGATGTGGTTGTGGTAGTTGTAGTAGTAGTGGTAGTGATGATGATGTGCTGGTGGTGGTATAGTTGTAGTGGCAGTGATAATGATGTGGTGCTGGTGGTTGTAGTAGTGGTGGTAGTGATGATATTGTGGTGGTGGTTGTTGTAATAGTGGTGGTACTGATGGTGTAGTAGTAGTGGTGGTGATGAGGATGTGCTGGTGGTGGTATAGTTGTAGTGGTAGTGATAATGATTTTGTGCTGGTGGTTGTAGTAGTAGAGGTAATGATGATGATGTGGTGGTGGTTGTTGTAATAGTGGTGGTAGTGATGGTGTAGTAGTAGTGGTGGTGATAAATGATGGAGTGGTGGTGGTTGTAGTCGTGATGATGATGTAGTGGTGGTGTACCCTAGTGGTAGTGATAATGATATAGTGTTGGTGGTTGTAGTAGTTGTGGTAGCGATGAAGTGATAATGGTGGTTGTAGTAGTAGTGACAGTGATGATGTGGTGGTTGGAAAACACATTATAGGTTATTATAATACACGATTACACACATTCTCTAACTTCATTTTTGGACAGCTTTATTGAAGCATAAATATACGCAACAGTTCTGAACCATTTTATTGTGGCTTTTGATATTGTTTGTTGTTTTTCTTGTGTCGTTGTGTTGACATAGAGACTGAATGAATGGTAATGGTTACATTCCCAGCCCATGATATAATGGCGCTGAATGCTTTCATTGGTGGACACATTTTAGGCTCCGTACGTATTCTCATTCGTTTAATTCTATGTGATGCACGCAATACTCTTCAACAGTCGTAACGTCACTTCCTTCCTAGTGACGCATGGTTACTTAGTAACACTGGCTCTAAACTATCGGAACAATTGCGGACGCCCGTATGAAATATTTCTCCGGCGAGCATAAAGGGTATCCAGAGAGAAAAAAAACACATAAATTTGATCATGTTTTGACTTTTACACATAATATGAAAAGTTCTAGCCAGCATGAAAAATAAAAAGTAATGATTTTCTTTGTTTAGAACCAAGATGGCCGCCGTTGCCGGGCGGCGTGACATCAGACTATTGAATCGTATTACATAAAAGGTGCCTGTTTCCATGTCATATATATCTTATCTATCTATCTATTATCCATCTCTATCTAGCCATCCAAATATTTTTTTTTCATCTAGAGTTTCTCTCTCACATGCACACAATCTCCCTACTTAAATAGGCTTCAACAGTCATGACGTCACTTCCCTCATAATAACGCATGGTAACTTAGTAACTGGCTCTAAACTATCGGAACAATAGCGGACGCCCTTGTGAAATATTTCTCCGACGAGCATAAAAGTGTATCCACAGGATAAAAACATTCTAAATATGATCATGTTTTGACTTTTATACATTCTGATCACATGACATAGGAAAAGTTCTAGCCAGCATGAAGAATAAAAAGTACCCATTTTCTTTGTTTAGAACTGCCGTTGCTGGGCGACGTGGCATCAGACTAGTGAATCCAATTCTCTCTCACATTCACTTACACACAGAGAGAGACACAAAAACACAAATTACACATACACACACAAACGCACGGAGACACATTCACACTCCCATCTATGTGCGTGTGTTTGTGTGTGTGTGTATGTGTGTGTGTGTGGATGGGGGGGGGGGGTGCGTGGGGTTGCGTATGTGTTTGTAAAACACAATGCCACAATAACCATAAGTCAAATAAA
The DNA here is from genome assembly GCF_034508935.2 of Berghia stephanieae. NCBI lineage: Eukaryota > Metazoa > Mollusca > Gastropoda > Nudibranchia > Aeolidiidae > Berghia > Berghia stephanieae. The sequence goes on from NC_088362.1 coordinate 39,513,238, forward strand.
AACAAAAACAGTCCATTAGAAAGACGATCCATATCATCGTGAGAGCCCAGACCACCCAGGGCCCGAACGATACTCACCCCGACATCATTAGATTGTATCACTCTGTTTGTTTGGATTATCTTTTATCCTAAATACATTATTATTGTCTACGATCACTAAATGGATTTCTATTACGGAAGTCAGAGCCTACTGACCTGCACTGGCAAAACAACATTTTTTTTTCTCATACTCACCAGGAAATGTTTGCAGCATAAATTAATAGATTAACTTGTCGTTAACTCAGGAATTTGTCGAAAATTCCCAAGCTTGAGTTTTGGCAATCTCGGGGTTAACTTAACTTTCAATTAATGATATGAAATGTTTCTGTCCAAATGAATTAAACAGTGTGTTTTGTCCAACGACTACCGATTCCTACTAGGAGATCGGATCGTAAACATGAATTGGGGTTGTCGATGCAATAAAGTTAGAAACTTCTTTTATGTATTTTTAAATTATTTATTTATTTATTTATTTATATATTTACTTTTTGCTTTATAATGAAATAATTATTCATTTATTTATTTCAAATTTCATTTTGAGTTTTTCTTTGTATAAATAAAAAATAATTGTAAGAAACAATAAGAAAAGTCAGGGATGTCAAGTACAAAATCCAAAATTGATAATGTAATGGAATTATTTATCTTTGTTTTCCTTTCGGAGGGGGTGAGTCATTTTTGTATGTTTACAAACTTATTATTATTTTATTTACTCTTATTATTTTTATCCTATATTTGTTTGTAGGAGGCCCGAATTTCGACACTGGCCCAAAAATCGACACTCTTAGATAGCTTGTTTTCAAACCTGTTTTCCACTTAAATGTATGTTTTCGAACATAACAATATTAATGTCATCCAAAACGCCGATAAATTTTCTTTCCGTTTCACATAGACTTTCCGATTAAAATACGGATGGAAAATTTTGTTTTTTCATTTGTAAACTTACGGTTCACGAAATCCGCTTCATCACCCGTCATTTTGTAAAATTTTAAGGGGTGGCCCCAATTTGGACACTCTCCAGGAAAAGTCGGTGCTTTTGAGATTTAGAAACTTCTTATTTGTTAGAAATAAATATCCTTATATTCCAGATTCCTTTTCTGTTCGATCTATGTCATGTGTCTTGCATTTCAGTCCCGAATCTAATCAAAAACTGACAAAACCAATTATAATTACTAGGATTCCCAACTGAGAGGTTTGTTTGGGTTTTTTTCTTCTTTTTGGCAAGTGTAGAACAACATTAGAGCGTAAGAACCAATAAAAAAATAACAACACTACTTGGTTTTGAATCATCCATAAACGTGCAAAGAGTTTATTATAAATAGGGGTCCTACTAATTGCCGTCCGGAGCCGTCCGGCGGCCTAGAGAAGCCGTCCGGAGATCATCTAAAGCATTCTCAAGCCATCCAGAGGCCCTCAGAACTGTACGAAGCTTTCCAGAAGTCGTCCGAAAGGGAGGCCTTCCGAAAGCTCCTCGTGCTTGCATTTCTTTCAATTTTTATTTTCACCTTGGATCTTTTGTCATGCGTTTATTTATTCAATTTGTCAATCCTTTCTTTAAAAAATATAGTCTTGTGGAGAACATTGTGCTTATTTGAGTCAATAAAAAAATGATACGGCGCACAACTCTACTGAAAGATTTGAAAATTAGAAATGTATTTTTTACAGATAGATAAACAGATAACTTGATTTCCTTTTATAATTTAAAGTCAGTTTGAAAGTTCGTTGAGTCAAACAGACATCATAAAATACGTACCGACGACACTAACACTCTCAAATACAACCAATGCGGACACTGTAAAAAGTTGTCAGTTTGAGGTTTTTACGCAAATCGTTGCATTCGAAATGTATTCACTTAATTACTTTACGGAATTCAGATCTAAACTAAGTTTTCAACAGTTTTCATCTATTTATGACATCAAGTATTATTATTGCCCCTGTGATGCTTTCAGTGTGATGGTTTCGGGTGGATTATACCCAGGTTGAATTTCTTTGGTAATAAATTAAAAAATAATAATAATAACCTAAAAAATCGAAATTTAAAACCAGAAAATAGAAGTTGATTTGAAGGTAAAATATAAGGTTTTAGAAAGACCTTATTAAATGTTATGAACAGTCAAGTGGCTCCGTAGCGCAGTGGATAAGCTGGAAAGTACTGAGTTCAATCCCATTGTGTACATTTTTTTTTAAAAGTTTACTTTATTGAGAAAGACATCATTTTTGTTGTTATAGTTACTGGACATATATTTAAAACCTTACATTAATCTATTATTATTATTATTATTATTATTATTATTATTATTATTATTATTATTATTATTATTATTATTATTATTATTATTATCAGTATTGTTATTATCATTATTATTATTATTGTTATTATTATTATTATTATTATTATTATTATTATTATTATTATTATTATTATTATTATTATTATTATATTTTTTTTAAACAACATCGGTACCATTCAATCCGTGCATTTATATGTAAACGTTGATTGTTATCATTTTATAATATTTTATCATTATCATCAGTTATTTCGTTAACCGCGTCTTTGTCATTTTATTAGGGTTTTTTTTTTTTTCTTCTTCTTCTTTTGTTGTTGTTGTTTTTGTTGTTGTTTTTCAAAATCTTCCTGTCCCATCATTGTTTATGTCTATTTACCTTATCTACGCCATTCACACTACACATCTCTCATTCGTCCTTAGTGTCTTATTCGTCGTGTTTTGTTGATAAAGGGGAAATCAGAAACGCCCACAGTATGTCTTCGTCTAATAAATTGAGTCTTACAATTCAAGACTTATCGTTATTTTTTCCTTCGAGCTTCAAGCAGCAACATTTTCATTAATCAACCAGCACCGCCAACGGAGGTGCATAAAAACGGTGCATTTCTATACACCTCCAACGGAGGTGCATAAAAACGCCACCAAACATGATCACCAGAAAACTGTAATGTAAGGTAAGTTCTCGATCCGAGGATCGTATTTCAACTCTGCTCACGTCTGCTACTTCAGGTTTATTTTAGCAGTTTATTTTCTTACCACAACCTGTTTTCATACACGGACAACTGTATGTTGCTGTGTCACGGGTCAGAGGCTATAGTGGCTTACACTTAATGTTAGGCTACACAGAAAAATCAACAGAGGATGTACCAAGTTACACAGACACCGCTGCCCTCATTAAATGATGGTGGGTACAATATCGAATGAAAATAGTTCTTTCCCCACGAAATTGCGGGCTTCTTACTAGTATGTTAAAAACTCTTAGACAAGCCTTGATGATTAGCTGGTTTTGAATCATCCATAAACGTGCAAAGGGTTTATTATAAACAGGGGTCCTACTAATTGCCGTCCGAAGCGTTTATTTATTCAATTTGTCAATATGTTAAAAACTCTAGACAAGCCTTGATGATTAGTGAAAGTTTAAACTTTCCTAATACGACCATTGATTTGGTTTTCCGTCGCCATTTTGTTTCGTGAAGTATTGAAAGCAGACCTAGATGTACTTTTTTTCTATTAGGGTTAGCTTGAGGTCGGAGGATTTTTGTTTATGCTAAGGTTAGTCGTATGTTATAGTAAAGGTGCTTGGGTGTATATTTTTTCCTATAAGGGATAGTTAAAGGTAATAGGTTTTATTTTTCTTAGGGTTGGTTGAGGGAATATTTGAGTTTTTTCCCTTAGCACGTGGAGCTTTCGGAAGGCATATATACAGGTTACAATAATCTTTTTCTGAATGGTCAATGTAATATTTATCGATCAGTACCAATGATCCTTTTGTCTTTTTTTTTTAATACTTCACAAAACAAAATGGCGACGCAAAACCAAAACAATGGTCGTATTAGGACAATTTAAACTTTCACTAATATATCGAGGCTTGTTCTAGAATTTATCATCGATATATTGACAAATTGAATAAATAAACGCATGACAAAGATCCACGGTGAAAATACAAATTGAAAGAAATGCCTCACGAGGAGCTTTCAAAAGGCCTCCTTTTCGGACGACTTCTGGAAAGCTTCGCCGGTAGGCTCGGACGGCTCCCGAACGGCAATTAGTAGGATCGCAAAAATGAAGTCTTCTGCACGTTCTCTAATTACGTGAGTTTTATTTAAGTATATCTCAAATTGTCGTCATGTATTTTGTTCATTTGTTTATGATAATAGATAACACATAATAACATTGTATGAATATGATACAATTTATATTTATTGGAGCCCGCATGGACGAGCGAATGAGTGTTGTTAGATAAGATTTACACGATTCATTGACAATCACACGCCATCTCAAACACGGTGGTACCGATACTGTATATCGTTGGAGAGCTTATGTGTTACGCGTGCGTTAACAACTTGTGAACCCGCTGTCTTGAGCAGTCGTCTGAGGACAGATATTCGTTATCTACACGTTATTTCACATAACTTATGATGCCTACTTCCCATAACTTTGTCAGATATTGTCAGGTTTTGTCGGGTTCCGACAGGTTTCGGCAGGTTTCGTAAAAAAGTAATACCCCCCCCCCCCTCGGCATTGCTTTTTTACGAAACCCACCGAGACCCGCCGAAAACCATAATCTCAGGTTCACTGCTCACTGGTGTACACTTCCCTGAATCTCAGGTTCACTCCCCATGGCTGCCATTGTAGGGTTTCGTCGGTTTTCGGCGGGTTTTGGCGGGTTCGGCGGTTTTCGTAAAAAAGAGCCACCCGTGGGGGGTGGTTAAAAATCATGCAATAATGGGTGTTGATGGTGTTGGAACAGGTTGATCAACTTGAAAGGTGTTCATATGAATGTTATAAAGTTTTGAGAAAAAAATAAAAACAACAAAAAATATTAATGGTTTGTTTACATTAGTACATAATCCAAGGGCGGTTGGTGGCTGTTTATTTAAGGCTGCATGAATCGAAAAAACATTCTCTCCCCGTACTCAGGTATAAAATGAGTACCTGGTTGGTTACAGTGTTGTTTGTGTCGAAGAAAAAGGTCATGTCGCCCAACAGGCATTATGTCTCGTCTCTCATGTTATATTTCCTTATGACCACTTTTAAGTGCCTTGAGCACACTGAATGGATGTTGCGCTTCACCAATGTTCTAGTGGTGTATATTTTTAGAATGTGTGTTAATTATTGTGTGTAAGGGTGGGAGGGGGGGGGGGGCATGTGTGGTTTGAATTTTAAAGGCGTTTAGGTACTCTCGTAATTGGTATTTACGATGGCCCTATGTAAAGAGGTCCCTTTGTCGACCTTCCTCTACTCTAAAGCAAAATTGTTATTACCCGATCACTGAAGTTGTCAATGGATCCTATCATAGGTATAGATCGTGGCACACGTCAGTGTATTGAGATTTGTGATTATTTTTTTAAATCATGACAACAGCAATACGCTTCAACAGTCGACACGTCACTTCCCTCGTAATGACGCATGGTAACTTAGTAACTGGCTCTAAACTATCGGAACAATGGCGGACGCCCTTAAGAAATATTTCTCAGACGAGCATAAAAGCGTATCCAGAGGGGAAAAAACATTATAAATCTGATCATGTTTTGACTTTTACACATTCTGATCTCAAGATATATGAAAAGTTCTAGCCAGCATGAAGAATAAAAATTACCGATTTTCTTGTTTAGAACCACGGTGGCCGCCGTTGCTGGGCGACGTGACATCAGACTATTGAATCCAATTAGATAGTCATATGAAATTTCTTCCTTTGAATATCAACGGTGATAATGGTCAAAATTTAATAGAATTAATAGAAAATCCAACCTCAATGCACCCCATAATAGGCCTATCTACTCCAAAGACAATAACATCACTAGCTGCTGTGTGTGCCGGGACTGGGATTCTTATTTATAGCATCATGGGGCTCTACTCGGTGAGTGATTTGTGTAATATTCTTATTGATTCCATTTAAGTAAAAAGAATATCATTAAAATCTATATTTATTGTTATTTTATTCATCTGTATGTTTTGATTACAATAAACATGTTCTTCCAATGATAAAACTGATATGATTTTAATTGCTCCCAAGTAAGGCCTTAAGGTGTGCATAACTAAATTTGCCAGCGTGACCTCGTTATTTTGGTCACCTATATTCGCAGTAGTACTGCAAATAATGATTTCCTCTATTCGCAGTAATACTGCAAATAGTAGATAGCGATCGTTTTTGGTATTCGCAGTAGTACTCCAACTATTAGATATCATTCATTTCAGTTATTTGCAGTAGTAGCCTTCGAGCCTAGAGCTTTTTTTATATAGAGGATTGGGCGCAAAATATAAATAAAGTACATTATTTTTATTACTATTATAATTTTTAAATTGATTTTTATTATTATTGTTATTTTTTTTAAAATTATTACTATTATTATTATTTTGCGTTTCGTTGACGATCACGATGTGTCTGTTGTTGTGTATGATGGTGGTGTTGATGTGGTGGTTGTGATTGTAGTGGTGGTGTTGATGATGTAGTAGTGGTAGTGATGATGACTATACGGATAATGATGATGATGTAATTGTGGTGGCGGTTGCTGTAGTTTTGATAACGATGGGGTAGCTGTGGTAATAGTAGTAATGATGATGATGTGATGGTTGTGGTTGTTGTGTCGGTGTTAGCGATGATGACGAGGAGGATGATGATGTAAAGGTCGTGGTGGTGGTGGTTGCTATAGTTTTGATAACGATGTGGAGGTTGCTGTGGTAGTAGCAAAGTAGCAATGGTGATGTGAAGTAGTAGAGGTAGTTTATTGATGATAACTTCTATTATTTGCTGGAGTACTTAGATATGAGTCGAGCAACGTCGAGAGAGAGAGAGAGAGAGAGAGAGAGAGAGAGGGAGAGAGAGAGAGAGAGAGAGAGAGAGAGAGAGAGAGAGAGAGAGAGAGAGAGAGAGAGAGAGAGATTCCTGGAAATTTATAAAATATATGTAACTAACTGTAAATAATACAAAAAACGGGGATGTAACTATTCTCATTAAAGTAATCGGTCAGATAAGCTGGTATATTTCAAGATGTGAACGAATGATCAAGTCGGAGAGGTGGGGACGGGGAAATTTTCATGGATTTAATTGGGGTAACAATAACAAAAAAACACGATCTTGTCAAGTTTCAGACTTGAAAGAAAAGTTAAAACGTCCAAAATCTCAATTCTCAGTCACACAAAATGTTTCAATCATCCCTCCTTTTCTTTCCTTCTCAAAGTTACACACTCATTCAACTTCAAGCCATTCGACAACATGCCATTTTGAACAGAAAATAGTGTTGTGTTCAGTGGGGGACAAAAACTCATTTTCAGAGACGGGTGAGCGTTTCTACTACTGCAGCAGCTTTTAATGGTTATGTTATGACGATCGAACCAATCCGTAAAGTCCGTACCGCACTCGTGCACCGTCGCGAACCCACCCGGAAGCTTCGTCACAACACACTGTTCAACTAGACGCTCTGCGGTTTCGGGTTCTTGTCCACATCGGGTACATGTTGGACAGGTGGAAAGTCCCCACTGATAAAGAGATTTTACCGTGAGGCAGGTCCTCGACCGACGCCGATTCGCTACCACCCAGTGTCTCCTCTTACTGGTAGAGAAGCCTGGCAACTTCTCACCAAGTTTAGAGGAGGTATGTCCCCGCCCCCTGATTGAAATCGTCCAAACCGACTTCCATCTCGTGTATGCATCTCTTTCGTAATCAGGGAAGCTGCGTACAAGGGTTGACGGGGCTTATTTAGGCTCGAAACCGGGGCGCCGTCCATAATGCGCTTCAGAGGGGTATCCCCACCCCCTCTCTCTTTGATCTTATTGAGCCAGTTAACCGTAATCTTCTCCCTCCGGACATCGGGGGACTGGATTGCTGCCATTATCGGGCCCTATTCTCTAGGCGTTGTGTTAGCGTTCCTGACACTATGTGCATTGACTTGCGATGTTTAACATCTACCTTCTCAACGTTTCTGCTTCTACCCCACACTGGAGTGCAATAGTCCGTGGTGGAATAGCATAGTGCCAAGGCGGACGTCCTTGGTTAGCGCCCCAAGTTGATCCGGCCAGCTTCATCAGAAGACTGTTGCGTTTCTCTATTTTCCGGGCAACTCCTTCGAGATGCACCCGATAGGTAAGGCTGCGGTCCAGCGCCAACCCTAAATATTTTGGATGCAGCTCATATGGGAGTAATAGTGGTTCCACAGTGGCCCCACTATAAGCACTTCGAATTATTTTAGCAATAAAGAGCATTAGTTCTTTATGTGTGTGTGTGTGTGTGTGTGTGTGTGTGTAGGGGGGGGGGGGGGGGATAACGGTGGCTTTAAAACAGAAGAAAACAGTTTTAAAAGATAAGAAGGCGGCCTTTCCTGTTTTGGCGCAGCAGGAGCGCCCATACAACACCCTCACCACATTGTCGCACTTCATCTCATCTGGCGTGGGCAACAAGAAATGGCGCACAACCTAGGCTACCAATCGCGGCTATTCAGGAGAGATGCGTGAGTGCTAACGAAAAGCAGCATATGCTGAAATTTATGATGAAAAGCAGTATCTGCTAAATTTGGAAATTATAGGGCGGTACAAAGCAACTTCGCTCAATAGACCGACCGCCAGTGATGGAATCACATCTCCAGTTTGAATACGCAGATTTTATTCTTACCTGAAAATTACAAAACAAAACATGTATTTAAAAAATTGGCTTTTTAAGAAATATACACCATTATCCTTTATATAGCCATCATTGGGCAGCGTGGCCCCGTCTTTGCTTCGTACCCGAAAGGTACCTAGTTCGAATACCCTCTGCGCTGTGCGGACTTGAGCAAATGACCTCTTCCTCGTTCATTTTGCCGCGTTTCACTGCGGCTGACGCCTGGTTATTCCAGTGTTCCCTTGGAATAGATCCTAAAGACATATTTCCCCTATGGGAATTTTTTTTTTGGGTCATTTTTTAAAGGCTAGCACTATTCAGTATCTGATACTGAATAGTGGTTTTGCACTATTCAGTATCTGATACTGAATAGTGCTTTTGTACTATTCAGTATCTGATACTGAATAGTGGTTTTGCACTATTCAGTATCTGACACTGAATAGTGGTTTTTGTACGGTGTTTTTTTTTCCGAAACCTGACAAAGTTATGGGAAGAGGACAGCTGTGGGAGTGAATCTGGGACTCAGAAAAGTGTACACCAGTGGGGAGTGAGCCTGGGACTGGGTTTCGGCGGGTTTCGTAATAAAAAGCAATTACTTTTTACGAAACGCGACGACACCCGGCAATATCCGACAAAGTTATGGGAGGTAGGCAGCAGCGTGTGTGTGTGTGTGTGTTAGGGGGGGGGGGGGAGGGGGGGGAGGGGATGAACCTGAGATTCAGGGAAGTGTACACCAGTGGGGAGTGAACCTGGGACTCTGGGTTTTGTAAAAAAGCAATAAAAAATGTGGGAGGGGGGGGGGATTACTTTTTTACGATACCCGACAATATGCGGCAAAGCGTGGGGAGTGAACCTGAGACTCAGTGAAGTATACACCAGTGGGGAGTGAACCTGAGACTATGGTTTTCGGCGGGCTTCAGCTAGTTTCATATAAAAGCAATTACTTTTTTACGAAACCCGATTAATCCTGGCAATATCCGAGAAAGTTATGGGTAGTAGGCAACAGTGGGGAGTGAAACTGAGATTCGTGGAAGTAAATACCAGTGAGGAGTGAACCTGGGACTGGGTTTCGGCGGGTTTTGTAAAAAAAAAAAAGCAATTACTTTTTGTTTACAAAATGCGCCAAATCCCAACAAAATGGGGCAAAGTTATGGAAAGTAGGCGAATAATGGGGAGTGAACCTGAGACTAAGGGAAGTGTACACCAGTGGGGAGTGAACCTGAGACTCTGGTTTTCAGCGGGTTTCAGCGAGTTTCATATAAAAGCAATTACTTTTTTACGAAACCTGGCAATATCCGAGAGAGTTATGGGAAGTAGGCAACAGTGGGGAGTGAACCTGAGATTCATGGAAGTGTACTCCAGTGGGGAGTGAACCCGAGAATCTGGTTTTCGGATGGTTTCAGCGAGTTTCACATAAAAGCAATTACTTATTTACGAAACCCGGCAATATCCCACAGTTATTGAAAGTAGGCAAACAGTGGGGGTGAACCTGAGACTCAGGGAAGTGTACACCAGTGGGGAGTGAACCTGAGACTCTGGTTTTCAGCGGGTTTCAGCGAGTTTCATATAAAAGCAATTACTCTTTTACGAAACCCGACGAAACCTGGCAATATCTGAGAAAGTTATGGGAAGTAGACAACAGTGGGGAGTTAACTTGAGATTCAAGGAAGTGTACACTAGTAGGGAGTGAACCTGAGACTCTGGTTTTCAGCGGGTTTCAGCGAGTTTCATATAAAAGCAATTACTTTTTTACGAAACCCGACAAAATATGGCAATATCCGACAAACTTATTGAAGCAGGCAACAGTGGGGGGTGATCCTGAGATTCAGGGAAGTGTACACTTGTGGGGAGTGAACCTGGGACTCTGGATTTTGTAAAAAAGCAATACCAAGGGGGAGAGGGAATTACTTATTTACGAAACCCGCCAAAACCCGACAAAGTTATGGGAAGCAGGCAGCAGTGGGGAGTGAATCTGGGATTTGGACACTGATGAGGATTGAACCTGGGACTGCGAGAGGCTGATTCCAGTGGACAGTGAGCTCAGAATGTACTTTTATTTCGAAACCTACCGAAATTTTCAAAAGTTATGGGAGGTGGGCACCATTGGGCAATGAACCGGGACTCAGGGAAGTGCACACCGGTTGGGAGTGAACCTGGGACTGTGAGAAGAGGATATCAGTGGAAATGAACCTGGGACTAGGGGAGATGGATACCAGTGGGAAATGAAGCCGGACTATGGGAGATGGGTACCATACGAGAATGAAGCAATTACTTTTTTACGAAATCCGCCAAAACCCGCCAAAAAACCATAGACTTAGGTTTACTCCCCAATAGTGTACACTTCCCTGAATCTCCTGTCCACTCCCCCACTGTTGCCTACTTTTTTTCCATAACTTTGTCGGATATTGTCGGGTTTCGTAAAAAAGTAATTGCTTTTTTTTTACGAAACCCAGCCCCAGGTTCACTCCCCAACGGTGTACACTTCCCTGAGTCCCAGGTTCACTCCCCACTGCTGCCTACTTCCCATAACTTTGTCGGTATCGGCGTGTTTTGGCAGGTTTCGTAAAAAAGAAACACCCCTAACAATACCACGTGTATTCAGTAAATAGATGTCAATTGTAGTCTAATTTTCAGTATCTATTTAAATTATTATTATTATTATTATTATTATTATTAATATTATATTATTATTATTATTATTATTATTATTATTATTATTATTATATATTATTATTATTATTATTATTATTATTATTATTATTATTATATTATTATTATTATTATTATTATTATTATTATTATCACGTAAATTTTAATATAGTACGGCAATTAATTCACGGAAGTACATCGCTCAATTAAAAAATGCAGAAAGTCTGCCCACATATTTATAATGAATCGGGTTTGCCTTAGATGACAAAACAAACAAACAAACAAACAAACAAACAACAACAACAACAACAACAACAACAACAAGAACAAATGAGACAAACAGAAAAAAAGCAAGATTTTAAAAAATAATGAACAATAGAAGAGCACAATAATGAAAAACAACAACGAGATGATAACACATAAAAGATATTCGTAATAAATCGATAACTGATGAAATCACTCCAACTACTTGATTAAAAAAAAATAATCATCATAATCATAATAGTGATGATGATGATTACAACAACAATAGTCATAATAGTAAGTAAGTAGAATATAATAATAATAATAATAATAATAATAATAATAATAATAATAATAATATAATAATAATAATAATAATAATAATAACAATAATAATAATAATAATAATAATAATAAATAATAATAATAATAATAATAATAATAATAATAATAATAATAATAATAATAATAATAATAATAATAATAAAAAGTACAATAGTATAATATCAACATTAAAGTATATTACAAGCAAATAAAATTATAAAAACAAAAGTTTAAAAAATATCAATAGACAGAAGGAATTAAAAAAATAATGGGGAAAAAAAAAGTTACCCCTACTGGGATTTGAACTCTCGAACCTTAAACTCAGAGTCAAACAGCTTATATCCACCAAGCCATGGTGTCACGGAACTCTTAATGACATTTAATCATGTCTATTTAGACATTTAAAAATGGATTTGAATGCCACTCTTATTTTGATATATTGAACTATGTTAATTGCATAAAAGCAGAAATTTTTAAAAAATTACGATAAAAATATTTTTACAGCTTTGATTCGGGCTGTCAGTTAGTGCATGTGTTCAATCTGGAAGTAGGTCAACAGTTTATTTCCATTCAACCGAGATTGTCGCACTTTTCACTCTCTCTATGAAAAAGAGTTCCTTATGGATACTGAATAGTGGCAAAGCACTATTCAGTATCTGATACTGAATAACCACTTCCTTTTTTAAAAACACAAAATACATCATCACGATAATATTACGAAGTCTACAGTTAAATTTGGGTATAAATGTCACCAATTACTATTTACAGTTTTTGTAAACACAAATGCAAAGGGCGTCAATAAAACAAGTTGACAACTCATACCTCAGCAAATCTCAAGCATCTGGTGAATCTCACATTCCGGCTGTTTGTTTAAAGCAAATTATTCTTTCCAGTAAATCTATTTCCGTTAATTTTCATTGCGTTCAACTTTATTCACATCTTTCGTCAGTATCTTTATTAACATATTTACGTCTATTATTATTCAGTTAATAATTAAAAGAGATAAACAAATAAAAGAAGATTTGTTTTCAATTAAAAGCATTATAAGATTAAAACAGGGAACATAAACAATTGGCAAAAATTTGTGCTGGCAAGAACAATTATGATGATGACGATAGTTATCATCATTGCCATCATCATCATCATCATCATCATCATCATCATCATCATCATCATTAACAACAACAACGTCATGATGATGGTAATAGTGCTGACCTTGTCTATATGCAATGACGAGTATCGAAAGGAAATAAAATAAAAATAGAATGCCTAGAAATTATTTTTCATTGGCCTTTGTTTACCCAAAAAAACATTGTACACTGTGGGGTTTTGGGGGGTTTTGGGGGGGTTTTGGGCGTTTTTTTTTTGTTTTTGTTTTTTTTTCGTTTTGTTTTTGTTTTTCTTTTTCATTATTGGCACATTTCAGGTTTGAATAGCTCTAAAGCTCGTGCAAGATTTCATCAAACGGTTGTTTTGTTGTTGTTGGTGGGGTTTTTTTTGCCATAGATTCAGAATTTATTTAAGTTTTGATTGATATAAGTTTTAACACTGCACCCTTTGGTAACTGAGATATGACGTCATCGGTAGAAAATGGTAATTTTGACATCAATCGCAATTTATAGTGTGTGTTTTTTAAAATAAAGAAACAAGGGAGCAGGCACCGATGTAAAATAAAGATCTGAACAAGTGTGTTTGAATGGTGACGGACAAAACAAGGAAGAGAAATACAAGAAAACAAAACATCCCAAAATATCAGTCTACCTCCACTGGAGATCGAACCTCTGACCTTCTGCTTACTGATCAGACGTGCAACCATTACAACACAGAGGCTCCCGATAGTTGTTCAGATCTTTTCAAAATTTTTAATAATAAAAATGGAGCAACTCAAATTAAATATCTTCGTCCTCGTCCTCTTGTGTTCAATGTATGTGTTGTTTGATGCAAGCGAGGGTTCATAGCGTACTATTAGTTTGTGCCAAGAGTTTGTAACACCTTGCAAAAGAAAAACAAAACAGTAAAAAAGAAAGTTTGTCAAAAATTGGTTGCTGCACCAAAAATAGGTTGGCCATTCTGAATTATCATATGAGGTGCGATGAACTGGGCCCAATGATTTTCGATATTTTTGCGGATGAACGAAGATTCATCTGATGCACTTTTGGAACTTGTGAAACCTCTTATAACAAAACAAGATGCAAATAATATGTGTAATGCTATAAGTTCAAACAAGGACTGTACGATGTTGACTGTGAGAAAAATCTCCCAGGATTTCTCTAGTTGACTTCAGCGAATTTCCATTTGGGTCCTTTGTTACAATCACCAGGTCTGGGGTAGAGTCTTTGCACCAACGGGTTGATCCTAGAGATCCTTTGTCTTTGGGGTTGTAAATGTGTGTTAGGTCATTAAGGTTTGCCCATTGTGAGATCTCATTCCCTTGAGTGTTATTTTCGTTGTAACCCCAATCGGAGTGGTGGCTGTTGAAATCTCTCACCATTATTATGGATATGGTGATTTACTTGGTCCAAGTAAGATTTGGTGGTTTGTATAGATTAGTAATTTCAGTGTCATCAAATTTAATAGTGATTCTTTGTGTGTCGTTTATTTCTGTGCTGCCTCCCAGGTCAATGGCTTGGTCTGCTGCTCTGGCATAAGTAATGATGCCATATTACGTAATGTTCTGTTTGTTAATACGTGATACCCCTGAATTCTGTATCTTGAGGGAGGGGCAGTGCCATCGAGATGGGTTTCCTGAAGGAGGACAATGTCAACATCATATTTTTGAATACATGTGATAGGTACTCGTACTTAGCCATTTATATTTCTTCTATATTTAGGGAAAGTATTTTAATGCTAATGCCTATATTGAGTTTGTTTTCAAGGTTTGTCAGGTAGAATTGTGCAATACTGACCAAGATTTTTTATCTTGAAATAGACCCTAAAGAAAAAAATTAGGATTTTATAATCTTTTATTCTATTTTTAATATCATGTCATGAATGAGGACTTGTTGTTTTCTAAAAAGCAAAGCTCCAATGGACAATTTTAACAAATTATTTGAATATTTGAAGAGTGGTTTTTTTTATATATAAAGTACATTGTCCTGATCAAATTCAAACTTAAAAGCAAAATTAAATTGGAGAC
>NC_088362.1:39533225-39550725 GCF_034508935.2 Berghia stephanieae
GTCCTTTACGCCAGTTGACATAATGGGCAGCAACAAAGGTCCTCTACTCCTTCCTGTTTTGAGCCATTTAGATTCTCCTCCACCTAAGGTAAATGAGTTTCAGATCGGCTACTATTGTTCGTCTTTTTCTCGGTCGCCTAAACTTTCTCCTTCCCTTAGGTGTTGAATAGAGTGCAGCCAATCTTGCCTTAATCCACCTCCATCCTCTCCTCTAGAGAAATGTGTCCGGTTTAACACTTTTTCAATAAGTATGAGGCTGTGTCATCTTAATCTGTCAATTTATGAAAAATAAGTTTTCTGGCCAAGATGAAAAATAATGCATTATTACTGCACAACAAATTAATGACGACTGTATAACAAATCTTCAATCATCTTTTCAGAAAAATGTGAAAGGTTTGCCGTGTTGTTGGATCTGTAAGACATGTCTTGAAAATGAAATCCTGATAGAGAATAACACAGCCTGCCACTCGTGTGACCTGGGATATTGGCCGAATGCCAACAAGACTGGTAAGTCAATGGAAATTTAACACTGAAATGGAACAACGTAATCTCCTTTTAAATTGTAATCAAGGCATGTACAACAAAGGTTTTAAAGTGTTTTAATAAGTTTCCTTAGTCAAATGTATTAGCCCTTTCAAGTCCACGGAGTTGGAGCTCTTTCCGGTTTTTTAAAACGCAGTGCAGCCCGTGACATTTGTTTGATACCTTTAAAGCTTTTGGTAAGACCCTAGTCTATTTTGTTGTACCTACGACCTAATTTGATGAAAACTAGCAACACAATCAATATATATATATATATATATATATATATATATATATATATTAAAAATTATTTTAAAATGATGCCCTTTTCCGCCACGACATCATAAGACATCGTCGCCTAGGCATTCCACGAAGGAATATAGATAATTCATCAAACAAGGTGTCTGATGTCAACAGGAATCACCCATGTTGTCCAAGTGAGCAAATTGGGGGTTAAAAATCTTGCTCAAGGAAAAAAACGAAAGTGCCTGAAGCGGGGCTCGAACCCGGGACCTTCCGGGTCACAGATAATGCCTTAACCACTCGGCCACATCGCCCCCATATATATATATATATATATATATATATATATATAAATATATATATATATATATATATATATATATATATTATATATATATATATATATATATATATATATATATATATATATATATATATATATATATATATATATATATATAAACATTTGAAAGATAATTAAGATAGTTTGACTTCTACAACGTTGTTATCGAGCGTTGCTCTCATCAGGAAGTGGAAGTGAAAGTAGATTGTTGTGTTTTCGTATTTTTATAGATTCGCGTTTATGGAGGTTCGTAATTACATAAAAGGTGTTTGTTTCTATGTCTGCATGAGGAAGTTAGTTCGTTTCTTCTGTTGAGTGTTGCTATGTTCGGTTTAGTGATGATGAAGAATTTTTCTTCCAAGCAGAGGTTGCAAATCTTAGAAGAGGGGGAGTACGACTGTGCTCTGGAGATGATTTTCCATGTGATGCTGTGTTGTATGTTTTTTTCTTTGAGGTTCCAAATGTGTTCGCTTAGTGTAGTAGAATGTCGTTTGTGTATGTTTCTGAAGGAAGATGTGTGCAGGTTGTATCTGGTTGTATATATATATATTTATACCCCTCATTGAATCTCTTTTATTGACATATACATTTTTTTAAAATTAACTCAATATAATATAGATACATATAAAAATATATAATACAAATTTCCATAGTAAAGCTTGTGTTTACATCCAAAGATTTTTATAAATTCGAACCCTCATCTTCCGAAATGTTATTTTTTAAATCCTTTTCTAGTGAATGACGTATGATTATAGTTCAGACAGTCTCGTGGTAAATTCCTATTCTAACTGATTCTATCCAACCAGACTGTGAGGAGATTGTAGTGGATTTCATAAGCTGGCATAACACCGAGGCCATTGTGTGTGTCACCATAGGATGTATTGGAATTCTATGTACCTTGTGGGTGGCTGTCATATTTGTCAAATTTCACGAAACACCAGTGGTCAAAGCTTCCACAAGGTAGGTTACAGTTGTGAGAGGAAATTATAAAATTTGACTTAATTAATGCCCTTGGCTTTGCTTTCATCAACTCTGTTTCGAAGTCTTTCAATTGTAGGAGATCTTGGGTCATAGTTCATAAATGTTCCAGAGTGAGGAGTTATGAAAAAGATAATAATAATAATAATAATAGTAATAATAATAATAATAATAATAAGAAGAAGAAGAAGAAGAAGAATATACGTTATTCATCCAAAATATTGATATTCGTTTACAGACGTGGCATGCATAATAATGTATAAACACAAAGTTGAAAATCTATGTATACATATATATATATATATATATATATATATATATATATATATATATATATATATATATTGTGCAAATGCACAAAAATGTAAAAATATACAACCAAGGACCAATAGCAACAATTTATATAATTAATGTGATAAATTGAGATAGGCCATGCCTCTGGCCTTTAGTCCGAACTTGTGTGTGTATATTTAAAAGATAGTATTTAATTTAAATCACAGTTGCGAGTTAAAAATTCGAACACCGTGTGGCAAAAATGAATTAAGGTGACGTGTTGTCTTTAATTTTATTTATGGCGATGGCTCCTCATAGGTTAAATTAGGAACCATCCTCTTTATGATGTGGCAAAAAGAATAACTCTTGAATATTTTGTATAAAAGACTTACAATATGGAATCGAATATTATTATGTCTATATTTCCCTTAAGTTTGACTAAAATGATATTTAAAGTGAGATTTTTTAAAAGGGTAAAAGTTGCTTTTACACACACGTATCCGTCAATTAATGTGCCACATAAATCTAGATACTGTGCCTGTCTAACGGTTAGTTTGTGTTTATTTTGTTTGATTTTTTTTCTGTTGCTTTCTGTTTTTATATTTTTCTATATCTTTTTTATATCGCTGTTGGGGGGGGGGGGGTATTCGTTTTTATTGTTTGTATTTTTTCTTGGGTTTTTTTGGTGTTTTTTTTTTGGTTTTTTGTTTGTTTGTCTTGTTTTTGTTTATGTTTTTGTTTTTGTTTTTGTTTTTTGTGTGTTTTTTTGTTGTTTGTTTTTTTTTTTTTTTTGTTTTGTTTTTGTTTTTTTTGTTTGTTTGTTTTTTTGTTTTTTTGTTTTTTTTGGTTTTTTGGGGTTTTTTTGTTTTGTTTTTTTGTTTTTTTTTTGGGGGGGGGGGGGGTACAATGTACAATGCACACAAAGGTTATTGAGAAGTGACTACATATTTCTACCACCAGTCACACCAACACCACCATTTCTACTACTGATAAATAACAAGATATGAAGTGAATAGAAAAGTGCCAGAAGACAATAGAGAATAAAAAATTTTCGCGGCGGTGGTGGGGTTTGAACCTGCGACCTTATTGGTACGACAACTCCGCCTGGCAGGTGAGAGCGTGGCTCTACCGTGTGAGCTATCCACGAACACAAAATATTCGTTTCAAACTCAAAGTCATTACTAGATCCCTCTCTCACCCACTTCTTGAGACCGCCGATTCGTTCGTACACCACCATCGCGAATAATTTTGACCAGCAGTTAAGCTTAATAGCCAATATTCTCAACACAAACATATAACATAGAAACGATTGAGACATTGAGTATGCTCCGGTGTATGGGGTGAATTTTTTAATTCAGAAAAGTGAGTGGAGCAGGCACTTATGTTGGTAACAACAAGATATGAAGTGAATAGAAAAGTGCCAGAAGACAATAGAGAATAAAAAATTTTCGCGGCGGTGGTGGGGTTTGAACCTGCGACCTTATTGGTACGACAACTCCGCCTGGCAGGTGAGAGCGTGGCTCTACCGTGTGAGCTATCCACGAACACAAAAATATTCGTTTCAAACTCAAAGTCATTACTAGATCCCTCTCTCACCCACTTCTTGAGACCGCCGATTCGTTCGTACACCACCATCGCGAATAATTTTGACCAGCAGTTAAGCTTAATAGCCAATATTCTCAACACAAACATATAACATAGAAACGATTGAGACATTGAGTATGCTCCGGTGTATGGGGTGAATTTTTTAATTCAGAAAAGTGAGTGGAGCAGGCACTTATGTTGGTAACAACAAGATATGAAGTGAATAGAAAAGTGCCAGAAGACAATAGAGAATAAAAAATTTTCGCGGCGGTGGTGGGGTTTGAACCTGCGACCTTATTGGTACGACAACTCCGCCTGGCAGGTGAGAGCGTGGCTCTACCGTGTGAGCTATCCACGAACACAAAAATATTCGTTTCAAACTCAAAGTCATTACTAGATCCCTCTCTCACCCACTTCTTGAGACCGCCGATTCGTTCGTACACCACCATCGCGAATAATTTTGACCAGCAGTTAAGCTTAATAGCCAATATTCTCAACACAAACATATAACATAGAAACGATTGAGACATTGAGTATGCTCCGGTGTATGGGGTGAATTTTTTAATTCAGAAAAGTGAGTGGAGCAGGCACTTATGTTGGTAACAACAAGATATGAAGTGAATAGAAAAGTGCCAGAAGACAATAGAGAATAAAAAATTTTTTCGCGGCGGTGGTGGGGTTTGAACCTGCGACCTTATTGGTACGACAACTCCGCCTGGCAGGTGAGAGCGTGGCTCTACCGTGTGAGCTATCCACGAACACAAAAATATTCGTTTCAAACTCAAAGTCATTACTAGATCCCTCTCTCACCCACTTCTTGAGACCGCCGATTCGTTCGTACACCACCATCGCGAATAATTTTGACCAGCAGTTAAGCTTAATAGCCAATATTCTCAACACAAACATATAACATAGAAACGATTGAGACATTGAGTATGCTCCGGTGTATGGGGTGAATTTTTTAATTCAGAAAAGTGAGTGGAGCAGGCACTTATGTTGGTAACAACAAGATATGAAGTGAATAGAAAAGTGCCAGAAGACAATAGAGAATAAAAAATTTTTTCGCGGCGGTGGTGGGGTTTGAACCTGCGACCTTATTGGTACGACAACTCCGCCTGGCAGGTGAGAGCGTGGCTCTACCGTGTGAGCTATCCACGAACACAAAAATATTCGTTTCAAACTCAAAGTCATTACTAGATCCCCTCTCACCCACTTCTTGAGACCGCCGATTCGTTCGTACACCACCATCGCGAATAATTTTGACCAGCAGTTAAGCTTAATAGCCAATATTCTCAACACAAACATATAACATAGAAACGATTGAGACATTGAGTATGCTCCGGTGTATGGGGTGAATTTTTTAATTCAGAAAAGTGAGTGGAGCAGGCACTTATGTTGGTAACAACAAGATATGAAGTGAATAGAAAAGTGCCAGAAGACAATAGAGAATAAAAAATTTTTTCGCGGCGGTGGTGGGTTTGAACCTGCGACCTTATTGGTACGACAACTCCGCCTGGCAGGTGAGAGCGTGGCTCTACCGTGTGAGCTATCCACGAACACAAAAATATTCGTTTCAAACTCAAAGTCATTACTAGATCCCTCTCTCACCCACTTCTTGAGACCGCCGATTCGTTCGTACACCACCATCGCGAATAATTTTGACCAGCAGTTAAGCTTAATAGCCAATATTCTCAACACAAACATATAACATAGAAACGATTGAGACATTGAGTATGCTCCGGTGTATGGGGTGAATTTTTTTAATTCAGAAAAGTGAGTGGAGCAGGCACTTATGTTGGTAACAACAAGATATGAAGTGAATAGAAAAGTGCCAGAAGACAATAGAGAATAAAAAATTTTCGCGGCGGTGGTGGGGTTTGAACCTGCGACCTTATTGGTACGACAACTCCGCCTGGCAGGTGAGAGCGTGGCTCTACTGATAAATAAGCACTATTGTCACTATCCCTTTTACTACTAACTACAATACTAAAACTATTACTACTACTACTACTACAACTACTACTACTACTACTACTACTACTACTACTACTACTGCTGCTGCTGCTGCTGCTACTTCTACTACTACTACTACTACTACTACTACTACTACTACTACTACTACTACTACTACTACCACTACTACTACTACTACTGCTACAATTCAACTACTATAATACTACTACTACTACTACCACTACTACTACTACTACTGCTACAATTCAACTACTATAATACTACTACTACTACTACTACTACTACTACTACTACTACTACTACTACTACTACGACTGTTTCTGCTGCTGTTGCTACTACTACTACTACTACTACTACTACTACTACTACTACTACTACTACTACTACTACTACTACCACTATCATTATTTTTATCATTATTATTATTATTATTAGTGCTGTTACTACTACTACTACTACTACTACTACTACTACTACTACTACTACTACTACTACTACTACTACTACTACTACTACCACTACTACTACTACTACTACTACTACTACTACTACTACTACTACTACTATTCCTACTACTACTACTACTACTACTACTACTACTACTACTACTACTACTACTACTACTACTACTACCACTCCTCCTGCTGCTGCTGCTTCTGCTTACTCCTGTACTCTTAATACAACAACAAAACAAAATCGGTCACCAAAATTTGTAACGGATGGTCTTTGTGTCCACTCTACCTCGTTTGTCTTTCGTTGAATTATTTAGGGGTTTTTTTATTCTTGTGAAGAGACTAGTTCCGTCTCAAGGGACACCAATTCGATTCCAATCCAAGGCTCTGTCACTATTCTTTCTCTAAATTTGTTTTCCTCGCTTTGTTCCATCCAACTTCCTTTAAATCATTTCCCCTTCTACGTGTAAGCTCGTTCTTATCTAAACTTTAGATTTAGAACATTTTTAAAATTCAAAATAGATAAATAAGTAAATAAAAAACAAGTAAGTAAATAAATAAATAAATTAATTAATTAATTAGATAAAGTACGGAAAGAAAAGGAGCAAATAGAGAAAAATTGATTTTTTAAAAACCCATTGTGGTTTCAATCGTTGAGGGAGGGTGTTATGTTTCGTCTTGAAACAAACTCGAGCATTTCTAAGAGTGGTTAGTGACCGAATGAGGAACATGGTGAAATTGTTATTTTTTATTTAATTGTAGTAATTATTTCTGGTGACCATCAGTATTTAAAGTTGATCCACGGAGAATAACGTCAGGGCGATTAGAATAATCACATGGAAATATTGCTGGTAACTTAAACTTATAAGAGTCAAATATCACTAATTTAATTATACCCCTGCTCTGATAAAATACCGTTTTTTTTTTGTTTGTATGTTTGTTGGGGTTCTTTTGGGGGGTGGGTTGTCTAATTTTAAATTTTAAAAAAAAATTATTTTTTTTGGGGGGGGGGGGGTAGTATTTTGTTTTTGTTTTGTTTTTTATGCATTCACACTATATAAAGTTTTATGAGTTTAATGGAAAAGGTGTTTAGTCTATGCACAACCATCAAAATTTGTAACGTTTTAAATGTTGTTCTCCACACCAGGGAATTGAGTTACATCATCCTGGCTGGTATCGCACTCGCTTTCAGTTCCAACTTCTTCATCGTGGCGAAACCTGAGCAAGGAATTTGTTATCTTACGAGGTAGAGGCAAATTTTATTGTTTTTATTTACTTCTTAAAAGAATTCTGGTGCCTTTATATGGCGCAATATCCACTAAATGTGCTCAAGGCGGTTTACAAGAGGTACCGAGCCAACAGCAATATTTAACAGGCACGACGAGACACGACACCTGTAAAATGCTATTACATTTTGTTTTCGACAAAGACGAAGCAATATCTTGCCAAGAATTGATGGGTACGATGGGAAAATGTGAGTAAAGAATCTTATCCAAGGACTCAACCTTGCGACACCCACATCGGGACTCGAAGCAGAGACCTACAGGTCAGAGATGACCTGAGTGTCATAGCACTTGAACACAAAACCGTTAATGCATATGACATTACTTAGCATTGACAAAATGCAATTTTTGTGTCGACCAGAGACATAATTTTCTCCCAATATCGATGATTCCACGACCAGTCAAAATTCTTAAACAGCTGTATAATTAATTGAGTCACTGGTTCATTGCTTTTTCATGCACTCAAAAGTTAATAGTTCAACAATGAATCTATTGAACTTTAAAAGACATATCTGCCGTACTCTGGAAAAACACATATTTAAAACTTTGGCTAGAAAACTCGTCCTTCAAATATCGATTGATTTAAATGACTCTCATCTTGGCAAAAACTCTCAAACCCAGATAGACGTCTATGTGTTTTTTTCCAGAGTACGCAGAAATGATTTAATCTCTTTCTAATGTAATATCATTAAATTCAGCTTTGTACCTATCACCCCCGATGCCATTGTGTTCATGTTAAAGTATATATCTATTAAATATAAAATTAATATTTGATTTACACCCTACAGTTTGACGATTTCACCACGTCCAATGTGTTTCTCAACTAATTACTTAGTTATTTCTCAAACAAGCCATAAGAAATATTCAACGTTAATACTTTAGGTAAGGTTGCACTGATCTCGGACGCGCCACAATTCCGGACATCTCTTCATTCCCTGAAGAAAAGTGTTCATTTTTAAACAGTGGGTTAGCATTGAAAAGTGGTAGTTGAATTAATTCCAAAGAAAATAAATGCAGCAAACGTGTTATCATCTATAGCTGAATGTATAAAGGTAAATCAATATAAGCGTTTGGTTCGATCACTCGAGCGTTGTTTTCTACTAAGCAGAGACGTTCAGCGGGAAAATTCTTGAATTTTGTAAGCAGTTTTTTTAACATCCTAATCCTTTCTAAAACGAATCCATGTGATAGAGTCTATATTTGTTTTAAAACTTTGTTCTATGCTGATAATAAATCAAATAGGAAAAAGCATCTTTTTATTTTTCATTTGATAAACTCACTCTTGTTTGCTTTGCCCGAGATTGGGGGAGGGTAGAAACAGTCATTGTCCCAATCCCATACAGCTGATTCTACTGATATTTGGTAATATTGTTTTTGTTTAGGTCGTGGTTATTTGGAAGGTCTCTGTCCTAGATTCGAGTGATGCTGTCCTCGATTGGGATTTACCCGGTTAATGTTTGTGAATAACCGTGGTCTAAGAAATAAAACACACCATCGTCTTACACAAACTTGAAACTACAACATGCATTGAGAATTGTCTTCTCCGGGTGTTCAGTTTACAAACAGAAAGATCGTCCAGAATTTTTAACAATCTACCCTATGAGTTGCTTGTTAGACGCTGTATAGAAGAAAACCCTTGGGCATTTCTATAGAGCACTATCCACCAAAAGTGATCAAAGCGCTTTACAAGGGGTTCCTAGCCAACAAACAACACTTAAAATATGGAAGGAGATGTGTATAGTTCTTAATGTCAGGAACATTTTCTCACCGTTCCCTTTTGATTCTATCTCAATTTAATTTTTTTTAAATGGCAACATCCGGAAATAAACATATGACTTGCCGTATGATTACATGTTTATTTTGTCATAATTAAACCGCCCATTCTCTACCCCCCCCCCCTCTTTCTCTCTTTCTCTTTCTCTCTCTTCCCTACCTCTCCCCCATCCCCTTTCCACATACACACACACACACGCACACAAGAATATTCCCAGGTTTAAGTTTTTCTTTGATCTACGGTGCACTGGTAACCAAGACCAATCGTATTGCCAGAATCTTGGAGGGAAGCAAGAGAATCTGTACTAAGAAACCACGATTCATGAGTGCCACTGCCCAGGTAATCTATATGTCACTTGTCCCCTTCGGTATGCTTTTTAGGTTGTTTTTAGCTAGATATAAATCGCGCCACCCAGAGCCAGAATCGAACCAATGACTTTCAGGTTTACAGGCGTGTGTCATGCGCAAGCCCACAAAGCTACACGTTTTATTTACGTTTGTTTTTGTTCGTATGACTTATTGTTAATTGTAATTCTTTAAAAATCAATACAATCCAGTCTTGGAAACATTAATTAGAAAATGAATTTGATTTTATTATTTCTATTTGATATGATATGATATGATATGATATGATATGATATGATATGATATGATGTGGTGTGATGTGATGTGATATGATATGATATGATATGATATGATATGATATGATATGACATGATATGATATGATATGACATGATATGATATGATATGATATGATAATATGCCCGCGCTTACTTTCATGTACCATTTTTGGGATGTTCACTAATAGACATTTATAATCCTTAAAACTTCAATCATAGCGTAGCTGCAGCTTTAATAATATTAATGAAAAAAATTTGATTTTGTAGATTATTACAATTTGGTATGATCTAATATGCTATAATTATATTTATTTTCTTTATTTATCTTTTTTTTCGAGGGTGGGGGGGGGTCACTCATAATAAATTGTTATCTTTAAAAGATCCATACAAAACTAACATCACCCTTTATAGCGTTGATAACAAAAATAAATCTAATTTATTGATTATTCTCCGTTTCAGGTAGTCATAACAGTAATCATAATCGGTATCGAGTGTGCAGTCATCACTGCCATGTTGATTTACCAACCTGCCAATTGTAAACTGGATTACCCGAGTCCAAAGCGAGTACGTCTTGTGTGCGATACCTCTACCTTGGGTATCATCGTACCGTTGGGATTCGATCTGATTCTAATTCTACTTTGTACAATCTATGCTGTCAAGGTAAGAATTGATTTTCCAATGACGTTTATATAGAGCGTTGTAAGCATCTATGTAGAAGTTGCACACTGTAGAGATAACGTATCATCATCATCATCATCATCATCATCATCATCATCATCATCATCACCATTTTTTGTTAATTTAATACAGAAGACATTAGAAAGAAACTGGAGGCAGCAGAAATGTGGTTTCTTAGAAGGATGTTAAGAATCTCATGGACAGAGAAGAAAACTAATGAAGAAGTATTAGAGCAAGCTGAAACTATTATTAATACGTACAATAAGAAAAAGACAAATGCAATTTTAGGGCACCTAAATCGACATAAATGTATTGAACATCTTGCTCTCACAGGAAAGATAGAAGTTAAAAAGAGTAAAGGTAGACCGAGAAAAGCATATTTTAACACCTGGGTGACAAAGAAAGAGAAGGGTAATTTTAGTTTTCTGAGGTTATCTGATCAGAGAGATGAATGGCGTACCATGATCACCGATGTCTGGCACAGACTTGGTATTTGAAGAAGAAGAAGAAGAAGAAGAAGAAGAAGAAGAATACGGATGTATTACTGTTTTCATTGTTTTTGTTTTTGCAGTAGGTTCCGTGTTTTGTATTTTGTTCTTTTTCGAAGCTGTTATATTCATTTTTGTTCACTACCTTTTTACATAACACCAACGCCAGTTCAGAACAATTGTCATCATTCCTATTACTAACCACGCTCAAAGTCTTGGCTTTCAAAAGATATTCATTGAAATACTTGAATGTTATAATAGAATTCATAATTTGTAAAACGGTTTTCTAAATTGCTCCATAAAATTTACTTTTAAATACGAGATAGATATTAGAACCGCTAACCACTGCAAAACAAAATGCAGAACGGGATAAAAATCAATTTTCCATGCTGAACCACAAAAAAATGAAAAACGTCATTGCTTAATAAGATGGAAATCAATAGAAAACGTTTAAGTTTTTCAAAGGCATTCTATCTCTCCAGCTCATTACACAACTCTATTGAATGTTGCGCTCGAACAAAATAAGTAATAAAGAAAATATGCCTTGTTTGGAAAATGCATCCTTGAAGACGGTAACAATGAACCTCATGCTGATTTTGAACAAATGCGATTATCATCTTTATTTGATTGATCAATTTAAGAGATGTGACCTGCCGCCACAAAACAGCTGGTGATTTGCATACCAAAATTGGAATATATAGTCATAAGTGCGCGTTTGAACCTTTGTTTACATTTTTGTTTTAGTGATTTAAATGGGGCGAAAACTAAAATGTCACACTATTGGTTATTTTTTAATTAAAAATCACTTGAAAGCATCTGACACAACCATACATAATACTGTTGTGTGGTGCTAGGTTACATATAAATACAAATCTGCACATTTATATTAATGAACCTAAAAGAATTAAACAGCCTCGAAAAAGAACAAAATACCATAGCAAATCCCCTGTTCAGGCAATAGCAAAAACAGCGATACATGACATCACTACAATCTAAACAGACGGAGAAAGGTATTTGGCAAGTCTTGGTGGTGAGTGCGGTCTCCAAATGTTTCGTGTTTAGTATTTTGTTCTCTTTCTAATCTGTTTAATTCGTTTTTGTTCATTACTTTTTACTCCACAAATTCTAGTAGTTTAGTATCACTTTCACTTTTATGTGGTATGTCATTATACTCATCATATCTATCTTATGTGAACTAGTCCACTGTTAGGATGTCCAGATATCTCAGTTGGTAGAGCACACGCTTCACACACAAAGGGACCATGATCCCGGGTGCAGTCGAGAAATAATTGTTTCTCACGCTCCTATTTAGCCAGCAGTGATTGGGTAGCTGTGTCTGGCAGCAGCTTCTAATGGTGCTCACACTACTATGTTATGACGATCGATCCAATCAGCAAATTCTTTACCGTATTCATGCACCGTCGCAAACCCGATAGATGCTCTGCGGTTTCGGGTTCGTTCCCACATGGGGTACATATTGGACAGGTGGAAAATCCCCACTGCTGTAGCGATTTTGCCGTCAGGCAGGTTCTCGACCGTAGTCGATTCGCTGCCACCTAGTGCCTCGCTGGTGGAGAAGCCTGGCAACGTCTCCCCCAGTTTCAAGGAGTT
The DNA here is from genome assembly GCF_034508935.2 of Berghia stephanieae. Lineage (NCBI taxonomy): Eukaryota > Metazoa > Mollusca > Gastropoda > Nudibranchia > Aeolidiidae > Berghia > Berghia stephanieae. The sequence goes on from NC_088362.1 coordinate 39,546,050, forward strand.
ATGTCTCCGCCCCCTCGAGGGGTTGAATTCGTCCAAACCGACTTCAATCTCGTATATGCATCTCTGTCCGTAGTCAGGGAATCTACGTGCAAGTGTTGGAGGGACTTATTTCGGCTCGAAACGGGTTCATTGTCCACTATGCGCTTGAGAGGGGTATCACCATTCCCTCTCTCTTTGATCTTGTTAAGCCAGCTCTTTGTAATCTCCTCACTCCGGACATCGGGCGGCTGGACCGCTGCTTAATTATCGGGCCCCATTCTCTAGGCGTTGTTGCCAGCGTTCCTGACACTATGTGCTTTATATCCACCCTCTCAACGTTCCTGCTTCTACTCTACACTGGAGCGCAATACTCCGCGGCGGAATAGCATAGTGCCTCAGGAGCGCTTGGTTAGTATCCTAAGTTGATCCCACCAACTTCCTCAGAAGACTGTTGCGTTTCTCTATCTTCCGCGCAACTCCTTCGAGGTTCAGCCGACAGGTCCAGCGGTCCAGCGTCACCCCCCGGGTATTTTGGATGCGGCTCATATGGGAGTAGCTGGTCCCCGGCGAGGACGTTCCGTTTACGGTGGTATGCAGTGGCCACGATTTTCGAAGTGTTCATCTTCAGGTACCACTTGTCGAAGTAGGCTTTTAGTCTGGTGGGGTCCTCGCTGAGTACGCTCTCGAGACGGGTCCACATTTTACATTGAGTAACGAGTGCTCAGTCGTCCGCGTATCTCAGACTCAGGGAGGAAGTGTTTGGCATATCGCTAATTTAACAATATTGACGCTAGAACCGAACCCTGAGGGACCCCATTCTTCAATTTCCTAACTTTACTTGTAGCGTCTCCCAGTGCGACGTGGAATTGTCTTTCCCCTAAGATTGAAGAGAACAACTTCAAGGTCTTTTTGCACCGTATGATCTTTTCAAGTTTGAGCATTAATCCTTCGCACCAGACCGTATCGTACGCCACCGATAGGTCTATGAATACAGCACCAGTTTGCCGTTTTCTCTTGAACCCTGCCTCAATATGCTCTGTAAGGGTAATGACCTGTTCTGTGGTGCACCTCTCTTCCCTGAAGCCCGCCTGTTGGGGTGGCAAGGCACCGTCTAGGACCGGCCCCCATCGGTTTAATAGAACTATCTCCAACAATTTGTACAACGAAGTGGTTATTCAGTATCAGATACTGAATCGTGCTTTGCCACTATTCAATATCCATAAGGAACTCTTTTTTATAGAGAGAGTGAAAAGTACGACAATCTCGGTTGAATGTAAATAAACTGCTGACCTACTTCCAGATTGAACACGTGCAGTAACTGACAGCCCGATTCAAAGTTGTAAAAATATTTTGATCGTATTTTTTTATATTTCTGCTATTGTGCAATTAACATAATTCAAAATATCAAAATAAGAGTGGCAATCAAATACATTTTTAAATGTATAAAAAGACATGATTAAATGTCACTAAAAGTTCAGTGGCACCACGGCTTGGTGGATATAAGCTGTTTGACTCTGAGCTTAACGTTCTAGAGTTCAAATCCCGGTAGGGGTAACTTTGATTTTTTTCCCCAATATTTTTTAAATTCCTTCTGTCTATTGATATTTTTTTAACTTTTGTTTTAATACTTTTATTTGCTTGTGATATACTTTAATGTTGATATTATACTATTGTTCTTTTATTATTATTATTATTATTATTATTATTATTATTATTATTATTATTATTATTATTATTATTTCTACTTACTTACTATTATTATTATTGTTGTTGTTGTAATCGCCATCATCATCATCATCATTATTATGATTATGATTATTATTTTTTGTTAATTAAGTAGTTGGAGTAATTTAATCAGTTATCGATTTATCTTTTATGTGTTATAATCTCGTTTTTGTTTTTCATTATTGTGCTCTTCTATTGTTTATTACTTTTGTAAATCTTGCTTTTTTCTGTTTGTCTCATTTGTTGTTGTTGTTCTTGTTGTTTGTTTGTTTGTTTGTTTGTTTTGTCATCTAAGACAAACCCGATTCATTATAAATATGTGGCCAGACTTTCTGCCAATTTTAATTGAGCGATGTACTTCCGTGAATTAATTGCCGTATTATATTGAAATTTGCATGACAATAATAATAATAATAATAATAATAATAATAATAATAATAATAATAATAATAATAATAATAATAATAATAATAATAATAATAATAATAGTAATAATAATAATAATAATAATAATAATAATAATAATAATAATAATAATACACGAATCCTGCCAAAACACGCCGAAACCCGACAAAGTTATGGGAAGTAGGCAGCAGTGGGGAGTGAACCTGGGACTCAGGGAAGTGTACACCATTGGGGAGTGAACCTGGGACTGGGTTTCGTAAAAAAAACAATTACTTTTTTACGAAACCCGACAATATCCGACAACGTTATGGAAAGAAAGTAGGCAACAGTGGAGGAGTGAACCCGAGACTCAGGGAAGTGTACACTAGTGGGGAGTAAACCTAAGTCTATGGTTTTTCTGCGGGTTTTGGCGGGTTTCGTAAAAAAGTAATTGCTTCATTCTCGTCTGGTACCCAACTCCCATAGTCCGGCTTCATTTCCCACTGGTATCCATCCTCCATAGTCCCAGGTTCATTTCCACTGATATCCTCTTCTCACAGTCCCAGGTTCACTCCCAACCGGTGTGCAATTCCCTGAGTCCCGATTCATTGCCCAATGGTGCCCACTTCCCATAACTTTTGACAATTTCGATAGGTTTCTAAATAAAAGTACATTCTGAGCTCACTGTCCACTGGTATCAGCCTCTCGCAGTCCCAGGTTCAATCCCCATCGGTGTCCAAATCCCAGATTCACTCCCCACTGCTGCCTGCTTCCCATAACTTTGTCAGGTTTTGGCGGGTTTCGTAAAAAAGTAATTCCCCCTCCCCCTTGGTATTGCTTTTTTACAAAATCCAGAGTCCCAGGTTCACTCCCCACAACTGTGCACTTACCTGAATCTCAGGATCACCCCCCACTGTTGCCTACTTCAATAACTTTGTCGGATATTGCCAGGTTTCGTCGGGTTTCGTAAAAAAGTAATTGCTTTTATATGAAACTCGCTGAAACCCGCCAAAAACCAGAGTCTCAGGTTCACTCCCTACTGGTGTACACTTCCATGAATCTCAAGTTAACTCCCCACTGTTGCCTACTTCCCATAACTTTGTCGGATATTGCCGGGTTTCGTAAAAAAAGTAATTGATTTTATGTGAAACTCACTGAAAGCCCCCGAAAATCATAGTCTCAGGTTCACTCCCCACTGGTGTACACTTCCCATAACTTTGTCGGATATTGCCGGGTTTCGTTAAAAAGTAATTGCTTTTATGTGATACTCGCTGAAACCGGCCGAAAACCATAGTCTCAGGTTCACTCCCCACTGGTGTACACTTCCCTGAGTTTCAGGTTCACTCCCCACTGGTGTTCACGTCCCATAACTTTGTCGGATATTGCCGGGTTTCGTAAAAAAGTAATTGCTTTTATGTGATACTCGCTGAAACTGGCCGAAAACCATGGTCTCAGGTTCACTCCCCACTCTTGCCTATTTCCCACAACTTTGTCGGATATTGCCGGGTTTCGTAAAAAAGTAATTGCTTTTATGTGAAACTCTGAAACCCGCCGAAAACCATAGTCTCAGGTTCACTCCCCACTGGTGTACACTTCCCTTAGTCTCAGGTTCACTCCTCATTATTTGCCTATTTTCCATAACTTTGCCCCATGTTGTTGGGTTTGGCGCATTTCGTAAACAAAAAGTAATTGCTTTTTTTTTTCAAAACCCGCGAAAACCCAGTCCCAGGTTCACTCCCCACTAGTGTACACTTCCCCGAATCTCAGGTTCACTCCCCACTGTTGCCTACTACCCATAACTTTCTCGGATATTGCCAGGTTTTCGTCGAGTTTCGTAAAAAAAAAGCAATTGCTTTTATATGAAACTCGCTGAAACCCGCCGAAAACCAGAGTCTCAGGTTCACTCCCCACTGGTGTATACTTCCATGAAAATCAGGATCACCCCCCCCCCCCCCCCCCCCCCCCCCCACTGTTGCCTACTTCAATAATTTTGTCGGATATTGCCAGGTTTCGTCGGGTTTCGTAAAAAAGTAATTGCTTTTATGTGAAACTCGCTGAAACCCGCCGAAATCCAGAGTCTCAGGTTCACTCCCCACTGGTGTACACTTCCCTGAATCTCAGGTTCACTCCCCACTGTTGCCTACTTCCCATAACTTTGTCGGATATTGCCGGGTTTCGTAAAAAAGTAATTGCTTTTATGTGAATCTCACTGAAACCCGCCGAAAACCGTTGTCTCGGGTTCATTCCCCACTGGTGTACACTTCCCTTAGTCTCAGTTCACTCCCCATTATTTGCCTACTTTCCATAACTTTGACCCATTTTGTTGGGATTTGGCGCATTTCGTAAACAAAAAGTAATTGCTTTCTTTTTCGAAACCCGCCAAAACCCAGTCCCAGGCTCACTCCCCACTAGTGTAAACTTCCCCAAATCTCAGGTTCACTCCCCACTGTTGCCTACTACCCATAACTTGTAGTATTACACAGGTTCATTTAGTAGGGTTCTATTCATTTTTGCTCAATGCTACAAACAACCTGTGACAAGTATCGATATCGTGATCAACAGCATTGTTATAATTTCATTTTTGAAAC
>NC_088362.1:39553225-39555725 GCF_034508935.2 Berghia stephanieae
AAAAAAAAAAACACGCATTGATTTTCTGATTATGATAAAACTGCACTGAGAAGGCCCTCGGTTTCTAGCGCCCTTCGGGCACTTTGTCTTTTTCCTTGGGCAAGATTATTAACCCACAATTTGCTCACTTTGAACAAGGTTAATTTCTGTTGACACGTGTTAACATCAGACGTTTGTTGGATGGATTAACTGCTTCACTGAATACCCAGGCGACAGCATCGTCTTATTTACCCATTCTTAGCGTCGTCGTTGTTCTAATTGTACTTTTATTTCCAGGTATACGTGATCGTATGGGTTCCTGAGAAAAACACAAGAGGAGCTTTTACCACCTCTAGAGATGTAAGATGTCACATTGGATCGAAATCTTTGGCCTCCGGAGATAGTATTGATATCAAGTAAGTCATCATTTGCGATGTTCTGTCGTGTAGAATAGGGAACAAAAGTGTGATGGGAAAAACGGTTCCAATCTCATTGGAACTGTCAAACCACTCTTCTGGAGGACTGAATACATATCTTGTTTTCTAGACTAGAAATATGCTGGTCGTCTATACAGACCATCCACCCTCTCTCTTTTACTTCCCGTAATCATGAGAATCTGCATATACGTCCTGCTACTAAAATAGTTATGCCACTTTATGATTCAATATGTAACCTATTCATTATTAGTCCTCCAACGGAATTTGGAACCGGAAGAGTAGAGAATGTGACGTCACGACTTAGTTGTCCTATTCCCACTTAATATTGCGTTACACCAAGGTCTCCGGAATGTTATTGGGTGAATCATTTTCTGCCTAATTCAGTGCCTTGAGTGGTGACAAAGTAAAAAGGGGAAACACCGGACGGTCATCTTAGCGTTCATGTGAGTTGGTGCGATATGTGATTTTCTACATTCGGGGAAATCATCAGTCTTTCAGAAATGTTGTTTACGTCTAAACCCTCTTCCGCACTAGGACAGGACTGTCCTGGGACAGTCCTGTCCCAAATCTGTAACATATAGAATTTAGAGAAATCTTCCGCACCTATTGGGACGGGACAAAACAGTCCCGTTGTGTCCCAAGCCGTTGTGAAATGCTACAAAATCAACGGGACAGGACTGTCCCAGTCCCGTGTTCATATCGTTTGTGATAGTAGAAAAATATAGCAGACTTCCGCACTAGGACAAAAAAAGTTCCAGACTTGGCGGCGCCGTGTCAAAATTGAAATGCCTGTCTTTATTTTCTGCATCCCTACTACTACTACTACTACTACTACTACTACTACTACTACTACTACTACTACTACTACTACTACTACTACTACTACTACTACTACTACTACTACTACTACTACTAGTACTACTACTATTTCTACTGTTGCTTCTGCTGCTGCTAATGCCAGTAATATATTAATACCTACATCCCTTACATTTTGTATTTATTTCCAATTCCATTGTATTTATTTTCTAACAATAGTCCACACTTTATTTTAGTTCACTGTCTTCTATACTGCATTACACAGTTCCTACCCGCCTCCCCTCTTTTAACATAATTAAGTACGCACCTTTTATAAATTTCTATTGCTCTGTTTTAATTCGCGCTTCCTCACAAAGTAGCATACAATTTCCTGCCCATCAATGTTTTTGTTTATGCATCTTAACAACGCCACTACCACATTATCTCATTCGTCTGTAGTTTTTAATTCATCATGTGTTGTTGATGAAGGGGAAACCCGAAACGTCCATTTTATCTGTTTTTGTATATCAAACTGAAGCTTACATTCAACTTCACAGTTATGATTTATTTATTTATTTCAATTCTGAATATAAAAAAGCAAGAACAATTCAAAAAATAATTCTATGTGATGAAACCACGTACAGAAGGCATAGCAACATAAACATTTTCGGCAATTTAAAAACGTATGTTTATAAATATAATTTAAGAAGTGTCACACTTTGTGACACAGCAGTAACGTGTCTAAAACCGGTCGCACATCTATTCGGTACCTTGTGGGATCAATTATCTTTATCGTTATTTATTTCGGGAATTTTCAATGAAAATATTTTTAAGTAAGTCCTTCTGAGCCACTTGGACTCATTGTAAGACAAATTAATTCCTTTAGAGCCTTGTAGCCAATGGTGCAGGAGTTATTCCGGTTTCAATAGCGTGAAGCGGACAATTAACGTATTTGTTTGAAAACCTTTGAACAGGACGCTAGTCTATCGCAGATTACTATCCCAGCTTGACAGGTACCCTTTTACACCTGAATGGAGTGAGTGATTGGAGTAAATTTTCTTGCTCTAGAAAGTACAAATTGGCTTCGGTCGGAATCGAACATAGAACCTCTGAGTCCAGAGTACAACGCGAAAACCATGGGCCATCTTGCCTCCTAAGCTTATAAATCCGGAACTTATCCATGTTGCTGTAGCGTTGAGCAGACAGATAACAGTTTAAAATTTTAAAAAATAAAATTCCCTTTTTCATCCCATAGGGGAAATTTTTCTCGAGGGTCTATTCCAAGGGAA
>NC_088362.1:39558225-39588225 GCF_034508935.2 Berghia stephanieae
TTATAACTGTGAAATTGAATGTAAGCTTCAGTTTAATATACGAAAACAGATAAAATGGACGTTTCGGGTTTCCCCTTCATCAACAACACATGATGAATTAAAAACTACAGACGAATGAGATAATGTGGTAGTGGCGTTGTTAAGATGCATAAACAAAAACATTGATGGTTTGCTACTTTGTGAGGAAGCGCGAATTAAAACAGAGCAATAGAAATTTATAAAAGGTGCGTACATAATTATGTCAAAAGAGGGGAGGCGGGAAGGAACTGTGTAATGCAGTATAGAAAGTGAACTAAAATAAAGTGTGGACTATTGTTGGAAAATAAATACAATGGAATTGGAAATAAATACAAAATATAAGGGATGTAGTTATTAATATATTAGTGGCATTAGCAGCAGCAGAAGCAACAGTAGTAGTAGTAGTAGTAGTAGTAGTAGTAGTAGTAGTAGTAGTAGTAGTAGTAGTAGTAGTAGTAGTAGTAGTAGTAGTAGTAGGGATGCAGAAAATAAAGACAGGCATTTCAATTTTGACACGGCGCCGCCAAGTCTGGGACTTTTTTGTCCTAGTGCGGAAGTCTGCTATATTTTTCTACTATCACAAACGATATGAACACGGGACTGGGACAGTCCTGTCCCGCTGATTTTGTAGCATTTCACAACGGCTTGGGACACAACGGGACTGTTTTGTCCCGTCCCAATAGGTGCGGAAGATCTCTCTAAATTCTATATGTTACAGATTTGGGACAGGACTGTCCCGGGACAGTCCTGTCCTAGTGCGGAAGAGGGTTAAGTTGTCCTAAAAGTATCCACTGTGTTGGGCACAACTTAGGGACATGTTCAGTGACAAACGCACCCCCCCCCCTCCCCACCCCTTCCAAGAGCTTGGCATTCCACACAGATTATGTCACAGTTTTTTAAGGCGATGATCACCAAAGTGAAAAAAGGGAATTTCTGTTTGTAGAGCTCAAGAAATCAAATGTTCCCATATTAACCAGTTAACTGCAGTACTCTGAAAAAAACATGTATTTAAAAATGTGATCAGAATACTCGTCCTTCAAATAGCGATCGATTTAAATGACCCTCATTTGGCAAAACCTCTCAAACCTGGACTTCTTGAGATCCCAAGTTTGAGAGTTTTTTTCCAAGATAAGAAGCGATCGATATTTGAAGGACGAGTTTATCCAGAATACAGCTGTTAACTAGTTAAATACAACTCACTGTCCACTTTCTTTTGATGGTCGTTGTCTTGTATTGTGAGGTTATTGTTCGAGCAGCATCAGGTCATGAGTTGAAGAAGGCTACGGTTAGTTAGATACCGATATTAAGTATGAGACGGTCATTTTTTATATAAACCTCTCGTCAGCAAATTTAACAATAAACAACGAAACAGTCAAAACAAACAAAATGCTGTTCACGATTTGCTTTGTATCCGAAATTTCTATTGTTTGCATTTTTATAATCCGAAGTCTGCTCAGACATGGAGTGTGTATTGGGTTGTTTTGTTTTGTTTTTGTTTTTGAGGGGGGGGGAGGTTATTTTTTTGGGAGGGAGGTTGGGGTTTTTGGGGGTTTTTTTGTTTTTTTTTTTTTTTTTGTTTTTTTTTTGTCTTTTGTTGTTGTTTTTAAAAAAATGTGTATGTTTTGTTTCGAGGGCTTGTGTGGGGTTATCATTTTTTTTCATATTTTGTTCGTTTGTTTTTGTTTTATTTCTTTTCGTTGTTTTATTTTGTGGAATAAAAATGATGGCGAGGTCGATTTATTAGAATAGAATATAGTTACATTCTATCTACAACTCCGGGCCTCAGACATCGCCTATGGCTTTTTTCTCTAATTCATTTTCTAGAGATTATGGCACAAAATGACCGCGTTTTTTAATGGGGGAGGGGGGGGGGCGGGGAGGTTCTACCACTAACTGACAAAAGAAAAGTCAAATATTTTTTCCATTTTGACCGCACAGAGAGAGAGAGAGAGAGAGAGAGAGAGAGAGAGAGAGAGAGAGAGAGAGAGAGAGAGAGACAAACACACCTTTCCCGTTTTCCCCCACTATTTCAAAAACATAAGGAGGAGTCTTCAAGGAAGTTGAGAGAAGTCAGAAGTTAACGACATTTTGACAATATTATAGTTGGGGCATCCTAATTCATCAATATGTAAAATTAAAGTTCGTGGGGGTTTTGTTGAGAAAAAAAAGTGTTTCGCCAGTGTGCTGCAGGGTTGTAAGCAAAGTTTATTTACCTTAATGTCGTAAATCTTAATTAGTGAGGCTGTAGTCATGTACCGATAAACCCCGAGGACAGTTTGTTACAAATCGGGTTTTTTCGGTTGTTTATTTATTCTTTAATGGAGTAACCGCAAGAACTCATACGTGAGCATGAATGAGAGTCTCAGTGGGCCTTGGGCTCTCTCGGGGGAATGCTCTTTGAGGTCAACGACACAGAGACTTTTTTTTTCCATTCGTAAAGCTTTTTAGATTGTGACCCGTCGTTTTAAAACGGCATTTTGTCCGGGTGACCGAGTTACCACTAAATGATTTTTAAGTTGAAATGATCATAAAATTGATGCTGCATAATTTGCCGTCATAATGTGAAACTTGTGTAAGGTTTAAGCGTTTTATGAAGTGGAATAACAATAGCCTCATAAAATAAATCAATATAAAATTTCATATTCCTAATCCTATTAATTTATAATTCAGAAAAGTGAGTGGGGCAGGCACTTATGTCCTTAATAACAAGAAATGAATTGAGGAGAAAAGTGTCAGAGAACAAAAGAGAATAATAACTTTTGAGGCGATGAGGAGTCGAACCCACGACCCGACTGTTACGGTACCTCCGCCTGGCCACGAGAGGAACGCTCTACAATCGACGCCATTGGCCAGGAGGAGGTACCGCAACAGATGCATAACCATCTCTGGTAGTGGATGGCGTCGATTGTAGAGCGTTCCTCTCATGGCCAGGCGGAAGTGCAGTAACAGAAGCGTCGTGGGTTCGTCTCCTCGTCGTCGCAAAACGTTTTTTATTCTCTATTGTCTTCTGACACGTTTCTACTATAAGGTAAATAAAGTTGGTTACAATCCTGCAGCACACTGTGCAGCTATATTTTCGTGATATGACACTTGCCTTCGGATCGGAAGGTCATGGGTTCAAGTCCCAATCTTAGCGGCGCGTTTGAGTCCTTGGAAAATGTTCTTTACTCATATTCTCTCATCGTTCTAAGCCGCCATGTCTCGTCCTACATGTTAAGTGTTGCCGTTGGCTAGGAATCCCTTGTAAAGCGCTTTGAGCACCTTTTAATGGATATTGCCCTATATAAATGATTTTTTTTAAATATTCACACCACGACTTCTAATTGCCATTTTGGCATTTGGTTCATCCCGACGTACTACTGAGTGGAAGCGATGAGTCACGTGAACCCTGGAGGATTTCATTTTTCTGGTTTTGATAATTGTATACGGTTTATTCCGTTCACTATTCGGATTCTACGAATATAGAGATTAACGGAAATAAACCCCACCAATTCCACTAGTTTTCTTTGCACTCGTTTCTTTGTTTTTCTTAGACCCAAACTTTGACCTGATATCCACAGGCAAATTACTTTGCGGAGGGCGACACCGGGCAAGAATTTTCTTAATGGGAAGATCGAACTCGAGAGTAAATTGGAAGAAAAGAAGACGAAGTGATTGCTGTAAACAAGTCAAATCATAAACCAAATAAAACGTATTGATCTAATTATTTATTTATGGCCAAAGAAGGGCTTTGATTCCTATCCGTTTTTTTGGTTATGATTTTCATTCAGATTCATTCATAGAAATACATAGTAATAAATTATATATTCGATTTTTTTAAACATTGAAAAAAAAACACGAAAATCCCCGAAAAAATATACAACTACAACTACAAGACTTGTTTATATTTTGTGTTTTGTGTTTTTGTTTTGCTTGTATGTTTGTTTTGTTCTTTTTTTTCTTTTATTTTTTTTTTTTTGGGGGGGGGGGGTTGGCTGGCGATGGATTTAAAGTCAAAACCAATTGACGTATTCTCTCCTTTTCTCTTTATCTGTAGAAATGGGATTCTTTGTTATGATATTCTATGGACATGGCGTAATCATTTAACTAAAGGGAGAGTTGTTACCCTTAGAAGAAATTTAACGGGGTGTTTCAGACATTTATTGATTTATCTCTACTCTTGCGATATGTTTATCATACTTAGATGGGGGAGAGATGGGGGTTGGTGCTTATTTTTCTTATTATGTCGCATATTGACCTTTTGACCCTTAAAATTGATATCAGTACCATTGGGTTATGGTAAGCCTTTGCCACAATGTTTTTGAATCCAATAATTATCCAAAAATCTATCAAATCAAACGATATAATTCAATGTCTTAGAGAGATCATACAAATAGTTTACCAAAATTAAGTTGGGCGATTACACAAATGACGTTTCAAATGTAAATTAAGTCATTACAAGTCATAGTTCTAGGAATTCAGCTCTAATCCTTTTAAAATATGTATTAAAAAACATACGTTACTCTAAAATAATCTTTTGCATTTGCAATTTTTAACACGATAAAGTAGACATCATATCAATCAAGTTCAAACACATTTATGAAAAATCGTGGATTTGAATTATTTTGGCATAATTTGCATGTTTGACCTGTTGACCTTAAAAATCGATAACTGAGTACTTCAATCTTGGTGGGCTTTTAGTATTATGCTCCTAGACCCTTATTTTTTTAATTTTTTTTTAATATTTTAATATTATTTTGGTGCCATTTGTGTCGAAATCATACGGAAATTCAACAGCATTCCATTAAATTAAGAAATTCCCTTCTCAAATTTTAAAAATCCTTCTTTACATTTGTTACAATGTTGAATTTATAATACCATAGCTCTAGAACCATCGATTAGATGTATTGAAAGTATAAAGTATACCCCATAACAAGCGCATTTGTACAATAAGTTGAATTAGAAAAATGTCATAATTTACAAATTTCACCTTTTGACCTTAAAATTGATGATAATAAAATTTGGTATTGATAAACTTTAGGTGAACTGTTTCTGGAGCCTTTTCTTATCATATAAATTGTCAAAACAATAAGAATATATAATAATGCCGTCTAATATCAACATTATTTAGAATAAAATAAAATTGAGTAATTGAAAAATACTTAAATATAAAATACTTCTTTACATTTGGTAAAATTTTGATCAAAATGTGGTGTAAATGCCAAAAGTATTTTTTGGATTCATGTCAAATTTTAGCACAGTAAAGCAGACACGGTTTAAAGTACATTTATGAAAAATAATGAAATTGAACATTTCGGGGCATAATTTGCATTGATCTTAAAATTTCGATTTCAGTACCTTTGGATTTTGCTAAACGTTTGGTATAATGCTCCTGAGTACTTAACTATCCAAAAATGTATTGGAACCTTAGAAAGCAATTAGTTTACTTTTAAATGCTTAGTGCCTCGAACTACATTCTTCCTGGAATAGGGTCTAGCGCCCCTGTGACTTCATCCCGAGGTGACGCAGCTTAGAGCGTTTGTGAACTCGAGGGGTTTGTACGAGAGAGGGTGGGACTGGAAAGAAACGAAGTTGACGTCACTCTACTCTTTTCATTGTTTTTCAAACTAAAATTTACCAATCATTCACGGTTATACATCTACCTGAATATTAGTTTTCCAAGCTGTCATGACCCAATTTGTATATTGAGCAATACAGTGAAGGAGGTGATGGTAGATTCACATATTTAGAGGCAACTGTTATTGACGTTTTGTGCTTGCCCTTCATTTACATCAATCTGTTAAGACCTCGTACTTAATACTTAGTTGATACATTAATGTAGATGAGGGTAGGTACAATTTGGTGCAAACGCAAATGTAATAAATGCTTCTGATTTCCCCCTTCATCTCCAAAAGAGACTATGGGTGACTGCACCTTTGATTGTTATTAGTAATTCATCTCCTGTAATAGAATACCCTCACTGGTAGCAAAAGAACTCACAAGTCCCCAGTTTTTTAATATTGATTCAGTAACTATACCGTGTGAAGACATTGTTTTATTACTTAGAATTGATATTGACTTTCAGTTTGAAATTTGACATCTAAGAAATATACAGGAATGCTTCCCAACAACTAAACATGACAAAAAGAATAGGAAGATACATATCCAAACCAAACAAACTCACATTTTTACCCACGTTTATTTGATCAATTTTTAACTGTTGCACACTTACTTGGCATTTCTGCCCAAGAGCAAATACTAAGAAAATGGGGGGGGGGGGGGAGATACAAAAACACGCTGTCACATTTATCTACAATGACTATACTGGCACCTACGAAGAGTTATCCCCCTTAAATCCAAGCGAATGCCTAATAGACACTTTCAAAATTCTTCATAAATTTTGCCCAAAATTTATCTAAAATATTGTAACTTTCAAAGAAAGAAAATATGAGTTTAGGCACATCAGTACTGTTAATGGCCCAAATATCACAACTTATTTTGTAAACAGTCCTTTCTTTATACCGTTGCAGTTTCGTGGAATAATCTGCCAGAGCACACGAGAACGGAGATAGATTTGAATAAGTTTGGGAGACTCTTATGACGAAGGTGGCAGCTTCTTAGACTTGTTCAGATCTGTTTTCTGTTCTCGTAAGTGATGAATGAGGGGAGTTAGCTGGAACCACGTAGAGTGATCGACAGTTTCTTGGAGCGAATTATTAATCTATTTATTTTATTCTCACCTCGTTTTTTTAACTCATTCTCCAACACCGTTGTTTCGTCCAGAATTCCTGGAGTCATCAGGGAGGTCGTTGAGAGCTGCCTGGGCCACCTGTAAATACTTTGCATAGAAATTATATATAAATATATATATATATATATATATATATATATATATATATATATTACATATATATATATATATATATATATATATATATATATATATATATATATATATATAATTTATCTGCAAAGTACTTAGAGTAAAAGTTCTTAAATTGGTGAAAGAAGCATAAGGGCTTAGTGATTTTTATTCAGGAAAAATACATTATCGTTTCAAATTATTATTTTTATTTGTTTTTGTTGTTGTTGTTTTTTTTGTTTTTTGCTTTTTGGTTATTTTTTTTTTTTTTTTTGGGGGGGGGGGGGGGATTTTTTGGGGTTATTTTGTTTTGTTTTTTGGGGGGTTTTTTTTGTTGTTTTTTTTTGTTTGTTTGTTTGTTTGTTTTTTGTTTTTTTTGTTTTTTTTGTTTGTTTGTTTTTTTTTTTTGGGGGGGGGGGGTTTGTATAAACGATGGCTATGATATTTTTGGTAACAACATCTGGAAATAAAAAGATAAAGAGCATTAGTGACGTATTTAAATTCAATACCTCTTGCCTAAATAAAGGAACAAATACAATAGAATAAATAAAAAGTTATCCGTGCTACCACCACGAAAATGGACTCCAGTTTTAACTAAGATGGATAAAAAAAGAGCTTACCTTTGTAAAGATGTACGATTTGTCGTGCTGTGCGATTAAGGAGACCTGACTCTAATATTCCATTCAATTTTTACAATTTTGTTCTGATAGTAGGGTAAGGTGTCATTTTTTATTTTTTTTTACGAAATCGATAACTTAATTGACCTTGAGGAAAGACCAAGTAGACTCGGTATTCCGGCCCCCGTGTTCCTGATATCTGACAAAAATCGTATGATATAGTCATGATAACAATCGTTACTCTAACACAACATAAATCCTTTACAAGTGTACATGATGTCTGGAACCGATGCGTACTTAATTGCATGTATGATAACCCAAATTGTTATGGGATCATTTCATTGTCGTAATGGAAATACTCTCAAACCAGCGCAAATGATTGTCCATTATAACAACGTTAAATCAAGCCAATAATTTCGTTCGGTTACCAGGCAAGCTTATACATGCACATAATCTGGAACCTAAAGAATTGTTTAAAGATATTTGGAAATTCTATCTAAATTATAATTTTGCATTCATAATATTTCTTTTAAATCTTAAAAAAGAGAAAGTTGAGAGTCCTTTGACCAACAATTGAAGAACATTTTATTATTCTGCATAAATGAAATAAATGTGTTTCGTCAGACTTCAGCAGAATTTCCCTTTGCTGAAGATTCAAACTGTGGAGAGGGAGAAAAGAATGAATCTAAAACCCCGAAGCAACTACAACGCTATTTCTGTTGAATACCGTGGATGAATTTCTTCTTTATTCTTTCTTTCTTTTTTTTTTTCTTCTTTTTTTTTTAGATTCTCTTAGTAATTGTGATTTGTAGGGATGTAGGAAGTCATAGTAAAGGAATCAATTAATTGTCTACGGTCTATTCCGTTCACTAATCGGATATAGATAGAGATGGACGGAAATAAACCCACCAATCTCACTATTCTTCCTTGCATTTTATCCTTCTTTTTTTTCTTAGAATTAAACTTAGACCTGACATCCACGGGCAAATTACTTTGCGACGGGCGGCATCGGGTATGAATTGTATAAATAGTAACATCAAACTCTAGGGTAAAACCTGAATAGAGGGATGAGGAATGTGCTTTTTTCTTCCTTGAATAAAAACAAAACATAACAGAATTCAAATAATTTTTTCATGCATTTTGTTTCATGTGAAAAAAATTCCCAGTGATAATTCAATTGGTCATTAGGCAGTCGTCGTGATTTTAAAAAAACAACATCTCTTTTATCGCTAGTTATCTCTACATTGACTTTCAATGTTTTTATTACTTTGTTAAAACGTAAAGGACTAAATGATATGCTTTCATATCAATATATCAATACAATCAAAAAGATAAAGAGGTTTCTTTTTTTTCTAAAGTAGCCATTTATATATATATATATATATATATATATATATATATATATATATATATATATATATATATTTATATATATATATTTATATATATATATATATATTATTATATATATATATATATATATATATATATATATATATATATATATATATAACTTTTTTTAGACTCAATTTTAACATTTTTGGTTAGTTGAGATTCATTTTAATGGATCGATTATTGAAATATATATTTTTTAAATTCAGAATGCAAATTTTCACTCACATTTTTGTGGCCGAGACGACTCGTTTCTGTGTTTTCCACGTCTTCAGTCGGCGTTATCCATTGTCATGTCCGTAGAAAAGTTCTTACTCCAAACTAAAGTTGTTTCGTTGTGTAGTGGTGATTAGTGTTGATGTGTATTGTGATGTGCTCTCATTGCTTATATTATGAGTGTGTGTGTGTGTGTGTGTGTGTATGCGTGTAGGTGTGTTGTGTGTGGTGTGTACATGTGTGTGTGATAGTGTTGTGGGATGTGGTTGCGTGGGGAGGCGGGGGGGCGGAAGCGGGGGGGGGGGAGAGGGGGAGGAGGGGTATAATGGTGTCGGGAGGGGGGGAAGGGTTATTTGGCCTTTTGCGTTTTGAGCCTGAATTTGTTAGAGTGTCTGCACATTGTCATCAGTTCTGATCTTTTGTTTAAGGTGCTATTGTTTCTGTAGTTGTGTAATAATATCTCCAGTTTCTCTGTCAGGCATAAATTGCATTTTCTAGCACCGCATCTGTAGGGGCTGCTTTGCCTGACGACCTCCCAGGTTATTGTTGGTGTTTTATTAATTGCTTATTTGTTCCCAATAGTGCATTGCTAATTTGGTGCTTTTTGCTTTGCTTTCATGTGTTATGGAGGCTTTGTGATTGTTGTATCGTGTTTTGAATGGGGGTTCTGTGCTGCCGATGTATTGTACTGCGGTGTTATCAGTGGTTATGGTGGCTTTGTAGACTATGGCGCTTTTTTGGCAGTTTCCTTTAAGAGGGCAATTGTCTTTCTTTCTGCAGTTACAGTTGTCTTTATTTGTATTGATGTTGTTGGATTCAGATATGATTTGTCTGTTGTGGTTGGTAATGATCTGTTTCATGTTTTGTGCACAGCTGTAGCTTATCTTGACGTTGTTTCTGTTGATTATTTTGTGCAGCCGGTGGTTCTTCGGGAAGTGTTTATCGATGAGTGCAAGGAACTGCTTGCCGATATTTGAAGTGATTGCGATTGAAAAGAGCGACCACCAAAAGTTTTTGACTTGCTTTTTGGTACAGATATCGCGTGGTGTTGCGAGATGACCGAATGCTTCTGGTTCGAGGCTTGATGTTTATTAGTTCAGAAAGATAAAGAAGGTCTAAATTGTTAACTTACTACTACTACTACTACTACTACTACTACTACTACTACTACTACTACTACTACTACTACTACTACTACTACTACTATAACTGATCAACTAATACTAATACTAATCCTAACTATATATTTATATATAACTATTTTTGAGACTTAATTTTAACATTATTGGTTAGTTGAGATTCATTTTAATGGATCGATTATTGAAATATATATATTTTTAATTCTGTAGAAATAAAAAAAGTAATGCGTTATATCAGATTACGGTAGAACTGTATATGACAAGCTTTTCTCAATCATCTGCACACTATTCCAGGCACATAATTTTTTTTTTATCTGTCTGACAAATCACTCTATCGACACACACACTTAGGATAACCAGAATCAGCAGATTGCTTTCTCGCGGGATAGAGAAAATTACTCATTCTTTCATCAAGCCAAGACGTCTTGATAGGGACAAAAGATATTCATTCGTAAGTTGACAATTCAAATAGCAAGAATATCAATCAGCTTAGAACCAACTAGTGTTAGGAAAACGTCTATTATTTTGGATGCCCTGGATGATAAAGAAAGAAACCGAGTTTTCGCAAGTGGAACAGATCATGTTATTACGATATTGCTAACAAAGCTTTTACTCTTTCCTGTCGGTCTTAAATCGTGTTTTGTCAATGCAATCCGAATTTGTCAACAAAAGGAAAAGAATATCATAAGCTAAGAGCATCGCTTTTGTACTAATACAACTACTACAACGAATTCTGCTACTACTCCTGCTAGTAGTAGTAGTAGTTGTTGTAGTAGTAGTAGTAATAGTAGTAGTAGTAGTAGTAGTAGTAGTAGTAGTAGTAGTAGTAGTAGTAGTAGTAGTAGTAGTAGTAGTAGTAGATATAGTAGTAGTAGTAGTAGTAGTAGTAGTAGTAGTAGTAGTAGTAGTAGTAGTAGTAGTAGTAGTAGTAGTAGTAGTAGTAGTAGTAGTAGTGGTGGTAGTAGTAGTAGTAGTAGTAGTAGTAGTAGTAGTAGTAGTAGTAGTAGTAGTAGTAGTAGGAGGAGGAGGAGGAGGAGGAGGAGGAGGAGGAGGGGGAGGTGGGGGACGACGTGGAGGAGTCGTAGAAGTAGTAGTAATGGTAGTAGTAGTCGTTGTGTTGTAGATGTATTACTGCGGCTGCTGTTGTTGCTGCTGCTGCTGCTGCTACTACTACTGCAACGAATACTACTATCACCGTTGCTGATACTGCTGCTGCAACTTCTACTATTTCTCTTATTCTCACTACTTCTTCTTCTTCTTCTTCTGCTTCTTCTTCTTCTTCTTCTTCTTCTTCTTCTTCTTCTTCTTCTTCTTCTTCTTCTTCTTCTTCTTCTTCTTCTTCTTCTTCTTCTTCTTCTTCTTCTTCTTCTACTACTACTACTACTACTACTATAATAATAATAATAATAATAATAATAATAATAATAATAATAATAATAATACTACTACTACTACTACTACTACTACTACTACTACGACTACGACTACTACTACTAATTGTAGTAATAAAAATAATAAATAATAAAGTTTGAGATATTCTCAATGTCTCTAATGGGTTGCGGTAGGATATTCCAGAGTTTAGGGCCATAATATTGAAAAGAGCGACCACCAAAAGTTTTTGACTTGCTTTTTGGTACAGATATCGCGTGGTGTTGCGAGATGACCGAATGCTTCTGGTTCGAGGCTTGATGTTTATTAGTTCAGAAAGATAAAGAAGGTCTAAATTGTTAACCTACTACTACTACTACTACTACTACTACTACTACTACTACTACTACTACTACTACTACTACTACTACTACTTCTACTACTACTACTGCTACTACTACTTCTACTACTACAACTACTACTACTACTTTTACTACTACAACTACTACGATTTAGTAGTAGTAGTAGTAGTAGTAGTAGTAGTAGTAGTAGTAGTAGCAGTAGTAGTAGTAGTAGTGGTAGTAATAAAAAGATTATCCAATATTTCCTTCTTTTCTAATCTAAAGGGAGAGCAGTACTTTTGAGAATCTGTTCAAAGCTGACAAAGGAAACAACAAGCAGTGGAAACAGAAATCACTTGACGAGAAACGACTGCGGTAAGGCGGGTGTCTATAATAATTTTTTTTTCAGAAATCGGGATCCTTCTGATCTTCTGCGTGATCAGTGGCTGGAAAGTTCTGGTCTCGAAGTTAGGTCCTTGGGTAATACACTTTATAAACATTCAAATGTGAATGATTACCTACCTGGATATGGGAATGTGACGGATATTATAAGGGTGTGAGTACAAAACATGCGACTGGTTCTTTATGAGACGAGTATATCGTTGCAAATGGCCTGCTGGGGAGATAAATGAAACATTGTGAAGCGCATTGAGCATGGCAAAACCGTGGAAACGCGCTATATAAGTGTTCAGATGTTTATTTTATTTTTTGTTTTCCTTGGAACTTTGAAAAGTCGTGGTTTTCAAGGGAAAATATTAGTCCCCATGATTAGTTTTATATGATTAGCAATTTGCCCTAATATATATATATATATATATATATATATATATATATATATATATATATATATATATTATATTTATATATATATATATATATATATATATATATATATATTATTGATGGATGCCCTGTAATTCTGTTATGCTCAATAAATTCACAATTCAGAGCATTACAAAATCAGTAAAATCAACTCACATTTCGTCAGCGGAGGCGTCTCGTCAGTTGTCAGTTGTGCGATTCTTTGATGGAGAGAGGGGGGGGGGGGGGAGAGAAAGGGGTGTCATATAAATAAGATTCAAACTACTGCATGACAGTCCCGGACAAGCCAAAAGTTATATTAGGTCTTTTAATGAGAATACCGCGATCAGTGGTATCAAAAGCCGCCGAAAGGTCTAACAATGTCCAAAAAAAAAAAGAAAGAAACAGAGCCTTAATTTAAACCGTCAAGCAAATCGCTCGCAACACAGCGCAGAGCAATTTCTGTTCTGTGGTAAGAACGAAAAGCTGACTGAGAAAGGGGACGTATATGGGAAGAGAGTTGCATAGGGGAGGGGGTTTATTTTGTGCTATTAATTTGAATTTGTTTGAGTGTCTGCACATTGTCATAAAATAACGCTTTCTTGTTCCAAGATTGTCATTAAAAGTAGCCCCTACCGATATGATGACTCATCTCTCGAAAAGGTATTATGTCGAGATGGACATGATGTCTAAATTCAAAACTTATAAATTTGAGGAGAGAAAAACTTTTCATTTCTTAAACTTGAAAAATCTTGAAATTCCCAATTTCGTATGACTCGGTGATTTTTTCACCAAGTTTTTTCCGATGTGTTTATTACCAGACTAACACGATGATCACAAATACACACACACACCCATACACACACACGCGCGCGCGCGCGCACAAACTGAGAAACAAATTCTAATCCTGAATTATCTTTAAATGACGTTTATTTTAATCCCCAGGTTTGTCATGCAGCGAGCTTCACGCTCCGACTCAACAAGTTCATACACAAATCACGGGGTCATTCGCAAACACGCACTGTTAGGTAGCTGCAGCACCATCATAAAAGAACCATCCAGAGACAGTGCCAGAACTGACTCCACCCACATCAGTGGCGTCAGTAGTTCATGCTCAGAAAAGGATAGAATATTTTCTGGAGGAGACTCCGTCAGACAATTTTTGACTTCGGATTTACGTCAGTCTCGAAAATTGTCAAACGTTCGCCCAGACTCTCCGGCCGAGAAGGAAAAACACAGAATTCATAATGTGGAAAATCTTACAGATTACTGCCTTGTTGGAATCGGAAGCGGGGGAGAAGATGGGCGAGGTAATATGATTTCTCCATCTTCAACACCTTACCAAATCCCGCGTTCATCCCAGTTTAGAAAATCCTTATCTTCTAATTGTGTATCTATGGATTTCAAAACGAGAAGTATACAATGTCAAACTGGAGATGAACTACTTCAATGCCTTCTTCCAGCGTTACGCCGTCGCTGCCTATCCAAAGGGAAACACATCCTAGAGAGGTCCACCGCTGTGGATGGTAGTGGACACGACGGGTCCGATTCCTCTTGGGCGAGTTCAGTGATTGATAAATCTTTGTCATCTACCCATCATGAAGATTGTAAATCTCATACATGCTCAATTCACCCAGAAATATCTACAACTCATTGTCCCGTAGACTTCTCTGACCTTTCACCCCTTGTCTACGAAGACCCCGAGAAAATGTCCTCACCATATCTTAAAAATCTTCCAAATACTAAAGACCCTTGTGTCCATCCATGCCATATGTTACAAATTCGTCGAAATTCCAATGATTCCAAATCAACGCAGTGTAGCCATTCACATTGTGACAATATTAATCATTCTCCGTGTGATATTAACCATTTTGAAACCATTCAACGTCCATCTGAACCGTCTCCAAAACTATTAAATTTATCTCCCTCTGGTTTCCAATCTGGGTCCAACATCATCACTCCGACTCCGGACAGGAAAATACTCACACAGTCGGAAATCTCAACCACACCCATTTCATCAGATTGTCATGGCGTCGGTGCCACAGGGACAAAACACGACAGTTCTACCAGTCATTTCAAAGTTATAAAAAACTCTGACATTGATCCTGATCGCCAAAACCTCCCTTTGCATCATTGTTGTCACACTCATCATTGTCATCACCATCACCACCATAATCAGCACAAAAGTTCGTTCAATCCGACATCAAGTAATTTATGTAACTGTGGCTCAAACTATTCCTCTTTACATCATCAACGAACTGGTGATTCCTTGCTTGATTTATCAGAAAAAATGCCTCATGGTGATAGTGACTGTGCATTTCAAGACTCGTTTGACCTATTCCAATCCTCTTCTCCGTCTCATTCTACCCATCCTCAGCCTTACCCATCCCCCTACCAGCATCTAGACAGTAACAGTGATAGTCACACAACCCTCAGTACCGCTTCTTCATCGTTCACCTTACCTCCCTTCAACACCAGTACCGACAGCAATGGAAGTAATCATAGCGTTTTTTCAGATATTGGCAGTAGCAAAAATATAGACGAAGAAATGAGAACTAAAAATAAATGCGGTATTCTTGATGAATGTAAAAAAGAAGACCATGAAGTAGTTGACGATAGTGTTGATGATTTTAGTAATGTGAATGAATTCACACCATTAAAGGACACTTGTGAGGATGATGATCACGATGATCAAGAAGACGATAATGAAAGTATTGGTGATATATATTCCAGTGGGTTAGTTCCCCTTTCTCCCGCCATGGGAGAGACCGGTGACATCTTAGAATTCCAAAATTATTTGCAGTCACGTGGTATCAATTTAGAGTTTACTTCTGAGCAATGTAGTGAGCTTTAATCTAGAATAAATGTTTGATATATTTTATTTTAAAACGTAGTAAAAGTCACATAGCTGCGCCTTCGAGCGCAAAGAAGAGTTAAGTCAGAGGGAACTGGTTAAAAAAAATAAACGAATAAAAACGAGGTAAAGTCAAAAGACAAAACATTTTAGAAAATCCTACCCAGATTCAGACAAGCGATTCCCATCAAATAATTACAATAACTATACTGTCACTAAACACAACAAAGATAAACAAAGCGGGGAGGGGGTGATATGAAACTAGACACGCACATACACACTCACCACACATGCACACACACACTCACAAACGCACACACACACACACACACATATTTTATATATATATATATATATATATATATATATATATATATATATATATATATATATATATATATATATATATATATATATATGAGCCAAGGTCAAAAGGTGCCAATTTTTTTTCTCAAAATAAAAGTGACATAATAGTCCATTCATGTTTCTAAATGTGTAGCAAAAACCCTGTACTTCATGAATCAAAGGCCCTTTAGATAACTTTAAGGTCTAACGCAGCATAATATCGTCAATACCTATAGGTTGCTGGTGTCACCTGTGACCGGTTGCTGTGACCGAAAATGTTGCTTTTTGGTGTCATCGGTCACAAGCAACATAGAATGCAAATATATTATTTCATAAAAATTATTGTACATTAACAACAACAACAATATTGCATATGTTTATTACCAGCAATGTTCAGAAACTTTTGGAATAAAATGTTGGGAAATAATGTGACCAAAGCATATCTTATTTAGCGACATTGTGTCACTTGTGACATTAGACCGATGACACCATTACTTATTTCACAAACAATACCAAATAGCAATTTCGACAATATATGATTAATTTCAGTCAAACCAGTGTAATAACCACAGTTAAATATGGAATTTAATAATATTCAGAAACCAAAGACTTCAAAAATAGAAATATACATGGAAATTAGAGCATCTGAATGTGACTTGTGACATAAGACCGGTGACACCATTACTTATGTCACAAGCAACACCAAATCACACTTTCGTCCATAATATATCATTATTTTCAGTCAAAAAAGCACAAATAACCTACTCTAAAATGAAATTCAATAATATTTTAAGAAACTAAATACTTTCAAATTGGAAATATACTTAGAAATTAGTAATACCATTGTTGCTATTACTTTGGTCAAAATCGGCACTAGAACGCAATTTTGCCTCAATAAATCAAGAATAGCAACTGAACACATGCAATATAGCCTATTAAAATGTAATTCAATGACATTTCAAGCTTTGAAGAACATGAAAACAGAAATACATTAGAAACTTCAAACTTAAGTGTCACCTGTGACATTTTAACCAATGACACCAATGGTCACAAAAAGTACCAGAAGTCACACAAACACTAGATAAATATCAGCCATGGTAATGAATTCATGTAACCATACCGTAACATCCGCCCTACTGCTCAAATCTGCTAGTTTGTAGTAATTAAGTGTGTTAATAGTAAATCAAATCAAATTTCTTGACAACCCTTCTTTTATCTGGATTCGTCAAAAGCTTGAGTTTTGTCTTTTTCTTGATTGATACAACCCTGAAACATAAAAAAGTTAGAATTACAAGGAAATAATTAATTGTGTCAAAATCACAGTCTTATGTGAGATGTCATAATATCATATTTGTAAATAGAATAACAGCTGAAAACATACTTTTTTTGGTGGCACTTTGTAATATCCAATATTAAGTGTTGCTTGTGACAATGTAAAATAGCGATGACACCAAAGTTCAACTTACCTTTTCTGCCTGGAGCCACGCTGGAAAGGCAAATGAAAGTGCTGCACTTCAAAGACTGGTAAGAAGGGTGGATCAAAATTGCGAATCGCCATTTAACGAAACAAACTTCCACGTGTTCACGCATGCCGTGTTGATTGTGACAAATGACACCAAAACCAATAAACCTCAATATCAGTAAAACGGTATACATTTACTCCAAGATTTGAGTTCAGATAGTAAATCTATGCTTTTTTCTCATAATAAAACATTTTATAAACATTAAACATGAGCTTTAAAGTTTCGTGTCGAGTCTTAGTATTGTGCTGTGTTTGATGACACCAAAGGTCAACAATATCAACCTCAACTTTTTAAGAAGTCTATATGAAACTTAATCAGATATGTAATATACTGAAATTGCGTTTAAAAGTAAATTTTGACTTTATACTATTAGTCAAATTTCAATCACGTGAGCTAAAACATCACATTTAATTTCTACATGATTTCTAAAAAGGTGATGCGTTGACCTCGTAATAAGCAGATGCCAAACAGCATTCAGATTTCACTTTCTGAACAGAGTATGTTGAGCTATCTCATTTTATCTCTTCTTCATATTATCAATTGATTACAAGCATTAACCCAATGAAAATAGCCCATAATTAAGTAAAAATCAAATTTTCTTAACACTGGTATCAGGCGGGCACCTTTTGACCTTGGATCATATATATATATATATATATATATATATATATATATATATATATATATATATATATATATCCATATTCCCACAAGCAAAAATGCTTTCTTGCCGACAAATTTGTTTCTGTCTTTTAGCTTCGTCAGGGCGGCAAAATTCGTGCTTATGGATATTTTTATTTTTTTTTGGTGTTCGGATATGGTGCTCATGTGCGTGTGTGTGTGTGTGTGTGTATGTGTGTATATGTGTGCAGCTTTTTTATTTAAATTATCGAGCCATATATATATATATATATATATATATATATATATATATAATATCTTTCACCTTCACAAAGCGGGTTTAGAAGAGATAGAAGCACTGCAGACACAGAATGAGCCAGAACTGAGAAATATAAGGAAGAATTTGCCATACTTGGATTCGATATGAGTTCAGCTTTCGACACCATATGTAGAACCAAGTTGTTATCAATCCTTGACTCATTCTTAGACAAAGATCACGTGAAACTCATAAGATACCCATTACTAAATACTACATTACAATTTCAATCCGGCAGAGAATTAACAACAATATCAACCTCAATTGGATCCCCTCAATTTTATTCACGATATACCTCGAATCGGCCATGAAAGATCTAAGACCAAAATTACCACCAATAAAGAAGATCACTCGTGAATTGATATACGGAGATGATACAGACCTAATCTTAGAATCAGAACATCAAGCGAAAATATACACGCCAATAATGGAATCTGAAAGTGAATCAATCCAAAACATAATATACAAATATCAACAGAAATTTAAATGAATGGAAAAGTGTACGTAAACTAGGCAATTTATCAACGAAAATGAAGACATCAGAAAACGAAAGCAGCTGGCCACGAATGCATTCAACCAACTCCAAAATTTATGGAATAGAAATAACATAATCAGTGAGAATAAACGAATACAGATTAACAACGCACTGATTGTCCAGATATTGACATATAATTGTGGAACCTGTGGCCTCACAAAAAGAACTTAGAAAGTCTCGATTCACACCACCGCAAACAATTACGTCACGTAATCGGAATCTATTGGCCAGAGACAATTACAAATACTGATCTCTATGAAAAAACGAGGGTCCAACGCCCGAGTACAATAATAAAAGAACAGCGATGGAGGCTATTTGGTCACATCTTAAACGTCGAGAAAATAACATCCCAGCCCAAACTGCAATGACAGAATATTTCCTTCATGGCAACAAATATGTAGGGAGACCACCAACATCAATTTTAACTACCCTGAACCAGGATCTTACTACATATCAGATATTTCTGGACTCAGATGAGGCCGAATTAATACCTAAAGAACTAAGAAATACTGCAGTACCCTCCGAACTTAAGTCACAACAAGATCTTGACATCCTCAAAACTCTGGCCCAGGACCGTGACCAATGGAAACAATAATTAACAATATGGATGGAGAGAGCAGCTATACCGAATCTAACTATACTGAATCACACTATTCTCAGCAAGGGTCATTCGGACTGCAAAGCTTACTTCTCTCTCTCTCTCTCTCTCTCTCTCTCTCTCTCTCTCTCTCTCTCTCTATATATATATATATATATATATATATATATATATATATATATATATATATATATATCCATGGGTGTTTTTCCCTTTTGGCTAAGGGTTACTGCCAGGGTCAAGTCAAAACGAAACATTCCGGTAAAAGGTAAGATAGTCGCGTGCAAGACACAGCGTCTGCAGTTCCTAATTATTAATTTACCCAGAGCACATCTCATCAAGCGTTATAGTTATCGTGATTCCCTCTGCTATTCTATCCACGAAACTCTATTCATTGTGCGTAGGTTCGTATTTTGTTATAGTCCACAGGAAGCTCTTGGAGGGGTGGGAGGATTCCGATAGCTCAATGATAGAGCACTCGCATCACAATCAGAGGGTCAGAGGGACTGTTTCTATCATGGCGCAATCACGATTTTTTTTATGACTCCCTTGTCTATTCAGCTGTGATTTTGGTAGCTGAGTCTGTTCTGACAGAAAGTACTTAGCGATTAACTTGCGGCCTTATTAACTCTCTCCTTACCAGCCATTTTAGGATTTGCCCCCAAACTTACCAACTAACACAAAAATATATTTTTTATCACTCAAACACAACAGCAGTAAGTTCTTGAGATTAATAATTTCTTCAGCAAAACATACCCTGAAACACACTGTTCATTTTCTTTAAATTTTATGATGTACAAGAGAAATTTGAATAAGACAAATGCTGGTTGTGTCGTAACGAATATGACGATTTTCCAATAGTTGGTAAGGAGAGGGTTAAAAGCACCTAAATATTTCTACGGAAACCGAAACAAACTTCAGTTCCACGGGTCTCTACTCTAAAGGATTGCTCGGAATCCATGTACATATATTTTACAGGTATCTTTCATGGACAAAATCTATAATTATAATATCTAGCTTGAGTAGGATTTTGGTTTTCCATTTTGGATCGGGGAGGTCACACTTCTGTCCCTCTGAATCTCGAATCGGTTTTTATTTTTATTTGTTGTTCTGTGTCCTTAATATGATTACTTATTCCTTCCTTAACCATGAGGCCAAAGTCAAATGTAGAGTTTCATTTTGGGGGGGAATGATATGTTTGTTTCCTCGCAAATCATATTCAAAACTGCTCTTGATTAACCACACACAGATAGTTGGTTCTTGATTTATTTTTTTCTCTTCTTTATTTGAACTATAGGTCTACGTTTTATCTTGTGTGTGTGTGTGTGTGTGTGTGTGTGTGTGTGTGTTTCATCCAATTTGCTTAAAATACTCTTCACTCTCATCTCTATCTTTTGGCATAGTTATAATATGACATTCGCTTTTGGACCTGTCTGTCCTTGGTTCGAGTCTCAAAGTGCAGTCGTTGGATAAGGATCTTTACTCTCATTTTCACAATGTACGTAAGTGTAAAACGGGTACCTGATCGATAACAGTTGATGGCTTGAGATTTTCTTGTAAAGCCCAAGCTCAAATATTTCGCTATAAACGCAAGAGTTGATTGTTTAACTTATTCTTTTGAAATCTCTTGATAATTTCTCCAAACATCCGTGAAATTCAGTTTATAATAAGAATAAGAATAAGTTTTGAATAATTGCTCTTCAGTTGTCTCTGGTAAAAAAAATAAAAAATAAATAAAATTTTTAAAAAGCCGGGCAACATCAAATACAGATATCTCGACCCAGTAGTAGTCAAGGTTAGGGAAACAAAAAACAGGCACGCACGAGGGTGTGCGCGGTATTCTTGCTCCCTCCACTTTCCACCCCACCCCTATGGGTATATGTGACACACGCGTGCGCACACACAGACAAACACAAACACACACACACAAACACACACACACACAAACATACACAAACACATAACAATTTTGAAGCACGTTCAAACTTCAAATCTTTGTTATGTTCATGTTTACTCAGCTAAGACTAAGATGTGTTGCTAGAAATCCCAATAAAATTCAAATAGCCTCTAATGATTTTAAATGCATGCAGAGTTAGTGCCATTGCATCGTTACCATAATTTTCATCACCATCACCACCACCAGTACCACCAACATCGTCATCATCACCAGCAGCAGCACCACCACCACCATTCCTTGTTTTAGATTGAGGCCATTTGGCTTCCATTGGGCAGTTACTCCGTCTTTTGCTGAGAGAAAGAGTCGGAGTCGGAGTCATAACACTCTTTCATGTAAATGATGTCTAAATTGTATCATGATAAAACGGATCCCTTTTGGCAGTGTAGGATTTTGTGCGGCTATGCGGTATGACACTCGCTTTCGGATCAGAAGATCCTGGGTTCGAACCTCGCTTAGCGAGGGCTCTTTACTCACATTCTCTAACAGTACTAAGGTGTAAAATGAGTACCTGGCCGTCAACAGCGTTGTCTCTGTCCGAAAAAAAAATTGTAATATCGCCTAACTGACGTCATGTCTCGTCCTACATGTTAACTGTGGCTGTTGATCAGGGACCCCTTGTAAAGCGCTTTGAGCACGTTTAGTGGATATTGCGCTATATAAAAGCTCATTTAAAAAATTTATTTTAGGATTGTAACCTATTAACTACCGTACTCTGGACAGGCGCGTTGAGAAATTTGGCCTGAAAACTCGTCCTTCAAATATCGATCAATTTAAATGAATCGAGAATGCTTTTTATACATTCTTGAAACGGATCATTATCCAAATCCAAAAAATAAAAAGCCGTAACGAGGTGTTTACGTTTACTTTTATTTCCGGTATCATATCATAATATGTAGTTAGAGGTCTTCACAGAGACTCGATGGGTCTCCATCGCTGGGTCCTACGCGGCATTCCGTTGCGAAGAATCTAACACAGCTCATGACGTAATCCACCCATGATCATGTTGGCTGGACTCTGACAGAAAAGATTTTGAAATGGATTCGTGAGAAGAAAAATAATTTGGTTGCACTGATTGTCTTGTGTTGATGAGGAAGTCTGGTCAATTCGAGGATGTCCCATACTTCAAGGTTGGTCATTTTACCTTTGAGTATTTATTATTATTATCTACCATAAAAAACATTGGAATGTATCAAGAATAGGGTGGTAAAACTAGATTCACATTGTAATATACAATTTCTTTGTTAATCGTAGTCCTTTAATCACGTAATCTAATGACTTGCACCTTTTGTTCAATTAACAAAGAATAATAGCTCATATTTTTCTTGTAGTTAATAATTAATACTAGACGACTGTTTACAACATTTAGCAATAAATGAATTTTACATTAGTTGTTTTGCTTTAACCATAAGTGTAAATACTCGTATTTAATTTATCCGCTTGATAAATTCCTATGTATTAATCATGTTTACAGTGTCGATTTCATTTACACTTCAAACTGTGAGAGAAAAAAAAAGCACTTTTTATATTTTGTAAAACCTGTATGCCATGACAACTTTTGTCCCGTTTTAACTCGTTTTCATAATGTATATTAACACGTCTGATGAAAGTGATTTTATTTTGAGACAGAAATAAGCTTTATTTTAATTATCATCATCATCATTACTACTACTACTACTACTACTACTACTACTACTACTACTACTACCACTACTACTAGTAGTAGTAGTAGTAGTAGTAGTAATAGTAATAGTAATATTGTCACTACTGTCAACTATTCTCATAATGCACTTTTGCCATTCAAAAATTAAATTTTATATTGGATGGAAGATATTTTATAAAAATAAAAATGTACAATGTCATTCTTATTCATAATTTGTTTCCAATTTATTTTGGTCTTGATTAATTGTTTAGGACTTGTTTTATTTTTTGCTTTTATAAGGCGTTTGTGACATATTTAGGTAATTTCAGCGCCAATAAGACGGAAAAAGATGGCATAGTAAAAAAAAATATAGATTTACAATTTGAAGCACACGATAACAAAGGGGAATTGTTAAATATGGAGCAGATGTAGATTCCAAGAGTATACTATCAGTATCAGTGTACCTAGTTAAAGATCCGCTTAAAATCTCGTCCAGACACTAGCACGGGATCCCAATAAGAGGAATACGCTCACTGGTTACAAATCATTATTAAATTTATTCAAAACAAAAAATAAATTAATGATACATGAAAGAGAGATGATTTATAGGGAAAATAAATGCCATCTCCCAAAACTATTACTATGCACTCGACTGGACTCTCTGGACTTTGGTCAGGGCCAGGACAAACCAAGTAATTTCATTCCAAGCCGCTTGACATGGTTATGATCGGTAACCAGCGTAAGACGGAGCCTTGTGAACGTTGCAGGACATGCTCACAATTATTCGTGGAAAATTCCATATAATTCCAGGATACTACTACTATTACTACTATTATTATTACTACTACTACTACTACTACTACGACTACAACTACTACTATGACTACTACAGCTACTACTACTACTAAAAGTACCTAATACTGTTGCTTCCGCTGCTGCTACTGTCACTAATGATTATACTAATACCCACATCCCTTACATTTTGTATTTATTTCTAATTCCATTGTATTTATTTTCTAACAATAGTCTACACTTTATTTTACTTCACTACACAACACAGTTCCTCCCCGCCTCCCCTTGTTTGACTTCATTAGTTCTAGAATTACAATTAAAACACCAAAGAAAAGGAAGACAAAGGGGAATTGGTTCAAATATGGAACAGATGTAGATTCCAAGCGCACACTATCAGTGCACTTAGAGATCACCTAAAAGTCTCATCCAAACACAAGCACGTAGGTCTCCACAAAGAGAAACACACTGAAATGTTTGCAAATAATATATACGTAAAACAAAAAAAAGTACATGAGAGAGATGATTTACATGACAAAAAATATAATCTCCCCAAAACTCTAATTATGTATACATTTGACTGTTTCCCTCCCAGCCAGAGTAAACGACCAGGGCCAGGACAAAACCAAGTAATCTCATTCCAAGACAAAGACAAAAAGCATGTTGGAAAACAGATATAGGGGGATAGAAGGTACAGTAAGTGCCTCCCTGCCCACTATGGGAGTTGTCAAAGAGTCTCAGATCTCAGACTGATCAAAATGAAAAATATTGGGTTCTGTCAGTGCACAGTTGAGTTGAACTCTTTGCCATTCATTTTCAGGAGTGCCAACCTAAATTTCAAGGTACATGTGAACCTAGATAAGAATATCTTCAGAAAGTGGACCATATAACAATTTTTGAAAATAAAGTATATCCGAGATCATTTGCAGTGGTAAGGC
This sequence comes from Berghia stephanieae, assembly GCF_034508935.2. Classification (NCBI taxonomy): domain Eukaryota; kingdom Metazoa; phylum Mollusca; class Gastropoda; order Nudibranchia; family Aeolidiidae; genus Berghia; species Berghia stephanieae. The sequence continues at coordinate 39,583,074 of NC_088362.1, forward strand.
ACTGGTAGTAAACAGTTATATGGGATACACCATTTTTTGTTGTTTATCAATGCTCTTAGTTACAGAAAGCCGACTATGGTACAATGATTGCCATTTGTTTACACTTCATGGCCATACAAAGCACAACATTGCTATATTTTGACTGGTTAATGTTTTGGTTTTTTTAAGGGTTTTACGGGGCTTGCGAAACATTAAGGTCATATCAACGCCAGTAAAAAGGAAGAAAATGGGATAGTAAAGAGTTCTAGAATTACAATTAAATTTTCCAAGAATAAGGCAGACAAAGGGGAATTGGTTCAAAAAGGGAACAGATGTAGATTCCAAGAACACACAATCAGTGTACTTAGTTTGAGATCACTAAATGTTTCATCCAGATACAAGCACAGGTCCCCACCAAGAGGAGCACACTCAATCGTTTAAAAATCATACACATGTAAAAGGAAAAAAAAATACAGTGCACAACAGAGAGATAATTTACAAGGAAAGAATATCATCTCCCAAAACTAACTATACATTTGAGTCAAATGTCAAATTTTGACTGTTTCCCTCCCAGCCAGGGCCAGGACAAAACCAAGTAATCTCATCCCAAGACTCCCAAGACAAAGGCAGAAAGCAAGTTGGAAAACAGATATAGGGGGAAAGAATACACAGTATGTACCTCCCTGAACACTATGGAAGGTCAGGAACGCCACCTAGTTTGTTTGTTTTTTTTTTTTTTTGTGGTTTCGAAAGTAAGAATCAGAAAAAAAATCTGGAACACTAAAATGACAAAGTAACCTCTGACAGGTGTATCTCAAAAAGAACCATGGTACTATTGCAGATTACAAGACGAAACATTTTTAATGATTGAATTGAGATTTTATTCAACCAAATGAGGAAAAAGAGTGCATGGCACAGATGCATGGTAAAATCAAAGTATCATATGAAAACAAAGTGAATGCACAACAATATATATTCATCATATGTGAAAAATAGATTTGGTTATAATTAAAATAAAATAATATTGATTATAATCTTTTCACAAACAAATACAAACTCACAAAGAAAACTCCTTAAATCAAATTTTATCTTTGCTTTTTAATTTTTAAAAAAATACTGCTCCTAATAATATTGTACTGTTAAGAGGAATATTTCTTATATAAAATCAATTCTCATTAAAGGTTGCAATGGTTGCATTAAAGAAAGAACTTTCAGGGATCATAATTAAAATCTACCGAATGGTTTTAAAAAAGAATCAACATAATAATATGATAAAGAATATTTTTTGTTTGTTTTCTTTTTTGGTCTAATAACGGCAAGTATACAAATAAAAGTTTTGATTTAAAGTTGAAGAATGAATATAGGAAATATGCATATATGCACAAATGTTATAATGATGAAATATAATGAAATAATCTACCATTGAGAATGAATAAAATAAATAATGAAAATGGATGAATTGTAAAAGATGCAATGTATTTGTTTAAAAAGTACATGCTGGAGGCAAACTCTTGAACATATTTTACAAATACTTGTTGTAAATTGACAAATTTCATACAATTTTGACCAGAAAACTTTTGACGTTTTTGATTTTATGGGTCATAAAGCAATAGCACTTGTAGGTCATTTCAGCGCCAGTAAAAAAGAAGATGATTGGAGTTCAGTTGTAGAGCTTAAAAGCACCAAAAATAAAAGTCAAAGGGGGCTTGTTCAAATAGGGGAGAACGGATTCCATAACAATTCCATCAACATCTCAATTTTGATAATACCTAAAAGTCCCATCGAGGCACAAGCAAAGGATCCCGCTATGAAGAATCTACTCAAATGTTTACAAAGTACAATAAATTCAAAATCAAAAATAAAAATGCATAACATAGAGATAATTTAAAAGAAAAAACATGTCATCTCTTAAAAAAAGAAACTATACATTTGAATGCTTCCCTCTCAGTTAAGGATCCCCGCAGGGACCTTGAAAAGACGGAGCAATCTCAATCCTGAACAAAGACAGAGAGCAGAATAGAAAGGGGAAACAGATATTACTATATGGCCTCCGGTCTGCTCCACAGATGCTGTAGAGTGGGTTTGGTGTTGGAGCGACAAGCTATGATGGTGATGAATGAAAAAAAAAAAGTCAATGGAGAAAAAAAACAACAGTAGATGTACACGAACAATACTCAAGACACTCAATCATCAGAACAATCCATTTTCCACAACCACGAGGAGACGAATGAATAGACAGGATAAAATGTAGTAAAATTTATCAATTCAAAATTAAACATCTATCAAACATGTGAGAGGCAAGGATAGACAGATCATGGTCAAATTTTTTAAAAGAAAGGTGCAAAACGAAATTATAAAAACAAAGAAAAGTTCGAAAAGGATTCAAAATTGTAATTTCTGAACACGTGACAAAGGTAGGAGCAAAACTTCTGTGGAGAGCCAGGACTCATAAGATTCGAAACAATCTTAGAGTAGTAAAGACACAAAAATATTTGTGAAGAAAACGGTCGACAAAATCATTGAAATATAAAATGAAGGTGACCTGACTTGCTTGGAGAAAAAAGAACTCTGGTCACTGACATTCAAATAAATTTTAACCCTTAATTCATCAACTTTATGTCTCTGTTGCAGCAACTTCCCCAATATCTACTTCATTGACAGAAATCATCTACCAAGCAAAGCTGAGACTGGTTCTTTTTGTTTGTTTGTTTGTTTTTAAGGGTTTTACAGCGCTTGCAACACATTTAGGTTATATCAGCGCCAGTAAAAAGGAAGAAAATTGGATAGTAAAAATTTATAGAATTACAAATAAAGCACCCAAGAAAAAGACATTGGAGAACTGGGAACAAATAGGGATCAGATGTAGATTCCAAGCTCACACTATAAAAGTACTTAGTTTGAGACCACCTATAAGTCTCATCCGGACACAAGCACAAAATCCAACAAAGAGGTGCTTACATTATAAATTCAAAATAACAAATATAATAATACATAACAGAGAGATGATTTACAAGGAAAAAAATATCATCTCCCAAAACAATAACTATGCATTTGACTGTTTCCCTCCCAGCTAGGACTCCGGCCAGGGCCAGGACAAAACCAAGTAATCTCATTCCAAGACAAAGACAGAGGGCATGTTGGAAAACAGATATAAGGGGATAGAAGACACAGTATGTACCCCCGTGCCCACTATGGGAGAAGCTGAGACTGGATTGAATTCTCAAGATCAAGACTTTTTGACAAGTTTGGGGTCATCTTATTCAATTGATGTTTGAAGTGAGTTTTCTGGACAAATTGAAGAAAAGTAGTTTGTCATTTCGCAGATATGTGTAACACCAAATCCAATATAATATTACAGTATGACTTATTCAAAGTGAGATAATTTGTTGATTCTATGTACAGATTAGTTCTTAGGCCAGTAGGGAGTTGAAACAATTTTAAAAAGTATTTGAACTTTGCAAGACAATGATGTGAAATAAGTTAAAGATATCAATATTATTATTATGACATTTTCTAATCTCTAAGGAATGGATAGAAGGGGAAACAATCAAGGAGTGAGAGACTTATTCCTCAAGGATGGAAACAACAACAGGTGAAAATAGAGATAAACTGTGGATAAAATACTTTATTATAATTTGATGTCAACAATTTATTTTTAGTCTAGTTTAGTATTTTTAAAAATCATGACCATGTACAAGTCATAATGTATCCCTCATCCTTTTTTGTGCGTGTGAGATTAACAGCAGCAGCAATTCCAATGCTTTTAGGGTCATTTAAATGTCAAGAAAAGAAAAAAAATCTGAAGCAGATAAAAAGAGGTGAAAAGAAGTCGATGATGGAGGAAATGCACCTTTGTATGTAGTAAGAGACAAAAATCATTGGCTCATCTGGATCTTCAACAAAAATGATAAGCCATAAAACATATCACTGCTTGAGCTCAGATATATTGCCTTTGGCTTTGCTCAAATAAAAAGTAATTGAATACTTTGAATGAAAACACAAGTTGAGGATTTCCCTGTTAACAGGGCAATTTTGTGTGTCAACGACATGGTAACGACACGAGTTTCTGCCCATATCATCTTTTATATCTTTATATCTCTAGATCTTAAGAGAACAAGATATAATTATGTAAATCTGGAGGAAGAAATGGGCCAATTAATTTCAGCTAAACGTAAGAATTCCAAAGAGTTAATTTGTTGGAAATAGTAGAGAATATGAAAAGTTTAAGTATTAGTTTCACAGCCTTCAACTGTGATTTTCTCTTTGCTAGTTTTGCAGACATATCATTGCATTAGGGAGTTCAGCCATATATATAATTTTCATCTACCTCTAACCATCAAGCTACGGCTGCAATTTCACCTACACCTTTAGCTCAAACTCAAGAATGAGAAAGGACATAGTGCTTTCACAAGGGTAGCCCTATTCGTCCTTAAGGTCGAATAGCTTCAACCGTGGTTGCCGTACGTACGGACAAATCGTGTTGCTTGCACTATTCGTCCTTCACACTAAAGTTGGGCAATATTCCGTTTTTGCTTTGACTGAGCTGGTTTCGAATCCACGTAATTACATGATATATCCGTATCGTCTTAAATGTTTCACAAACCCCACCTCCTCTGTTTGTGAGTCAAATAATCAGTTATGTGGTTTTTTTTGAGGTGTGTGTGTGTGTGTGTGTGTGTTAATTTCGTGGGGTTTTTTTGTTTGTTTTTTTCTTCTGGGATATGATTTTTATTCCAGAATGGTGATTGATTTCTTATAAGGAACAATTGTCGTGTTCTCCTATTGGTAAGTACCCAATTCAAATACCTGCTCGAGAGTTTGGGTTGGCTAGGCACAGAGGAAGATTCGGCAGGTTTTCTTTGTTTTGGTTTCTTTTTTTTGTTTTTTTTTTGGAGGGGGGGGGGGGGTGTTGTTGTTTTGTTTTATTTGCTGTTGTTTTTTTTTTTTTTTTTGGGGGGGGGGGGGGTTATTGTTCTTTTTTATTTGTTTTCTCTTGTTGGTATTTTCCCTGCTTTTGTTTGATTTGTGTGTGTGTGTGTGTGTGTGTGTGTGTGTGTGTGTGTGTTTTGCCTTTTTTACATTTTTTTTTCAATCTATAATAGTGGGTAAGCACTCAGTAACTATTTCTTTTAAATGACTAGTATTCAATTTGTCAAAATATTATATTAGTCAT